>NW_006399821.1:401145-409601 GCF_000299155.1 Elephantulus edwardii | reverse complement strand
TATCTCATAGTTGTCTTGATTTGAATCTCTGATAAGGTTTTAACATCCATAATATAAAAGGAATTTGTAACTCAATAAAATGACAAATCAACTAAGTAAAAAATGGGCAAATGACTAATGCAGAAATTAAATGGCTATTAAGTACATGAAAAGATCTGCAACATTAACAGTTATTGCGACTGTTGTTAGATGTCACTGAATTGATTCAACCTATGATCTGGCACTCCTCTGTCTTTCCCAAAGACTTGAAAGCAAGGACTTAAAACAGATCCAAGTAAGCTCACTGCAGAATTATTTCCAACAGCCAAAAAGTGGAAACAAACTATCAACAGACGGCTGAATAAACAAAATGTAGTATATACATACAATGAAATATTTTACAGACATAAAAAGAAATAAAGTTCTGATACATACAAGCTATGAAATAAATGAAAAATTTAAAAAATAAATTAATGAACTTTAATACAAATCTTATAAGCTCACACTTAGATGAAGTTCACAAAATAAGTAAACATTCAGAAATAAAAATCTATTTGTGGTGACAAGAGACAAGTAAAAGGGGAAAACAATTTCACTGAAATTAATAACAAATTTAAATTAAAAAAAAGAATTACGTTAGAGTAAGGATGGCAATGGAACCACCTTACCTCTGTAACTTGATTTGTGCCACTATTAGAACCTCTACTCGGAATATTATTGCTTTTCAATTTTTGACTCATGCACTTTTAACTTGTTCAATTTGTATCTTCTAGACTGCAGCACTTCCATGATACATCTTCAAGGATATGAACGTGTACGGCTAAGCACAACTGATAACAGTGCATCTAAATTCCAAAATCAATCTCCATAATAGTCTATGTGTTTCCTACTGCCAAGGGGGCCCTTTAGAGTAGTGAGAGAAGACCTTCAGCCTGAAACCCACAGCGTCCCTTTTCAGCAGGAAGTAGCTAAGATAATACGCCATCCCCTTTTCCTTATGAATCAGGGTGAAGTCTCTCTCAGGGAGGAGTGATAGGGAATGGCAAGGGACACACTAACAAAGGAGATTAATCAGAACTGGCTTTGACAAGCACTGTGGCAATTGGACAATTAAAACAGACATGGGGGGGAAGAAGAACGAACTGGGGATGAGGGTGGAGAAAACAGTGCAACAATGAATGAATGAAAACCCAAAATCTCTGTAAATGTTCATTAAAACTAATAAAATTTAATTAAAAAAAGGGGGGGAAACAAGAAGATAAGGGTTACTCTGTTAAAGGTTGTTGTTACTCTGTTAGGTTTGCACAAAGATTACACAGAAATCAGACTGACCACATCTATGGAAAGAACTGTGAGAGAAGCTCAATATTTCCAATCAAAACCAGACAAGGGCTGACTGTGGAACAGACCAGCAGTTACTCATGTGCAAGTTCAAACTGAAGCTGAAGAAAATCAGTAAGTCCACAAGAACCAAAATATAACCCTTAAGTCTATCCCACCTGAATTGGAAAAAAAACCACCTCAAGAATAGGTTTGAGGCATTGAACACTAATGATGAAGAGTTGTGTGATGATATCAGGGATACCATCTATGAAGAGTGCAAAGATACACAGACTAAAGAGAAAGAATGATCAACATGGATGTCAGAAGAGGCTCTGAATATTGCATTAGAATGTTGAGAAGCCAAAACAAAGGGGAAAAAATGCTGACGTTAAAGAGATAAACAGAGGATTTCAAAGGGTAGCTTGAGAAGACAAAGCATAGTATTATAACAATACGTGCAAAGAACTGAAGTTGGGGAATAAGAAGGGGAGAACTCGTTCAGCATTTCTCCTGTACTAGTCAGATCCAATTTGATGGTATACACAAAAACACACACAAATAATAATAATAATTTTAAAAAAAGAAAGTCATTCAGCATTTCTCAAGCTGGAAAAAATGAAAAACAAATGCAAACCTCAATTTACAATACTGAGAGATGCTAGGGGCAAAGTCTTGGATGACCCAAGAAGCATCAAAATAAGGAGACCGAGGCCGTTTGGAGGGGAACTTGCTGTCCTCCTTCATCTGTAAGAAAGTGCTTATGTAAATCACAAAAAAAAAGAGGAAATACATAGAGGCACTATACCAAAAAATAACTGATTGATAGGCAACAATATCGGAAAACAGTATATGAACAAAGGCAATGAAGGAAAAAGTTAAAGCTACACTGAAGGCACAGGCAAAAAATAATGATCCCAGAATTAATGGGATACCAATTGACATCTTTCAAATAACAAGTGCAGCCCTGGATATGCTCACCATTCTGTGCCAAATAAAAATTTGGAAGACAGCTACCTGGCAAACTGACTTGAAGAGATCTATATTTGTTCCTTCTACTCCCCAAAAATCTGATCCAACAGAATGTGGAAATTATAAAAAAAAAATCACTAATATATATTTTAAAAAATCACTACTATCGTATCCAAGTAAAATCTTGATGATGATTATCCAAAAATGACTGGCACAATAAATCAACAGAGAACTACCAGAAATTCAAGTTGGATTTAGAAGAGGCTATGGCACCAAGGACTTCATTGCTGATATCAGATGGATCCTGGCTGAAAGCAGAGAATAACAGAAGGATGTCTATTGTGTTTTATTGACTAGGCAAGGCGTTTGACTGAATGTATCATAACAAATTACAGCTAACATTAAGATGAATGGTAATCCCAGGACACTTAATAGTACTCACAAGAACCTGTACCTAGACCAGGAAACTGTTGTACAAATAAAGCAAAGGAACACTGTATGGTTTAAAATAAAGAAGGTATGCATCAGGGCTGTATCCTTTCTCTATACCTATTCAATCTGTAATCTAAGCAAATCATTTGAGAGGCTAGACTTTATGAAGAGGAATGTGGCACCAGGATCAGAAGGAGACTCATCACAACCTGCGTTATGCAGACGACATAACCGTGCTTCTTGAAAGTAAGGAGGACTTAAAACACTTGCTACAGAAGATCAACAAATACAGCCTACAATACAGATTACAATTCAACATCAAGAAAACAAAAATCTTCACCACTGGGCTAAGGATTGCTGTCAAGACCTACCCAGGGTGCTAAAGAGCAATGACATCAGTTTAAAGACTGATACCTGATTCAAGCCATGGTCTTCTCAATTACTTGCTATGCATCTGCAATTTGGACAATGAGTAAGAATGAAAAAGAAGAACTGATGCCTTTGAGTCGCGGTTTTGGAGAAGAGTACTAAGAATCCCACAGTCAAAACAACAACCAATTATGTCTCAGAGAAAGGGCGATGAGGGTGTTCCTTACAGTCAAGGATAGTAACACTTTGTCTCACATACTTTGGACAAGTTTCTTAGAAAAAGCATGATTGGCAAGGTGGATGGTCAGTGAAAGAGAAAAAGACTCTCAACAAAATGGATTGACACAGAGATTGTAACAATGGATTAAAGTATATCATAGGTGATAAGGACAACACAGGATTTGGCAAGGTTCAGATACATTGTTCACAGGGTCTCTATGAATCATAGATAACTCAATGGCACCTAACAACAGTATCTGTAGAACACTGTAAATACATTATTGAATTATATATGTAAAAATCATTGAAATGGCAAATGTTTTGCTATATATATATATTATCAATAAAAATATTAAAAACAAAATTTACAGATAATTTCAAGGGGAAAACTCCACAAACTATTCATCTAAATATCTACTTATTAGCAGTACAACTTGGAAGATAGAATTTGTATAAAATCCGAAGACTCTGAATCGACCAATGATATTGAGAAGACTAATAAAATTAACTAGACTATTTACTAGACACTTTAAATAATCTACAACAAACTGTGGCTGACTCTGAAAAGAATGGGAATCCTAGAACACTTGATAGTGCTTATGAGAAACCTATACTTGGACCAGGATGCAGTTGTCAAAACAGAGCAAGTAAACACTGCATGGTTCAAAATTGAGAAGAGTGTACACCAGGAATGTGTCATATCTCCATATTTTCAATCTATATGCAGAACAGATTATCCAGTAGGCTGGGTTATATGAGAAGAAATGTGGCATCAAGATTGGAAAAAGACTCATCAATAATTTGTATTACGCAGATGACACAACCCTGCTTGCTGAAACTGAGTAGGACCTGAAGGGCCTGCTGCAAATGGTCAAGGACTACAGCCTCCAATATGGCTTGAAGCTCAACATTAAGAAAACAAAGATTCTCATCACTGGGGTAGTTGGCAGCATCATGATAAATGATGAAAAGATTGAGATTATTAACAGCTTCAATTTGCATGGCTCCATAACCAACACTCTTGGTGCTAGGAAATTAAAAGACAAATTGCACTGGGAAAGTCTATTGTCAGGGACCTCTCCAAAATAATGAAGAGCAATGTCAGTCTGGAGACTAAGGTGCATCTGATCCAAGTCATGGTCTTTGTAATTACTTGCTATGCATCAGAAAGTGGGACAATGACTAGGGATAGAGAATTGATGCCTTTGAGCTGTGGTGCTGGAGAAGAGTATTGACTACACCATGGATGGCTAGGAGAACAAATAGGTTCATCCTGAAGAGGGTGAGACCAGGCTGCTCCTTGGAGGCAAGGATTCTGAAGCTTCGTCTGACATACTTGTGACATGTTGCAAGGAGGGATCAGTCCATGGAGAGGGACATCATGCTTGGGAGAGTGGAGGGACAGCACAGGACATGAAGACCCTCAAGGAGATGGACTGATGCAGTGACTGAGGTAATGGAGGTAGGTATGTTGGAGACAATAAAATTGTCACAGGATAGAGCAGGGTATAGAGATGTTGTATATAGGATCACTGTGAGTCGCAAGTGACGTACCGGCACATAACAAAAACAACAAAAATACTGTATATACAAAGATGAATGAAGAAGATGCCTTTTCTATCCTCAGGAATTTTCAATCTTGTGGAAAGCCAAGTATAAATAATTACTCTGATTCTTTTCATCTGTAAAATTATAGAGTAGTAAACGATCAATATTGCTTCCCTAGAGAATATATTTTCCATTATAGATTGATATGATCAACTATTTTTTAAAAAACTAAATTATATAAAATCAATTCTTTAGCTTTTGCTCAACCCTGGAGAAACTGATACAACTAGCTTTCTCAAAGAGCAAAGATCAAGACCAGATCTTACAGCTAAAGTAACTGAAAAAATAAGAGACATACCCTATTTTCTTAATAATCATCATCCAGAAAAGCTGTTGTTTTGCTGTCGAGTCAAAACCAAGCCATAGCTGACCCTGTAGAGGGTTTTTAGAGGCAATAAATTGCACAGGCAGAGACTGCCCACCCTTCTCCCAGATGAAACGCAACACTTACTTTTTGGCAAGTGCTCTTCTCTCCTCTGGTGTGTAATCTAGAGATCCTATGGCTCCTTCTCCTTTTGTAGGCATAAATCCAATGATGGCTAACAATGCTGTTCTTACTGAAATAAAAAGTAATCTCAGTCTAAGTTATTCTGTAAAAGGAATCGGGTTTATTCTGGAAAAGGAAAGGTAAAGGGTTTCAACGAAAAGGGGAAGTTGTCTTAAAATGACGGCAAAATTGAGACACAGAGAAGTATTTTTAGTATTTGTTCAAAAAGAAAAAAAAGTTTATCGAATCCAGCTTTAATCTCAAAAAATATTTTATGTCATTATTAACTGATTAAAGTGGTGTAAAATTTATATTCACTATAAATTAGTACTCACTGCTCCAGGAAGGCTGCCAAGTTTCCGGATGATGGCCCGAGATGCTCAAACAGATTTTCTTGCCCACTTCAAATCGTCCATTTGCCTTAAAAAGAAATAATGACTTAAAAAATGTACTTATTTATGGGTCACCCTGGAGGACATTATGCTGAGTGAAGTATCTCAGTCACAAAAGGACAAATACTGCATGGTGCCACTGTTGTAGAATGGGACTGACATCAGGGTTGGGGTAAGACTGAGAAAAACTGGATAAATTATGTATACTGCATTGAAACAGATGAGGGAGAGAACAATTTAAAAGCAATATATAATAGGGTATTATGGTTATCACAAGAGTCCAGAATTAAGGATGCATAGTGGAGTGTACTTGGGGGGAGGGGGGTGTGTGTGCAGGGGGATTGTATGCCAATGAAAGAATTTTTCTTTTACTTTTCAAAGAGAGGAGTGAACTTGGGGGCAGAGGGAGGGCTGGTCAGGGAGAAAAGTGCAACAATGAATTAATGGAAATCCAAAATCTCTGTAAATGTTCATTAAAATTAATAATTTTTTTTAAATGTACTTATTTGTGTATGTGTATATATATATATCACCTTTTATAGCTATTCCACAAATATTTGTTGGATGCTGAGTGAATAATTAAAGGTGTTTGTTGTCAGAAGTTGTAGCATTTTTAAACTGAATTGCACAACTCAAATATAAACAATTATTATTTGAATAATAAAATCTAAAACATTATAAAGATTTACTGATATTCTAGCTCTGTGCCTGTTATGACACTAGAATCTGTGAAGGATGTAAAAGAAAATATATAAGGCAAGAAGCAAAAGTAAAGCATAAGGACTTGGTATCTTCTAACAAGAAGAGCAACCAGTAGTCCTTAGAAGCAAGTATGCTAAGTCTTCATCTCAAATACTTTGAGTATGATATCAGAAGAAATGACTATTCCCTGGAGAAGAACATCATGCTTGAAAAAGTAGTAGGAATTGTTATTCTAAGGTATGATCGAGTATGACTCATCCTATCCTATGCTGTATCATCCTCATCACCCCTGACATAACTGACCCCATTGCTGCAATCACTGTGTCAATCCATAAGGTTGAGAGTCTTCGTCTCTTATCAACCCTCCACCTTTCCAGACATGATGTTCTTCTCTAAGGAAGATCTTCTCCTAACAACATGCCCAAAGATGTGAGGCAAGGCTTTGTCATCTTTGCTTTAAGGACCACTCCAGCTGCACTCTCTCCAAGGCATATCTGTTTGTTCTTTTGGCAGTACCTGGGATATTAAGTACTGTTCTCCAAAAGCATAACTCATTAGTGCTTCTTTTATCATCCTTACTCACTGCCCAGTTCTCAGATGTATAACAAGTGACTGAAATATCATGGCCTAAATCAGGTGCCCCTTAGTCTTCAAATTGACACTGTTGCTTCTCAGTAAATAAAAGAGGTTCCAAATAGCAGACTTTCCCAATGCAATATATCTCCTGATCTCATGACTGTCCATACCAAGTGGATCCATGTAAGATGAAGTCATTGACACTTTCAATATTTTCTCCATTTATCATGATGCTGCCTATAAGTCCAGTGGTGACAATCTTTATTTTCTTGATGTTGACATGTAACCCATACTGACGATCCTTTATGTCCCCCTCACTTTCAGCAAGTAAAGCTGTGTCATCTGCATAAAGTAGGTTACTGATAAGTCTCCCTCCAATCCTGATACAACATTCTTCATAGAGTTACAGCATCCAAAATAATTTGCTCAGCGTTCAGACTGAATAGGTATGGAGAGAGATACAACTGTGATACATACTTTTCTTAATTTTAAACTTATACAGTGTTTCCTTGCTCTGTTTGCACAACAACCTCTTAGTCTAGGTATATTTTCATATAAGCACAATTAAATGTTCTGGGATTCCCACTTTCTCAATGTTAAATTAAAAAATAGACGGTCTAGAGATGTGCTAACAACAGTGACTGTAACAATCAGCAAAGACTATGATGGAGAAGGACTGGACAGGACTCTGTTATCTAATACAAAGGCTTGCTATTAGAATTGACTCAATAGCACCTAACATGAACAACAGCGAATTTGTAAGGAGAAAAAGGTTCTGAGTTTTA
Organism: Elephantulus edwardii; assembly: GCF_000299155.1. NCBI lineage: Eukaryota > Metazoa > Chordata > Mammalia > Macroscelidea > Macroscelididae > Elephantulus > Elephantulus edwardii. The sequence continues at coordinate 401,760 of NW_006399821.1, read as the reverse complement.
AGACAGGTATGATTTTAGGAAAAGATATGAAGAACAAAAACCAAAAAGTAAGGTCAGAGATGATGATTTCCATTCTGAACATGAATCTGATGTCTTGATATTGAAGATGCCCAGCAAGCAGGTGGGGATCTGGTACCTATCTTCACAGAAGTGATTCACTTAAGTAATTATATAGAAATAAGCTATAACTGCTAAAGTGTGAACTTGTAAAATATTCATACTTAGGGGAAAGGAAAGGCATGAAGTTAGAATTCAAGTGTCATAAGGGTAGATTTTTACTTTTTCTCTTTTATACCCACAGGGCCTAGTACATGTAGTTGTTGTTATGTGCCATCGAGTCGTTTGCAACTCATAGTGACCCTATGTAAAACAGCCCTAAACTGTGCTCTATCCCGTGCCAATCTCATTGCCTCTTGACACACCCATCCCGACTACCCCAGTCACTGAATCAATCCACCTCATAGAGGGTCTTCCCCTCCTGCGCGGTCCCTCTACTCTACCTAGCATGATGTCCCTCTCCAAAGACCTGTCTCTCCTTGCAACATGTCCAAAGTATGTCAGACGAAGCCCCAGAATCCTTGCCTCCAAGGAGTAGCCTGGTTTAACCCTCTCTAG
>NW_006399821.1:375608-400632 GCF_000299155.1 Elephantulus edwardii | reverse complement strand
CTTCTCCTCATAGAGCCCAGCCTCTCGGATAATCTGCTCTGCATATAAGTTGAAAAGGTATGGAGATCGGACACATCCCTGGCATACACCCTTCTCCATTTTGAACCATGCGGTGTTGCTCTGCTCTGTTCTGACGACTGCCTCTTGGTCCAAGTATAGGTTTTGCATTAGCACGATTAGTACATAGTATGTCTAAATATTGCAATATTAGCAAATATTGGTTGATTAAAGACTGGAGAATACTCTTCAAAAGAAGAGTATTTTTTTAAATTGTATAGTATTCCACTGTGTGACAAGTAACAATCTCTCTAGCCATTCTGCTGTTGATGGGCACTTGAGCTGTTTTCACATCTTTGCTATTGTGATTAGAGCTGCAATAAACATGGGTGTGCATATATCTGTTTGGGACACAGCTCTAACTTATTTGGGGTTTATTCCTAGTGATGGGATAGCTGGGTCAAACAATATTTCTATTTCCAGTTTTTTGAGGAAGCACCGCACTGCCCTCCATATTGTTTGTACCATTTTATATTTCCACCAGTAGTGTATGAGAGTTCTGATCTCTTCACATCTTCACCAGATTTGTTGTTTACTGTTTTGTTGAACTCTACTGTTGTTGCTAGGGTAAGATGATAACTCATGGTTGCTATTAGCTCCAGAATGATGAGGCTTTGCCTTACAAACTTTGAGCGTGTTGCAAGGAGGGGCTATTCCTTGAAGAAAGACAGGATGCTGGGAAGGGTGGAAGGTCAGCAAAGGAGAGGAAGACCTTCAACCAGATGGACTGACACGGTGACTGCTGCAATGAGCTCTTTTGTGTAAGAAGTGTGAAGATGGCACAGGATAGAATAGGGTTCAGATCTTTTGTTCATAGGGTCTCTATGAGTTGTACTCGACTCAATGGCAGCTAACAACAACAATTAGCTACTGATTCTGAACACTTTTTATGTATTTGCTGGCCATCTAACCTTCTCTGGTGAAGCTTCTGTTCATGTCTTCTGCCCATTCTGTAACTTGTCTTTTTCTTGCTGATGTGCTACTCCATAAATCTTAGTCATGAGTCCCTTATCAGAAATGTCCTTGCTAAATATTTTTTCCCAGTCTGATCATGATTTCCATTCTGAACATGAATCTGACTTGATAAAATGATGATCAGCAGGCAGGTGGAGATCTAGTACCTATCTTCACAGAAGTGATTCACTTAAGTAAGTTTATGGAAATAAGACACGACTACTAAAGTATCAACTTGCAGCTTCTTGTCACTAGGCCACCAGAGCGTAAAATATTTCTGTACTTGGTAACTAGGCCACCAGAGCGTAAAATATTTCTGTACTTGGTAAATAGCTGCTCCCCCCCAACTTTCTAGCCAAGTTCATCACTATCAGCCCCTCTCCTCCTCAAAAGGAAGTGGGCTTCCTTTTTACTCAGTTGGAGAAGTTTCTTGATGCACAAAAGGATTTGGTTTTTAGAAGGTTCCAGTCATCTATTTTATCCTCTCCTGGTTGTAAGTTTTTAGATATGCTTGGAAGTCTATTCATGCCATATATAAGGCTTCTAAGTTTGTTCCTATTTTTGTTTGATGAACTTTATGGTTTTGGCGTTTACTCCTCGATCCCTGATTCACCTTGAGTTGGTTTTTGTTTCCAGTGTGAGGAGTGGATCTTGGTTCATTTTTCTGCAGAAGATATTATGCTGAGTTAAACATGCTGGAAAATAATATATTGAGTGAACTATCACAGTCACAAAGTGACAAATACTGTATAAGTCCACTACTGTAATAACAGGATGGAGATAGTGGTGGGGGAAAGAGTGAGAAAAGAATGGATAATGAACACTGCACTGGAATGAGTGAAAGGACGGGCAATCTAAAAGGAATAACAATTAGAAATTATGTGTATGGCAATTATGTGTTTGGAACAGGACAAGAATTACAAAGGGAACAGGGAAGTGAGAGGGAGGGGGAAGTGTGCATGAATGAATGAGTGTAAACTTTCAATAAAAAACAAAACACAAACCTTACATTTAAAAAATTCAAAACTGTATACCAAAAAAAAAGCAGAAAACAAAAATTAAATAAAGAGAGAAGGGAATCAGAAAGAGTACAATATTGAAAATCAAGTGGGCAGGACTGACTTTAAACCATTCTGTTTTAAGTATGAGTTTTAACCATACTGTTGGTTGTTGTGTATCGTAAAGTCAGAACCAACCCATAGCTAACCCTCTGGTGGGTTTTTAGAGGTAGTTAATTTCCCAGGAGGAAATTACCCATTCTTCTCTTCCAGAGAAGGTAGTGGCCTTGAACCATGTGTCCATGGGATTATAGTGGAACTTCTTGCCACTTGGCCACTAGAGCTTAAAATATTTCTGTATTTGGTAAAGAGCTGTTGCCCCCAACTTTCTAGCTAAGGTCATCTCATGCTAGCCCCTCTCCTCATGATCTAACAACCAAAAGACAGAGTAAGTTGTTTCCAGTTCTTTGCTGTAGCCTACTGCTGGCATTAATGATTCTCAAAATTACCAAGTATTTGTTAAACAGAAACTTCATAGTGTGATTGTATTTATCATCTCTTTATTCCCCCTACTATTTGTTTACAAAATACAAATACAATTTTGAACATTCTTTCAATTTTCCTCACCAACCCCCACCCATCAAATTGTACAACCCAATGACTAATCCCCTCTTCCCCCTGCACATCCACATCCAATATTTATCCTTGTGGGACTGAGTTAGTTCACTAAACATAATGCTCTCCAGTCCCTCCCAAGTTAGGTAATAATTCACCAAGTTATTGCTCCTGCGTGCTGCATAGTATTTCATTGTGTGAATGTACCATAATTTCTCAATCCATTCGTTTGTGGTAGATGAGAAAATTAAGATCAAATTTCAGAAACACTATATAACCTGCCTGTGATGTTTCAGAAAAAGCAATGCTCAGGATTCAGGTTCTAAAGTCAATATTCAACTGCACTACAATCGCAAAGACATGTGGCTTGAATTCAACAGTTGCTCCACAGGAGAAGGATGGGTAATCTCCTCCTGTGCAATTTACTGCCTCTGAAAATCCATGGGGCAGTCAGCTATGGGTGGGTTCTGACTCCATGGTATACAACAACCTTTCAATTGGCAGTGAAGTGCTTAACCCTTGTACTACCAAGGCTCTGACAATAGCTAACTTTTATTTTGTACTAATCATATGCCAGACATTGTGTCAAGCACTTTGATACTTTAATTCATTTCATTCTTACACCACAGTATGACATGAATGTGTGCATTATCACTACTATTTCTCAGGCATTTCAGAACCTCTCAGATACATCGGTTTCCTAGGAATTCTTTTATGGGGGAGCGAGTGTTGCAAGCCTGGACTTCAACAGCAAAATTATAATACTGCTCTTTTTTTTTGTAATGAAAAGGAATATGCTCATACATCACAGTCACCACGATGGGCTACACCACAAGCATTCCAAAAACCCAACAATTCTTACCGTTAGTAAAATAATGCTTGGTGGTTTCATAGGATACTCTGGTGGTAGTACTATTCGTCCATGATAAACACCACCATCAAAATCAGAATCTGGAGGCCCTCTAACAGTGAAGTGCCATTCAAAAAGGTTATCCTAAATAAAAACAATAACCGTTAGGATTCATGCACGTTAATGCTTGGATCACTTGTACTAATGCAAGTAGCAGAAATATTACTAGGCCAGAAATATTACATTTTTATACTATTCCAACAATAATATACTGATGCTAAAATACTAATACTAGTCTAACGCACAAAATCCGTTTCAAGATTAAAAGTTAGATACTTACTCTAGTTTTAATGTCCTGGAAGAGCTAATTTTTAAAAAAAAATACATTTAAAACTTCTAAGTCCTGTTAAATATTCATAAATAAGATAGTAGATTCAATTAACCTGGACATTAATCCTTAGGAGAATGCCAATTAATGAGGATTATATTACAGAAAAATTATCTTCATACTTTGGAATACTTTAACAAATCACTTGATTTATATATAAACAGTAATTTAAAAATGGAACTCATTTACAAATAGTAATGCTAATATATATGCTACTATAATCATTTTAGGGAGCTCTGCTGACTTAGTGGTAAGGAACTGAGCTGCCAATACACACTTAAATGGTTGGAATCTACTACTGCTCCAAGTAAATCTCTATGTGATTTACTGCCTCTGAAAACCTGCTGAAGGGTCAGCTATGGATCGGTTCTGACTCATGGTACACAGCAACAACAAGAATCATCTTATAGTTATCAAGTATTTCTACACATACTGCATTATATTTCATTCTATTACCATGAAAGCTACACTGAGCAGATTTAAATACTCTTATTTACAAATGAGAAGACAAAAGGGGTGAAGGTGTTTATGTAAAAACCCCAAGGCAGGGTGTAAAGTTCCCCTTAAAGGTTGAACTTTCCAAACATAAGAGTCTGAGGCCTTTTTTCTATTTGCCAAGCCTCATATTCAAGATCCAAAGGCAAATTTAGCACCATTGTATAAAGACTAAAGCAATTCCATTTACTAGAAAGGATAATGAACTATAAAGATTAGCAAAAACAAACAACTCATTGTGTCTTAACCTCCAGGAAGTTTTCAGAGGCTATAAATAGCACCGGAGGAGACTGCCTATCTTTTTCTTATGAAGTCACTGGTAAATTCGAACCACCTGCCCTTCAGCTGGCAGCACAACTCTACCCCCTTGGGCCACCAGAGCTCTCTATAAATCATAAAATACACCAATAAGTCACATCAGATATGTCAACAATAACTCAAATCAATAAAAAAGCCATTTAAAGAATTTGTCATATTCAAGTTAAAATACATAGAAGACTATAGAGAAAGAAACTAACCTCTAAAGGTTGTGCGTGGTAGTGATCTGTTGGATCTTTCAATTCTGCTGCTTCTTTCATTAAACGTTTAACAGCTAAAATAAAATTCATAGGAGGGAAGGATTTAAAACATACTTTTCCAAGTGATTAGCACAAATTCACAAGTCTATGAAAATTTCTACTTTAACAGAAGAAAGTAAGTATGGAGGACTAGTTCAACTAACAGTTTCATTATAACAGTAAAGGAAGTAGTAAGGTGCCCTTGTGCATTACATTATCAGGCTGCTGTTGTTCAGTGGAGCTCCCCAATTAAAACAAGCTTGGGAGCAGGAGTGGCATCCATTTCCGAAATAGCTTGCCTCCGAAAACCCTATGAACCTGGAGAAAGGATTAAAGTTAAGTGTTCAGGTCTTTTGTTCATAGGGTCACTATGAGTCGCCTACTCGATGGCACTTAACAACAACAATGTAAAGGTCCAAAACCACCAGCTACACTAGGAGAAAGATGGGCAGTGCTCTCCCATAAAGACTTGACAGCCTAAAAGCAACTATGGAGGACTTCTATGATTCAGAACCAAAATGGGTTTTAGTTTAAGGAGACAATCACAATTCATCAGAAGAATGATATCGATATATGAGATATGCTGCTGTTGTTGATTGTTGCTGAGTTGAGCACAACTCATAGTGATCCTATGAACAAGAGGCCTGAAGCCTTTCTATAACTATTATCGTTTCTCAATGTTCATAGAGTTTCCAGAGGCATGTGGTTTCCAAATCTATCTTAAACTGGGAGCTCCACCAAACACTGTCTACCACGGGTAACCATTACGGCATTTGACACAACCCCAGGTAACCTCAGTACAGTATACTGACAGAAGAGTGCTGTACTACTTAGATGAATGTTCCTCCAAAATATAATAACAACATGTAACACTTTGTGAATTTGAGTGTCATCCTTGTGCCATACTAATCTTCTCGGTATCGTTCCAATTTTTAGTGTATGTGCTGCCGAAGCGAGCCCATATATAGAAACAGATATACTGGTTTGCTTACAAAGGTCGTATACATTGTGTCACACTACTCTTCATTCACACTGTGTTTCATACAATCATTCTCATGCATTATGTTTTATAATCATCATTGGGCATGCCCATCATTACCCTGTCTTTTCAGGTCCCCGCTGGATCCTTCCCATTTCCTTCACTACCTCCCTCCACCCGCCAGAGTGTACAAGCCTGTAGTTTCGCCCCTATCCATCCTCACCTCACTGCTCCCACCCCATGCCTCCTTGGGTCCCCATACATGTTTTACTAATTATGCAGAATGACATTTTTTTAAAGTGTTGAATATCGTGAAAACTTGTGAGAGCTAGATCATGACGGTCTTGTTTTCCTGGGTCTTGCAAGTTTTCTGCCTTTGACAAGGAACAATAACTACTTTTCTTTAACTATTTGTTAGTGAAAGACAGTTACATTTCCCTTCTCTGACAGGTTTCCATTTACAAAAGTTCTGGCTTTCACAGGTTTTACTGTATACACACTTCCTCTGTGGTGGTGGTGGTTGTTAAGTCAAATATGACTCATAGCAACCCTACAAACAGCCATTGTGAACCCTGCCCTAACCTGTGCCATCCTCATCATCTCAGAGACACTAGGGTCCACTGCAGAAGTCAGTGTCAATTCATCTCTTTAAGAGTCTTCCTCTCCTTTGCTGACCTTCCATCTTTGTAAGCATGATGTCCCTTTCCAAGAACAGCCTCACCTAGCTACATATATGAAAGACAAAGCTTGGTGGACCTTGCCTTCAAAGAACATTCTGGCCACACCCCTCCAAGGCATATCTGTTTTGTCTTCTTGGAAATCTATGGGATATTCAGTACTCTTCTCCAGCACAAAAGGCATCAATTCTTCTTCTGTTATCCTTATTTTTCAGGTGATTGAGAAGACCATGGCCTGAATCAGGTGCACCTTGGTCTTTTTTTGTTTGGTTGGTTGGTTGGTTGGTTGGGTTTTTTTGTTTTCATTTTTTAAAATGTGATTGCTATGAAAGTTTACAGAGAAGTTGGATTTTCATTCATTCATGGTTGCACATTTTCCTCCCTACCTGTTTCCCCAGTTCACTTTAAAAAAAAATTCATTCATTGTTGTACAATTTCTCCCCCCCCCCCCCCCCCCCCCCCACCCCAGTTCACTTTGCTATACACTTCTTATTCTGGGCAGCTGTCATACAAATACTGCCTAATCATATATTCCTTTTCAACAGTTCTTTCCTTGCTCTTCAGTATTTTGGAGAGGTCCCTGACTGCAGCCTTGCCCAATGCAATATGTCTCTTGATTTCCTGACTGCTGGTACTAAGGGTGTTGATTGTAGATCCAAGCAAGGTTAAATCACTGGCAGCTTCAATCTTTTCTTCATCTATCATAATGTTAACTGCTGGGCCTGTGGTGAGGATCTTTGTCTTCTTGATGTTGAGATGTAATCCATACTGAAAGCTGCAGTCCTTGATCTTCTGCAGCAGGAGTTTCACATCCTCCTCAATTTTAGCAAGCCAAGTTGTGTCATCAGCATAACACAGGCTGTTGATGAGTCTTCCTCCAATCCTAATGCCACATTCCTCTTCATAGAGTCGGGCTTCATGAATGATTTGCTCAGCATAAGGCTTGAATAGGTATGGAGAAAGGATACAACCCTGACACATACTCTTCCTGATCTTAAACCATGTGGTAGGACTTTTATAAAATGTTTTATAAACATTAATTTATTTAATCCTCAAAACAATCCTATGAGATACATACTTGTATTCTCACTTTCCATATGAGGAAACTGAGACATGGAGTGGTTTTTGCAACATATCCAAAGTCACACAGCTAATAAATGACAGGGCTGAGTTCTAACCATTTCCCATAAAATTGAACAACTAAGGACCCAATGTAACCTTCTAACTCAGTGCCCACCCAATTGAGTATTACTGAAAGGGAGAGGATGGGAATCACAGAAGTTGGCATATTAATGCCAATTATCAACTGTACTGGGACATGATGTCACCCAGTATTTCTACTTTCTCTAGTAACCCCACCAGCCCACTCATGCCATCTACCACCACAGAGCTTCTCCAATCTACTTATACATGCTTCATCTCTCCTGTCTTCCCTCTTATTGTAATGACACACACATTTTATTTCCACAATTTATCACTGTTAACTAGAGTATATTTGTGGCCCTATTATAATCTACAAGCTCATCTGCATTTGCACCCACTTTCCTTCACTGCTGGCTCTTAAGGGCCCTTCAATTAGTGCCCTGGATCCCAGATCCTCTCCTCAAGCATTAGGGAATCTAGAATAGCGTCAGGATCCTGGTGTCGGAAATCAAACCAAGGAAAATCCAGGCAACCCAGTAGTGTTTGAGGCTCTGCTTAAACACTACTGATATAGTTTGAAAAGTGCCCTAAGAAAGGTATGCACTGGATGCTGGGAAGTCACTATAGACACTGAACTTGGGAGCAGACAGAAAAAGAAAGGAATCATGTTATGACATTTGAGAGACAAAAAAGAAATGCCTAGGTTGTTATTTGAATAAAGCCGAGGGAACAAGAAAAGTAAAATGTGTGGGGGCACAGGTTGAAATGTTACTTGGAGAACAGTACCTCCCACACATACACAACCAAAAGGGTTCTGTTTTTATCAGCGCTTTTACATAAAATTTTACTTTATTCAGGGGTTCCTAGGTTTTTAGAAAAGAAGAAAGTTCTTAAGTTGCTATCCTATTTCATATGTTAACTGTAAGTAAGCCCCTTTTAGGCAAAAAACTGTTCATTGTTCATCAAATACTCACTGAATTCCTATTATATGCTACAGGATAGATACAGCTACAAATGTAAACAAAACATAGCTTTGATCATCAAGCTGTTTAGAGTCTAGAGGATAGGTAGTCAACACAAAGAATCATCATGAAGCATGTATGCTATATTGTGACACTGTACCCCAAATTCTAGATACCATGTTTCATTCAGTTCTAAGTTTCATTCAGTTCTTTCACTCAGTCTTCTACCTACCTATACCAGTACTTCATATGGACTGTTGCCTCAGCCCTCAATACTCCTTACCTCATTATCTAGACTGGTTCCTGTTGCTGCTACTGTTGTTAGCTGCCATCAAGTTGGCCCCTAACTGAACAAAGCAAAGCACTTTAATATTCCCATAAGCTGTCATGCAGTTACCTATAGGGTTTTCACGAGTTGCAGCTTTTCTCTATAGACCATCATGATCTGGAAACAGCACCGAAATCTGTTCAGCATCAAAGCAACATGGAAGCCCCCACTGTCAACACAGGTGGTGACTCTGCATGAGGTATAATGGCCAGGAAACAAGCTAGATCTGCATTATGAATGGTGAAAAGGTCTACCACTGAACTGCCTTTAGCTTCAGCTGTCTGCCCTCATCGGTATCATGGATTGAATTGTGTCCTCCCAAAATAGATGCTTGCTTATTAAAAAAAAAAGGCACATATAATCATTCCTAGAATAACCAAACAGTTGTAAAAAGGATTAAAAGTGGGATACAACCCTTAAATTTCATCATAGCCCTGATAGAGGCAAGGAATATTGTTCTAGGATGTGGCCTGTAACCTTTTATCTCACTAGAAACAAAGGAGGAGGAAATCTAGCTAGATGGGGGCCCTCAATACCACCAAGACAGAGTTCCCAAGAGTGGAATTGAGTCCTTTGGGACTCAGGTCTCTGCCTGAGGAATCTCCTTGACCCCAGGGAAGGCCAAGACATGTGGATGCCTCTGAAGAACAAGAGGCCTATATATGCTGAAGGAAATGAGGAAGGACCCTTCTTTAGAACCAATAGAGAAAGGCCCTTTCTACTATGTCTGGCACCCTGAATTTGGCTTTCTAGCCTTCTAAACTGTTATTGTTGTTATTGTTATGTGTAGTCAAGTCAGAACCAGCCCAGAGCTGCTTCTTCAGTAGGTTTTTGGAAGTAGTGAAACACATGGGAGGAGATGGTCCATCTTTCTCCTGAGGAGCAGCTCGTGGATTCAAACTGCAGGCCTTTGGGATTGCAATGCAGCTACTAACCAGTAAGTCATCACAGTATGAGAATATATTAGTTTGTTAAAGCTATTTACTTATGTTATGTCTGTTTTAGCAGCAATAAATAACTAAAAGAAGGAATGAATAGAGATCCCTATCTGTGCAGACAACCAAAGTATCTGAGGAGTATTACGAAGAGGATAAAACCAGAAAACCAAATTCACTGCCTGAAAGCGGTGACCTTCTGTTGAGTTTCGAAGCTATAAATCTTTATGGGAAGCAATTGTCATTCTCCTACACAGTGCCTGCGGGATTTGAACCAGGGACCTTTGTATCAGAATTCCAAAATGAAACACTGTACTTCACCAGTATTTATTACAGGAAGAAAGTGGAGACTAGGAATTTGCCTTCTAAATGCACTTTAAGTTATTCTAATGACCAGATGCTTTTTTTTGTGTGTGTGTGCATGTACCATCAAATCAAATCTGACTGGTACAGGAGGAGATTGCCCCTCCTTCTCAAGCAGAGCATCTGGTGGATTTGAACCATGTACCTCTGAGATTATAGTACAGCTTCTTGCCACTAGGCCACCAGAACTCCCTTATCAGATGCATTTTTATAGACTAGGTTAAATCCTGATGCTCTATGACAAGCTATATTTAACCTTTTTTTAAAAAAACTAATCTTGTTCTAATTACTTATTTAACATTTGTCATTCTTGCCTCCCCTACCCCCCCCAAAACAGTAAAGAGTAGATTATACATCTACTTCACTGCACATTTTATTGGTGTTGTGTGAGGTCAAGTCAACTATGACTCATAATGACATATGAACAATGGTTTTGACCCTTTCCCTATTCAGAGTCAACCTCCTCATCTCTGACACACCTGACTCCAGTGGAATGGTCTGGTCACTGTGTCAGATCAACTCAACCAGGGTCTCCTCTCCACCCTTCACTCTCCCATTCACGACATCCTATTTCAAGGATTTGCTCCTCATGACAACATGTTCAAAGTATATAAGATGGAATTTCAAAGTCTTTGCCTCCAAGAAACAGCTTGGTTTTACTCTCTCCAGGAAAGATTTGTTGTTCTTGCAGCAGTCCACGGAATATTCAATACTCTTTGCCAGCATCATAACTCAAAGGCATTGATTCTTCTTCTGTCATTCTTTATTCACTGTCCAGCTATCAGATGCATAGCAAGCAACTGAGATGACCACAGCCTGGATCAGACGCATGTTAGTCTCTAGACTCACACTGTTGCTCTTTAACAGCCTGGAGAAGTCCTTGACAGAAGATTTTTTTTCCAATGCAACTCTTCTTTTGATTTCTTGATTGATGGTGCCAAAGGTGTTAATTGTGGATCCAAGCAAGATTAAATTGTTAACAATGTCAATCTTTGGTCCTATCTATCACAATGCTGCCTAGGGAGCAGGAATTTTGTTGTCATGATATTGAGATCCAATTCACATTGAGGATTGCAGTTCTTGATCTTCTGCAACAAATGCTTCAAGTCTTCCTCAGTTTCAGTGAACAAGGTAGCGTCATCTGTTTAACACAGACTGTTGATGAGTCCCCTGCCAGCCCTGATGCCACATTCTTCATCATAAAGTCCAGACTTTCAAAAGAGCTGTTCAGCATATAGTTTGAAAAGGTATGGAGAAAAGCTACATCCTGACCCACTCCTTTCATGATTTTGAACCATGCAGAGTTCCCTTGCTCTATTCAGACAATAGATTCTTGGTCTAGATAGAGGTTTCATATGAGCATAAACAAGTATTCTGGGATTCCCATCCTTCTCAATGTTAACCAAAATTTGTTGTGATCCACACAATCAAATACCTTTGCACAGCTGATAAAACACAAATAGACATCCTTTCTGGTACTCTCTGCTTTCAGCCAAGATCTATCTGATATCATCAGCAATGATATCCCTAGTGCCAGAGTCTCTTATAAACCCAGCTTGTATTTTGGATAATCTTCAACATTTTGCTTGCATATGGTATTAGTGATAGTATGCATTTAAAGATTTACTGAATTTCATTTCATTGTCATCCCCCAATAAATGTCTTCCTAAGGCTGGGATTAAAGGTAATGGTGTTCAATACAACAATGGAGAAGTAGGCTGAGCATGGATGTGTTCTTCAGTGCTGTCCACGTAACATGCACAGATGTATGGATGAACAGGGAAGGGTTGTTGGCTGGAGATGCAGGGAATCATGAGGACTCCTGGTTGGTTGACTTGGCCCCATGTGGGGGCTAGGGTTGAGTGAAGGGACCAAGAGGTCTGAAACATTGTGGCTGATGCCCACTGGAACCTAGACACAGATGACTGGAGACGAGTTGCCCAGAACCCAACCAGATGAAGAGAAGATGATTTATGTTGTGAGCTAGTGTTAATTGCTGTAACCTGATAACTTGCTATGGACTGGGCTTTGCTTTGGATGCAGATGCTCAGTTTCCAAGCTGAACAGAGGATTCTTCAGCAAAAGGGATATGCTTATTCCCTTAGAGTATTGGTTTAACAGGGATGGGCAAATCCTAAATTAGCTATCTAAAATGTGGCTATTAAGGCACAAGGTCCAAGCTGGCTTATATGCTTTCACGAAAGTAGTTATTAGTAAGATGCCTGTAAAAGGGAAAAATCCTACAATATACACAAATGAAATATAAGAGATATATCAAAGACAATGTACATGCATAAAACACAATGTACACAAATGATAAAATATTAACTTAAAAAGGGCAATGGTTTTCAAACTCACTGGATAAAATCCTTGGTTCGAGAAAAGTAGCATGGTAATTTTAATGTAAAATAACCAAACACAGAGTGTTTAGTTGGAGAGACCAGCATGGAAGGGCTGCAGATCCTCTACATAATGCTTCTCATCTATTTTTAATATCTGGCCAGACAGGAATCTCCAGTCACTCCTCTTTTTTTACTATTAGTCCATAGGCCACAAAGGCATATACCATGTAATAGCTATAGTCATAAAGTCATATGGCCAAACAGAAGATTTGTCTAGTATTTTCACAACCTATTTTTTTCTTAAATAACACAATATATTATTAATATCTCAGTGTAAAATAACATGGACTCTAGAATCAGAACTACATTAAAATTCTGGACTTAATATTTCATATCCCTAAATCCTTGAACAAGTCATTTATCATATTCTACTTCAATCTTTACATTGGTCAAAAGGAAGTTAGTAATTTCTTTAAACACAGTCATACCTTGAAGATATTGAAGGTTTGACTCTAGGCCAATGTTAACAAAGCAAATATAGCAATAAAGCAAGTCTCACACTTTTTTTTTCTTTCCTAGTGTATATAAAAGTTACGTGGACACTGCACTATGTTCCATTAAGAGGCGTGGTGGCATACCGTATAATGTATCAAGCTGCTAACTAAGTAAGCAGTTCAAATCCATCTTGGGGGAAAGACAGGCAGCCTCCTCCTAAAGAGATTTACAGCCTTGACAACCAGAAGGCATGTCCCTATGAGTGGGTTTTGATAGTCAAAACTACCAAACTATTGGGTGGTGCAAGAGTATGATGAAGTACTGTGAAAATTACCAAATAGCAACCTGAAATGAGCACAGGCTGTTGGAATAAAATTATGCTAACAGACTTGCTTGATACAGAGCTTCCACAAACCTTCAATATGTAAAAACTGCAGTATCTAATAAGGTGAAATGCAATAAAACACTATAAAGTGAAATGCAGTAAAATGAGGTATGCCCTTCTGCTTCACTCTTCTCTTTTCCCCAGACCATAAGTTATTAAGGTCAGAGATGGACTGGGATATAAGGCTTTCAAAATTATTCTCTGTGGTTCAAAAGAAGGCGCTGATTATGTAGTTGGTCTCATACTAAGGCTCCCTTGGCTCCATATCACTGCTGTGAAAACAGCCAAGTTCCAAAGCACTACCTGAGAAGGAAAGCCAAAGAATGGTCTGCTCCTCCTGATACTCTATCTCCTACTTCTATTTAACTAGAGGAATCCTTTTAGCCCCAGCTCCTGTCTTATCTCATAGCAGTTATTAAATGAAAACAGACTCTTTGAAAAGAGACACAGAAAGGAAAACACCATCTTCTGACCTTCATCTGTGTAATTGTTCCTTTTTTTTTTAACACATTTTTTATTTTGTGCACTGCAATCCCAGAGATGCGCAGTTCTACTGGAGAAGGAGGGACAATCTCCTCCTGTCAGATCTGATTTGACAGTACATGCACAAAAAATTATAAAAAATATTATTTTGTGTGTGTGTGCCGTCAAATCGGATCTGATTGATAGAGGAGATTGTCCTGCCTTCTCCAGCACAGCATCTGGTGGATTCGAACCACATACTTCTGGTGTTCTTCTTTTTCTTATGGAAGGCACACGGTTACTTGGATCCAGACTCTAGGTTTTTTGAACCTAGGCTTTAGCGTTCTTCACAAGTCCAGGTCAGTTCACTAGGCTTACAATGGATGCTTGAGGCCAAAGAGCCACCGGTAATATAGGGTCTTTTTGCAAACCACTATCTCCCATGCATCTATTTCTCTTGGAAAGTACATATTCTGAAAGTACTGAAAGCATGGGTGAAATGCAAGAAGCAGGTATACTGAAGAGGTAATATCGATGCACATAGCACAAGCTGCCTCTTCCTACTACCATATTACCATTGCAAAGGTACTAAGTTTCTGATGTTTTTGTTTAGAAAAGCCCTGCATGGATATTCATTCAACAAACATTTAAAGAACACTTCATCAGTGGAGATAAAAGAGTGAACAAGACTTACTTCACACACTCAATAAGGTCAGAGAAAGTAAAGAAAGTCATAAAACCAATTATAGCACAGTGTGTGATACCACTGACCTAGTATACACAATGACAACAAATATTGCTTTTTCTCTTTTTTTAGAACAGCAATACAACCTAAGAGGAAATGAAACAAAAGAGAGGAAGCAACTTATTATACAGTTTTAGAAGCATGTCAACCAGAGCTAACCAGACAACAAAAGGTGATATAATGTGGAAATGTACAAAATTCTGGGGAATAAAAAAGTGAATTATTATAATTGCACACAAAACACCCTTCAAACTAAGTAATGCCCTCTGATAGTTTCTTTAGGACTTCCTCATTCCCACCATCATTCCACACCGCACAAATATTTAAGTTATAATTACTCTCTAGATATCTCACTAAGATACCTCTACTATCTTAAGGAACCAATATGTGACCAAGGTTTACCATACATTTTTATCCAAATAGCTTTATTTAAATTTCTTAATACTTCAATCTTTCTACCATCTAATCTTAAAAGTTATGTTTTTCTTTCTCTTTCTTTTCTACTCTCTAGAGATTCCTAAGCCAAAGGCTGAGGGGGGAAAGGAGTGAATCTAACTGCATAAATTCTTTTGGGACCTAAACTGTTCACTGGAATTTAAGGAACTGCACTGCCAACACAAAGGTATGTGGTTCGAATCCACCAGCTATTCCATGGAAGAAAGACAGGCAATAAATTCTCACGTGAATTTACAGTGTCTGAAAATCCACTGGAGGGTCAATTATGAAGTCAGTTGTGACTCTATACAAAGGTAACTTCCCAAAACATTATAATCAATTCTACACACTAGCTTACCAAAGGATACTTCTTAACTTGACAGAGCTCTGTGGCTAACAAAGCTCAATCAAAAAGCTCCAGGCTTTTCTGAAGTCTGCACATTCACAGTTTAAAAAAAAAGTCACAATGTCAACTCTACTCATAAGGATATTAGTCTGCTGATTCCTATTGGAGAAGAGCATTTTTTAGAAGGAAAAAATGAGAGGTAGTAAGAACTGGACACACCATCACTAATATCCTAGGATTTAGCAGCTAAGCAATGGCATTTTCCCCCTTTTTTTTTTTTTTTTTCATTTTCCCCCTCTTGACAACGTTATCCAGGTGTTTCAGCGATTCCTTTCAAGACTGCTTTAATCTAGGAATGATCTTTATAGACACGAAGAAAGAATGAGGCTAGGACCATTTGGGCTGCTCTATAAATGAAGTCGCTGTTGTTAATGCACCATGGAGTTGGAACTGACCCATAGCAGGGTCTCAGAGGCTGTAAATCTCAAGAGAGCAGACTGCGTATCGTTATTCCTCGGAGAACCTAGATTCTATCCACCTGCCTTTTGGTTGCCAGCGCAACTCTTTACCCACTAGGTCACCAAAGCGCCTTGTAAATGAAGCAGGTGCATTAATTGCAAGAACATAAAACTATGACCGACTACAAATATATCATTAGTTTGACAAAATCATGATTAGCTCTAAAGCACATGGATGGCTCAATTCATTTTCTCTTTACTAGCTTAGTGCATGTCATTTCCCCTCTATTTGCAATTCTATTGGCCCCAAATGCTGAAAACTGGGTATCTAAACTAAATTCTTAAACCTGGCCCAGCTCATAAAAGTCTGGTAGCAGAGGAGGTGTTTAGGCTGCAGGTACATGAAGCTGTTGCCTATTACTCATGCACATCACTTCTACACCTGTTCTGAGGGATGAGTTTAAGATACAGCTCTGCTGGACAAAGATGAGAAAAGGAAGAGGACTGACGGGTGATGCGAGGCGGTAGGCAGTGTCCGGGTGTGGCAGTCGGTGGCTCCCCGCCCTGCGGCCTGCACCTCCCGGCAGGCGGCGGCCTCGCGTAGAGGGTAAAGCCCGGAGCGGAGCCACGAGTGGCGGTGGACACGAGGGGACGGCGGTCCAGGGTCACTTCCGCACTCTTGGATCTGCCCTGCCCAGGACGCCTTGCCGCCTCCCACCCTGCTCACCTGGGCTCTTCAGGTTGTAGCGGGTCTCCATGGCGGATAGATGGCCAGGTTCCGGCCACACGGCCAGCCGCCGCCGCCTCTCGGTGCGCCGCTGTCCCCGTCTGAGCGCGGCTCGGGGCCGAGGGAGTTTCCGCGGGCGCCGCCCCGCCTCGTCCGGACTGCGGGGCGGGTTGAGAGCGGGGGCGAGGCTTGGGCTGCGCGGTGGTGCCGCCTCCTCCGCTGCTCCCCCGCCTCCCTGAAGGCCGGGCAGGCGCCGGCGCCGGCGGAGGCGTCGCTTAACCGGGCGCCGGGGCAGGAGGTCGGCCTCCTTGTCTGGCCACTGGCCAACCCCGCCGATCCGCCTGCGTCACCCTCTGTCGCCTGGGTTTTGTGAAGTTGCCCTGACGTGGCAGTCGCTTCTTGGCGATTAGCCAGCCAGTCCTTTGCGGCTCGGGGATCTGCAAGAGCGGGCGGCGCCCACCTCGGTCACCCACCCACCTACACGGCCACCTTCGAGCCCAGACCGGGTCCCTAACCTGGCCTGAGCGACCCTGGCCCAGTCTGCTGCCTCCTGGGTCTCGGATCGTGAGGCCACTGGAGGATCTGCAAAGCTACCCTGCAGCCGTACAGTGTGGGCCGGCTCACTGCGGTGTCTGAGAAATGCTTTATTTTTAGACCCATTAGCCGAGGAAACAAGTGAAGAAAGGGCTAACCAATCATAGACTCGAGTAGTAGTTTTCTATAAAAATACTATTTATTGTAATTAATTAGGTACACATTCCAGATTTAAGCATTATGGGTGATTTTTTAAAAAGAATTAAAATTGTAAAAAACCTAAGGGAAGTGCATTGAATTTGGAAAAATATATTCAAATATGAAAAGTGTAAATAAACATCAAGGGCTTATTTCATACTTTATTTGTCGCATGAGTGGGATAGAAAGAGAATTATGGGTTCTTAAGACTTAAAGGCTGAACTCTGGCCGGGAAGAGAGGAAGGGGTGAGGAAAGTCAAGGGAGGATGGAAGGGGAAAGAGAGAATTGTAGGTGGGAGACGGGATTAATCAGATTGGGAAATTTTCATTTTACCTAAGATGGAAAATATTTTGCTTTGAGTTAGTTTCAGAACCACAGGTATTTGTCAAATTAAGACTCTAAATCTATAGGGACTGATGTTCTTGGTATCTCAGCTTCACCAGCAGCCCTTTGTAAAGAGAGGGAAACAGAGGGAAAGACAGAAGAATATCTAAAATAAGTTGTATCTTTTAAATAATTCCATGTTACTTTCTGAAAAGTAAATTGATGTAAGATGTGCAAATAAACCCAAACCCGGATGTGCTATTCAACTATAGGACACTTGTTAATCCTTGGAGCATGGATAGTGGGTCTGTTCCAAGGTAGCTCCCTACACAATCTTATGTGGTACAACTTATAAATTATGTGACGCCTTCATAGAAAGGACGTGTAAAACCTTAGCAGGTATACATGACTTTAACAATGTTGTTAATTTTACATTCAATTTTTCCCATCCTGACTCATCAACTTTTTAAAATATATACTTATTCATGTATCCTTTGTGTTGAATCTTCAAATTATTACTTGTTACCCTTTTGTGCCATGCATGCTTGCAAAACTTCTGATTTATTTATCCTGAGTTCACAGTAGGCTGTATAATAGAGAGGACTATTGCAAAGGAGCTGTTGTCCAAACAGAGCAATGGGACACTGCTTGGTTCAAAATAAGATAGAAGCGCATCCTCTTCAATCTGTATGTGAAACAGATCACTCAGCAGGCTGGTCTTTATACAGAAGAATGTGACTTTAGGGTTGAAGGAAGACTGACTAATCAACAACGTGCTTTAAGAAGATAATACCACCTTGCTAGCTGAAACTGAGGAAGATTTGAAACATTTGCTGCAGAAAGACAAAGATTGAAGCCTTCAATATGGATTGCATCTCAACATCAAGAAAACAAAATACTCATCACCTGGCAAATCAGCGATAGATACCATAATAGAGGGAAGAGAGACTGAGATTGTTAATTATTTCATCTTGCTCAGATCCACAACCAACACCTTTGACTGACCTTTCTGACCAGCTGTTAGGAAATAAAAAAGATGAGTTGCTCTGGAAAAGTCTGTAAGAGACCTCTCCAGAGAGCTAAAGAGCCATGATGTCATTCTAGAGCTCTTGTTTCCTGAAGCGCCTGCTGCAGAAGGTCAAGGACTGTAGTCTTCAATATGGATTGAAGTTCAATATCAAGAAGACAAAGATTCTCACCACTGAGCCAACTGGCAGCACCATTATGGATGGGGAAGGGATTGAGGTTGTTAATAGCTTGCTCAGCTCAACAATCAACACTCTGGGCACCACCAGTAGTTAGGAAATCAAGAGACTAATTGCGTGAGGTAAATCTGCTGTCAGGGACTTTTCCAGAGGACTGAAAAGCAATGATGTCAGTCTAGAGACTAAGGTGGCCTGGTCTAGGCCATAGTCTTCGCAATTACTTGCTATGCATCAAAGAGCTGAACAGTGACCAAGGATGACAGAAAAAAAATTGATGTCTTTGCGTTGTGGTGCTAGAGAAGAGTCTTGAACATACCACAGACCACTAAGAAAACAAGTAAATCTGTCCTAGAGAGGGTGAAACCAAGCTTCTCCTTGGAGGCTAGGATTTTGAAGCTCTGTCTCATATACTTTGGGCATATGGCCAGGAGGGACTGGTCCTTGGGGAAGGACATCATGCTTGGAAGGGTGAAGGGATGGCACAGGAGAGGAAGACCCCAGATGAAATGGATTGATACAGTAACTAGGGCAATGGGGGTAGGTGTGTTGGAGTCAATGAGACTGGCTCAGGACAGGGCAGGCTTCAGAGCTGTTGTACATCAGGTCGCTATAGGTTGCAGGTGACTTGACAGCAGATAACAACTGTAAGAGACCTCTCCAGAATGCAAAAGAGCAATTTTAGTCTAGAGATTAAAATGAGCCTGATCCAGATCATTGCCTTCTCAATTGCTTGCTATGCATCTAAGCAGAATAATGACTACGTATGACAAAAGAAGAATCAATGCCTTTCAGTTGTGATTTGAACATTTCATGGGCTACCCAGAGAACAAACAGGTCTCTTGGAGAAAGTGAAACCAGATTGCTCCTTGGAGGCAATGATTTTGAAACTCCATCTCAAAAACTTAGGGAATGTTGTTAAGACGGACCAGACTTAGAAAAGGACATCATGCTTTGAAGGATAGAGACTCAGCACAGGAGAGGAAGACCCTGGATAAGCTGGATTGACAGAGTGATCGTGGCAATGGGGTTAGTTTTGTCAGATGGTGAGGTTGGCTCAGGATAGAGCACGGTTCAGAACCCATTATTCCTGGGGTTGCTATAAGTCATAGTCAATTCAACAGCACATAACAAGAACAACAACAGGACAAAGGTATTATTTCTGTCTGGCTGCTGAGAAATTTCAATTTCTGAAAGAACTAGGGACTCTTTGTTAAACCATCCTCAATTCTATGCCCCATGGGGCTGCTTTTTACTTCCTCTTTACCTGGATTTTATGCTTTTCTTCTTTAAAAGTGACCACTACTTAGTCTGTTCCTTAAAGCTCTCTTCTGGCTCATTTACAATTACAACCTCTTCTTTGATAAAAAATAACAACAAAGTCTATTCTGGTAATTTTTAAGGACACATGTCAGAATTTTATTACTTTCTTTCTAGAAGAGCAGAGATCTCTAGCTAACCAATTTAAGTGCTTCTAGGAAGAGCTCTCAATGTTAACCATAATTTGTTTTGATCCACACAGTCAAATGCTTTTGCATAGTAGATTAAACATAGATACTTTTCTGATACTCTCTGATCTCAGCAAGGATCTGACAAGCAAGGATCAGCAGTGATATCCCCCATTCCACGGCCTCTTCTAAACCCAGCTTGAACTTCTGGCAGCTCTCTGTCAAAGTACCATTCCAGTTGTTTTGGAATGATCTTCTGCAATGTTGTGCTTGCATACAATATTAATGATATTGCTTGATAATCTCCACATTGTTTTATCACTTTTCTTGAGAATTAGAACAAATATGGATCTTTTCCAATCAGTCAGCTAGGTAGCTGTCATCCAAGTTTCCTAGCACAGTCTGGTGAGTATGTCCAGGGTTGAAACATGTCAGTTGGTATCCTATCGATTCCTGGGGCCTTTTTCTTTCTTTTTTTTTTGGCTAATGTTTTCGTTTCAACTTGAACTTGCTTCCTTCACTGTCATTGGCTCTTTAGCATATAGTACTTTCTGAAATATTTTAGTGTAGGACAAATTTGTGTGTGTGTGTGTGTGTGTGTGTGTGTGTGTGTGTGCAGTGACTTTGTGTATTACCTCCATTTTCTTTTAATGTTTCCTGGTACATTCAAGATTTTGCCTATAACATCTCTAAGTATTGCAACTTCAAGGCTTAAATTATTTTAATTTTTTTTTTTTTTAGTTTTTTTTTCAGCTTGAAAAATGCCAAGCGAGTTCTTCCCTTTTTACTTTCTGACTCCAGCTCTCTGTACATTCATTAGAATACTTGGCTTTGTCTTCTCCAGATGCCCTTTAAAATCTTAGGTTCAGCTCTTCAGCAGCTCTTGTCTTTGTTTTGGTTTCTCAATGCTCTAGTCCAATTTTCAGGATCTCTTCTAACATCCATTTTGGTCTTTTCTTCCTCTCTGTCTTTGTAGTAACCTTTTGCTTTCTTCGTGGATGATTCCCTTGATGTCATCCCACAAGTCACATGGTCCTCAGTCACTGATGTTCAATGCCTCAAATCTATTTCTTTTTTAAAAACCAAAAACTGAGTTTTAATCCATAACAATAATTATGATTCAAATAGAGTTTAAATTCTGGCTTTTCTCTGTTTAAGAATGAAAATTACTGTGACAAGAAACAAGCATAGAGGAATATGGATCTATAGATAGGACAGATGAGTGCTGACATTGTTGTTTGTTGTTGTTACGTGCCGTCGAGTCGCCTGCGACTCGTAGCGACCCTATGTACAACAGCCCTAAATTTCACTCTGTCCTGTGCCAATTGCACTGTCTCTGACACTCCCATCCCAATTATCCCAGTCACTGAATCAATCCACCTCATAGAGGGCCTTCCTCTCCTGCGCTGTCCCTCCACCCTCCCAAGCATGAAGTCCCTCTCCAAGGACCGGTCTTTCCTCACAACATGTCCAAAGTATGTTAGACGGAGCCTCAGAAACCTTGCCTCCAAGGAGCCACCCGGTTTAACCCTTTCCAGGATAAATCTGTTTGTTTTCCTAGCAGTCCATGGTATTCTCAATACTCTTCTCCAGCACCACAGCTCAAAGGCATCAATTCTCCTTCTGTCCTCCTTGGTCATTGTCCAACTCTCTGATGCATAACAGGTGATTGTGAAGACCATGGCCTGTATCAGACGCACCTTAGTCTCCAAAGAGATATCATTGCTCTTCAGCACTTTGGAGAGGTCCCTAACAGCAGACTTTCCCTGCTGACATAGAGAACTATAAAAGGATATGAGTATAGGTACTTTACAGAGCATATATGACACTGAACCATCCACTTAAATCCCTTTCACATTCAGAAGAAGGTCTTGCAACCCTTTCTTGTTTGGCTATATATTAAATCTGTGTTCACTTATAGGTGTTACATGCTATTTTCAAATATAATTAATTTGGTCATTATAGGTTTTTTGGGTTTATTTTTTTATTATTTGCTAGTATAACCTTTGAGGTGTGGTGCTAGAGAAGCGAATTGAATATACCATGCTGGAGAAGAGTATTGAATATACCATGGGCTGCTAGGAAAATAAACAAGTTCATCCTTGAGAGGGTGAAACCAGGCTGCTCCTTGAAGGCAAGGATTCTGAAGCTTCCTCTGACATACTTTGGGCATGTTGCAAGGCAGGATCAGTCCTTGGAGAGGGACATCATGCTTGGGAGGGTGGAGGAACAGCGCAGGAGAGGAGGACCCTCTATGAGATGGATTGATTCAGTCACTGGGGTAATAAAGATAGGTGTGTCAGAGACAATAAGATTGGCAAGTGATAGAGCAGGGTTTATGGCTGTTGTACATAGGGTCTCTACGAGTCATAGGCGACTCGATGGCATGTAACAACAACAATAACAACGAATACATTCTTAAAGCTAGTTCTATTGGTCTAGAGGCAAAGAATTATGCTGCCAATCTAAGGGCACGTGGTTCAAATTGCTGAAGAAAGATGGTCAATCTCCTACTATCGATTTACTGCCTCTGAAATCCTGCTGGAGGGTCAGGTTTTGAATTGGTTCTGACCTAACAGTATACAACAATACCAATATAGCCTTAAAGTGTTGAAGGGCAAAAATGTCATGATAAGGCTAAAGCACACCTGATCCAAGGTAGGGTATTTTCAATCAACTCAGGTACATTCATGCAACTCATGTACATTGAAAGGTGACAGTAAATGAGAAAGACTGATGAAGAGCTGATGCTTTTTAAATTACGATGATGCTATAGAATATTGGCTGTACTATAGACTTTCACTTCCTAAGCAACATGCCTCTAGAACCTCTATGAACTTTGAGAAATGATAGTTATCAAAAGGCTTCAGGTCTTTTGTTCAAAGGGTTGCTATGAGTCGTGCTTAATTCGACAGCAGTCAACAACAACAACATAGACTTTCAGAAGGAAGAACAAATCTGTTTTGGAGAAGTACAACCAGAATGATTCTTACAAGGGAAAAATGGCAAGACTTCACCTCACTTACTTGAGAAACCAGACTCTGACAAAGGATATTATGTTTGATAATTTGGAGAGTCAGCAAAAAAGAAGACAATCCTCAATGAGATGCATTGATATAGAGACTGAAACAATAGACTCAAACACAGCAATACATGTGAGGGATTGGCCAGTATCAAATCTATTATTTATTAAAATTTTTATACCATTGATTAGGCCATCTAAGCTTGATCTCAGTTTGTCTCTGTTGAACTTTATGGTTTGGGGCTTTACTCCCAGGTCTCTGATCCACCTTGAGTTGATTTTTGTGTATGGTGTGAGATGTGGATCCTATTTCGGCTTTCTGCAGGTAGCAGTTAAATTTTGCCAGCACCACTTGTTGAAGAGTTTGTCATTTCCGCATTTGATAGGTTTTGATTCCTTGTTGAATATCAGTTGACCAAGGATAGCTGGGTCCTTTTCTGGATTCTCAATTCTGTTCCATGGGTCTATGTGCCTGTCATTTCTGTTCCATGGGTCTATGTGCCTGTCATTGTACCAGTACCATGCTGGTTTGGTTACTACTGCTGTGTAGTAAGTTTTAAAGTCAGGGAGTGCTATGCCTTCCATTTCATTTTTGTTTTTCCAAGTTCTTTGCTTATTCTGGGTCTCTTTTCTCTCCAAAAAAACTTGACAATTTCCCTTTCAATATCCTTAAAAAATGAATTTGGTATCTGGATTGGGATTGTGTTGAACATGTAGATTGCTTTTGGTAGGATTGTCATTTTCACAACCTTGAGTCTTCCTATCCATCAACAGGGAACATTTTTCCATTTATTTAGGTCTTTCATTGTGTGTCACAGAAATATTCTATAGTTTTCTTTGTACAGGTCTCTTGTGTCTCTAGTTAGGTTCACTTCCAACTATGAACAAACTGGAGAGAATAAATTTGATGGGTGGGACTTTCTAAATTAAATCCCTGTGTGCCTCAAAAACATTTTCCAACAGAGTGAAAAGAAAACCTACTGTCTGGGAAAAAACACTTGGCAATACCATTTCAGACAAGAGTCTTATATCCAAAGTTTACAGAATCTTACAGTGTCTCCACAAGAAAAAGACTGATAACACAATTAAAAATGGGCAAAAGATATAGAAAGACTTTTCAAAAAGGAAGATATTCAGATGGCCAACAGACACATGAAGAAAGGCTCAAAATCACTGACAATAAGAGAGATGCAAATCAAAACCACAATGAAATACCATCTCACCCCAGTAGCAGTGGCAAAGCTTAACAGGACAGCAAGTAATAAATGTTAGAGAGGATGTGGTGAGATAGGAATTCTGTTACATTGTTGGTGGGGTTGTAAAATAGAACAACCACTCTGGAAGGTTATTTGGTGTTTCCTCAGAAAGCTGAACATAGAACTTCCATATGACCTAGCTATCCCACTGCTTGGAATATAGCCCAAGAAAATGAGGACTGGGGCACAAAGGGAGACTTGTATACCAATGTTCATATCAGCATTATTCACCATTGCAAGAACATAAAACAGCCCACATGTCCAATCACAATCAAAAGAATTGAGAAATTGTGGTGCATTCACATGAAGGAATACTACACATCATGCAGGAGCAATGATTTTG
>NW_006399821.1:366315-375508 GCF_000299155.1 Elephantulus edwardii | reverse complement strand
ACTGTATAAGACTATTATTGTAGAACATGGATGAGTATCCAAGGTGGGGAGGGCAGGAGGATGGGTAGGGGTTCAGGACAAAGTTATCATAGAGTCACACAATTTGATGAGTGGAGAGAGGGGTGGGTAAAAGAAATGGAAAGATCTGGTGTGGAAAACAATGCATGCAAACTTTGTAAAATTAAATATTTTTCGTAAAATTGAAAATTTTCTTTTTTAAAAAAAGATTTGTAAATTCAGGTGGGATAGACTCAGGATCATATTTTTGTTCCTGTGGACTTGTTTTCATTTTCTTCAACCTCAATTTGAACTTGCACATGAGTAAGTGATGGTCGGTTCCACAGTTATTACCTGATCTGGTTTTGATTGTTGATATTGGGTTTCTCCAATGATTCCTTCCACAGATGTAGTCAACCTGATCCCTATGCAGTCCAACAGGTAAGGTCCAAATATAAAGTCAGGGTTATTGTTTTTTTAAAAAAAATATATATTTGCAATGAATAAACCTTTGATTTTATATAATTCAGGGCTAACATTGAGAAGAATGATAATTCCATAACACTTAATTCTGTTCATGTGAAACCTATACCTAAACCAAGAAGCTGTTGTCTGAACAGAGCAAAGGAACACGACCATGGTTTCAAAATATTTTTAAGAAGTGTGTGTCAGGGTTGTATCTTCTCCACACCTATTCAATCTGTATGCTTAGTAAATCATTTGAGAAGTTGGACTCTATGGAGAAAAATGTAATCAGCATAAGAGGAATGTTTATCAATAGCCTGCATGATGCAGATGACACAAACTGGTTTGCTGAAAATGGGAGAACTTGATGCACTTACTGCAGAAGACCAAAGAATAGAGTTTTCAATAGGGATTACAACTCAAAATTAAGGAGACAAAAAAATTCTTATCACTGGGCTGACAACAACATCATAGTAGACAAAGGTTAAAATTGTTAACAACTTCATCTTATTTGGGTTCATAATCACTGTCCTTGGTACCAGCAGCCAAGAGATCAGGAGACATATTGCTTTGGGAAAATCTGCTCCTGGAACTTCTCTATATTACAGAGGAGCAATGATGTCCATTTAAAGTCTAAGATGTGTCTGATTCAGACCATGGTCTTTTCAATTTGCTATACATCTGAGAGCTGGACAGTGAGTCAATAAGGATGACAGAAGAACTGATGCCTTTGAGCTGAAATGTCGAAGAAGAGTACTGAATATCCCATTGACTGTCAAAAGAACAAATTTGTCTTGGAGAGAGTGAACCTAGAGTGTTCTTGGAAGGCAAAGATGACAAAGTCTTACATACTTTGAGCATGTTGTTAATAGAGTCTATTCCTTGGAGAGGAACATCATACTTGGAAAGGTGGAGAATTGATGAAATAAAGGAAGATCTTCAAGCAGATGGATTGACACTGTGACTGTTGCAATGGGTTCAAGTATGTCAGAATGATGAGGAATGCGCAGGATAACACAAGGTTGAAATCTGTTGTTCATAGGATCACTATGAGTTGTACTTAACTCAGTGGCATCTAATAAAAACAGCCATAGCCACAGGGAGCTCTAGTGGCGGGTGATAATGTGTTGTGCTGCCAACTCAAAGGTAAGTGTTTTGAATACACCAGCTGCTCCACGAAAGATGGGCAATTTCTGCCCATGCAATTTATTGCCTCCGAAAATATACAGAAGAGTCAGCTATGATCCAACAAAACATAAAAATAAGCTGTAGGTTGTGATTCCAACACAAGGTGTCAATATAAATATACAAGTAAAGAGTACGTTGCCTACTGAAGGAGTTGAATGGCTTGCTGCTGATGCAGATAGAGTATGTGGGGCCTGTGATGGTTGGGGCATGTGTCCCCTTAGCCAGGCTATACTTCTCAGTATTGTGTAATTGTCCTCCTGTGGCATCAAGGGTTTATTGATCAAAATGGCTTCCTAGCCCTTGACTTTGACTTTGCCATATAGATAGGCGGGATCATACAAGTAGAGTGCAGTGTGTTAATCTATCCACAAGAGGACTGGCTAGTCTCACCATCCCACTAGATTTAAATCATGCTGTTTCAGTCATAGAAATTGGGAATATTAATACTAACAAGGAAAAGGGAGTAATGCATGCCCTTCAGAGCCAGAGAGTCCTGCACCAGCCAGACCAGGATCGGCACAAGAGCAACAGCAGCCTCAACACAGAACTAAAGAACAAATAAGACAGAGCTGACTTGGCACTGCTGCCACAGCAAGGGACTTCACCCATGCTTAATGGAGAACGGAGGGAAGACGTCATAACTGGCAGAACAAAGGGGACTTCGATACACTGACATAAGGCTTCAGGCTGAAGGTCTCAAGGACCTGCGACCACACTTCAGATGCTGTCTGGACTGAAGGATTGAATCTGGCTGCCAACCTGATATAGCCTGTTAACTTTTTAAATAAACCCCTTAACAATCAGCATGGTTCTGTGAAGTCTGTGTAGTCATTACAACGGATTTTGGACTCACTCTAACTGTAAGATTGATGTTGGAATTAGTAGAAGTTAAGTGCAGGAACATCGGAGGTCTTGTCTAATAGGAATCAGTTTTGAACTTTGGATGTAGCTGGGGACAGTTCCCTTTGGGGAGTTAGCAGAGGTCAGACTCTTGAGCATTCCCATGCTGCCTACACTCTTTTTTGCACCTTGATTTTGTGATCTGTTATAATCATCCCCCATTGTGTATGCTGGAAATCCTGAGCTATTTCTGTCATTGAGGCAGAAATAGGTTATGTTAATGAGTACTAGATTATGTTTGCTATGCTAATGAAGCTGACAAACTGTGTCTGACTCTGAGAAGAATGAGAATTCCAGAACACTTGATCGTGCTAATGTGAAACCTATACTTGAACCAAGAGGCAGTCGTCAGAACAGAGTGAGGAAACACTGCATGGTTCAAAATTGGGAAGGGCGTACTCCAGGGATGTGTCCTGTCTCCAAACCTTTTCAATCTGTATGCAGAATAGAGAAATGCGGCATCAGGATTGGTGGAAGATCTATCAACAGTCTGTTATGCAGATGACACAACCCTGTTTGCTGAAACTGACGAGGACCTGAAGTGCTTGCTGCAGAGGGTCAAGGAATGCAGCCTTCAATATGGATTGAGCCTCAATGTCGAGAAGACAAAGATTCTCACCACTGGACAAACTGGCAGCATCAGGATGGATGGTGAAGAGATTGAGATTGTTCACAGCTTTAGTCTGCTTGGCTCTACAATCAACACTCTTGGCACCAGCAGCCAGGAAATTAAAAGACGTATTGCAATGGGAAAGTCTGCTGTTAGGGACCTTTCCAAAGTACTGAAGAACAATAGTGTCTCTCTGGAGACTAAGGTGCATCTGATACAGGTCATGGTCTTTGCAATCACTTGTTATGTATCAGAGAGTTGGACAATGACTAGGGAAGATAGAAGGAGAATTGATGCCTTTGAGCTTTGGTGTTGGAGAAGAGTACTGAGGGTACCATGGACTGCTAAGAAAACAAACAGATTCATCCTGGAGAGGGTTAAACCGGGCTGTTCCTTGGAGGCAAGGATTCTGAGGCTTAGACTGACATAATTTGGTCATGTTGTAAGGAGAGACCGGTCGTTGGAGAAGGACATCAAGCTTGGGAGGGTGGAAGGCAGGCACACAAGGGGAAGACCCTCTAGGTGGTGGATTGATTCAGTGACTGGGGCAATCGGGATGAGTGTGTCGGAGACAGTGAGATTGGTACAGGACAGAGCGGAGTTTAGGGCTGTTGTACATAGGGTTGCTATGAGTTGCAGGCTACTCGATGGCACATAACAACAACAACAACAGCATGCTAATGAGGCAAGCTTAGGATAAAATGCTTCACCCTTACTCATCTTCCCATGCTTGCTTGAGTCACATCTTTTTTTTTTACAGGAGATAAAAGGTAAGAGAAACAGAGAGGAAAAGACCTGATTACAAACTGGAAAGCAGAGCCTGGAGCAGAGTGCTTCTTTTAGACCTGAATTCCTCTACTAAGGAACCTCTTGGACCCAAGAGACAGAGAACTGTAAAACTAGGAATGACCAGGGATGATGAGAAACAGTGGCAGAAACGTGGGAGCAGTAGAATTAGGACCACAGCAAAAGACAATAGAGCAAGAAAGCTGGACAACTTTAGACTGCAGCTTACTGACAAAGTGAGGTGGTTCTCGACTTACCAGCAGAGCTAAAAGAGTTTTGCAATATTTGTTAGAGCAGGACAGAATCTAAAGACCTGGTCTGCCTGAGGGCATGACTGAGAAAAAGTAATCCCAACAGAAGAATTATATCCTGATTCATCCTGTTGTTGTTATGTGCCGTCGAGTTGCTTGCGACTCACAGTGACCCTATGTACAACAGCCCTAAACTCTGCTCTATTCTGTGCCAATCGCACCGTCTCTGGCACACCCATCCCTATTACCCCAATCACTGAATCAATCCACCTCACAGGGGGCCTTCCCCTTCTGCGCTGTCCCTCCACCCTCCCTAACATGATGTCCCTCTCCAAGGACCTGTCCCTCCTTGCAACATGACCAAAGTATGTCAGACAAAGCCTCAGAATCCTTGCCTCCAAGGAGCAGCCCGGCTTGACCCTTTCCAGGATGAATCTGTTTGTTTTCCTAGCAGTCCATGGTACCCTCAATACTCTTCTCCAGCACCAAAGCTCAAATTGTAACTTCTTGCTTCCCTAGTAAATCCATAATTATGATTATTATCTGAATTCTATATGACTATTACAATGAACTATTAAATTTTGGAGAAAAGTAGATAATGCTGTGGGAGGGGTGACTAATGTCAGATTGGTAAAAAGGTTGAAAAGAGGAAGTATATCTGATCTTCAGCTCATAGGAATCATCCCCGGATTGTTGGTGCTGATGATGGTTCTCATCTCCTTCTTATGAAGTTAAAGGAGGAGGTATGATGCTGTCATCATACCATTTTCACACTTATGTGCTATTACTATACCAGAAGCTATGCCATTAGTATTTTAATACCAGCAGGGTCACTCATAGTGGACAGGTTTCAGCAGAGTGTAAACTAGGAAGAAAGACCTGCCAATATACTGCTGGAAATTAGCCAATGAAAAACACTATGGGTCACACAAAATATTATCCATGATAGTGCTGGAAGATGGGTTCAAATCTGTCAACAGTCATGAACATTACACAGCACTGAGCAACATTCTGTTCTGTTGCTGGAAGTGGGAGCTGACTTAACATCAACTAAGGAGAAGATTCCTGTCTAACAGCTGCATGTGAAGGGAGCTAGTTTCCCTGGAACATTTCCGTTTATGAAAAAACTGCTTGCATTTATTTATTCCTAGGAAGTGACTGTAAATGACATCAGGCAGAATGTCCTATTTCACATTAAGTTTATGACACATTTTCCTTTTATTCAAAATTTGGTGTTCCTAAAGAAAACTCCTCGTTTTAAGAGATTTTCCTAAAAGCAAACTCAATAGAGAGCAAAAATGACCAAAGGTAAAGTTTTAGATGTCTAGAATCTTAAAAGTGGCTTAGTATGATGATCTTTAACCTGTATCTCTTTTTCCTTAGAAAGATTAACCAGCATCTCTTTAATGTACAAGTCCCTTCCTCACCATTTGCATCCTGGATCAAAGCAAGGACAGACCTTGTCTTAGACACTTAACATATATCAGCTTATTTCTTCTGACTGGAAAGGACTCAGATAATTTATACCCATTTTACAAAGACAGTTGAGGTCTCAGAGAAATCAAGCAATTTGTTGAAATTCTTACTTTCTCTACTATATTGTCTTTGGTCATTATATGCCATCTTAGTAGGAACTGACTCATATCCAAGCTTTCTGTGCATTTTCAGAGGCAGCAAATAGCACAAGAGGAGACTGCCCATCTTTCTCCATAGAGCAGCTGGTGCATTCAAATCACATGCTCATGGATTGACAGCACAACTCCTTGCCACTAAGCCATCAGAGCTCTACCATATTGCAAATTCTTATCCCCTGGCATATTTTTAACTGTACTTATAAAAGGAAAAATTTCTAGATTTCATTTCTTAATATTAACATTTTGAACCCCATATTAAAAGATTCTTAAACTTTCAATTACTTTACTCAGGCTTACTTAGCTACAAAATGGAAAAACCTTGACTTAAGTCCAGATCTTCTTCTGATTCTGAAACACAAGTTGTTATTACTAAACTGAAAAAGGATCAGGCTATCCTGAGAAAATGAGAACTGAGGCACAAACAGAGACTTGCACACCAATGTTCGTAGCAGCATTATTCACCATCGCAAGAACCTGGAAACAGCCCAGATGTCCAACACAATCAAATGGATTGGGAAATTATGGTACATTCACACAATGGAATACTGTGCAGCATGAAGGAGCAATGATTTTGTAAATTTCTACCTAACTTGGGAGGGACTGGAGAGCATTATGCTCAGTGAACTAACTCAGTCAAATACTGTTTAAAACCATTATTGTAGAATGAATACAGGGATCCAAGGGGTGGAGGGGGAAGCAGAGAGGTGAGGAGTGTGGGAGGGATTAATCATGAGGTTGCACAATTTGATAGGAGGAGTGGGGGGAAAGGGAAGGATCTTGTGTGTAAAACAATGTATTTGAATTTTGTAAACAAACTAGTTTAAAAATAATGTAAAATAGAATGTATATGAATGTATGAAACACAATGTAAATGAAATAGTATATAAAACACAATGTAAATTAATGAAACATACTTAAAGATATTATTATATGAAAATCAATAAAAAGTACTTTAAAAAAAAAGAAAGGAGAAAAAAAGAATCAGGTTGTTTTGGGTCACAAAAGATGTTTTATGACCATTTGAAAAAGGATGTGCTTCTTATTTTTTTTTTTTTATTTTTGTGTGAGTGTACCATCAAATCAGATCTGACTGGTACAGGAGGAGATTGTCCTTCCTTTCCCGGCAGAGCATCTGGTGGATTTGAACCGAGCACTTCTGGGATTGCAGTTGCAGCTCCTTTCCACTAGGCCATCAGAGCTCCCAAGGATGTGCTTCTTAAGACCTCAATGCTAATCCTGGATCAAATAATTGAAGATATTGATCTTTGGTATTTAAAATGTCTCTTATTTTTAAAAACATTTTTTTTCTAGATAATAAAAGCAATACTTAACAAGATGTAAATCTCTCATAACCTTCTAGTTGTTAGTGTGTACAATAGAATTGGAACCGACCCACAGCTGACCCTCTGGCAGGTTTTCAGAGACAGTTAATTGCATGGGAGAAGATTATTAAAGCTTTTGGTATATTTGCCTTGTATGAAGCATAGGTATTTTAAGAGTTAAAATCTTTTAACAGAGTTAAAATCCCATTACATGCCCTTTTTTTTTCCTGTTAAAAACATCTGCCAATAGCAAATTATATCATTTTGCAAATTGTTATTAAATGCCCTCTAGTAGAGTATGATTCCTAACAACCATTAGCAACCCTATGAACAACAGGTCTGAACCCTGCACCATCCTCACACTTCCTGACGCACTCAAACCCATTGCAGCAGTCACTGTGTCAATCCATGTGGTTGAGAGTCTGCCTCTCTTTTGCCGACCCTCCACCTTTCCAAGTTGTTGTTGTTGTTGTTGTTGTTGTTGTTGTTATGTGCCATTGAGTCGCTTGCGACTCATAACGACCCTATGTACAACAGCCCTAAACTCTGCTCTGTCCTGTGCCAATCGCACCGTCTCTGACACTCCCATCCCAATTATCCCAGTCACTGAATCAATCCACCTCATAGAGGACTTTCCCCTCCTGCGCTGTCCCTCCACCCTCCCAAGCATGATGTCCTTCTCCAAGGACCAGTCTCTCCTCACTAATAGTATGAATTGGATAATTTTACATCAGAGTCTTCCTAAAGTAATATTTTAAAAGAAAAACACCTCAGAAAGCTATTTTAAGGATTTTATTATGCTTTTAATATTTTGGCAATAGCTTTTTGTTTTGATTCCAGGAAACAAAAACCAAACCCTAACTTACCTGTCACAGTTTTTCCTGTTTGTGTCTCACCATTTCCCTTTTGAGACAGTTAATAAGAAACAAATGACTAATTGTCCTATGGGGATGAAGGTAGTATTAGTGTAACAGAGACACAGATTACATCATTAACAGGAGCATGTGTTATAACTCTGGTTACCTGAGCAAGAACGTCATCCAGAAGGAGCTTTGTGTTTGAGTGCCCCACCTTGCTGCATTGCAGGTCTAACAGCTACACTGTAGTCTACCATCTGGTGGCCAGCTGAGAGATCAAGGAGGGAACGTGCCCGTCAGTTTTTCTTTTTACCAGTGTGTTCAAAATAATTGCCTTGTCTGTTTATTCTGTGCTAAGCCTATAAATACTTATTCCAATACTGTACGACAGAATGGAAAATTATTTCAGCAATATTAACATTTTTATAACAAACAACCCTGCACTCCTTCCCTCCAAATCTCATATGAAATTATAGTCAATCTTTGAATGATAAACAAGTCATCCAAGTGTTTGCATGTGAAACCCAGTAATGTGCAGTACTTTGGGTCAGGTTTAGAGGGTTCTTTCTCTTTGATGCCTTACACTGCATCGTTCTCTTTGGAAAAAAAAAATTACTTAATAAATTAATTAGCAAAGAAGCTGTTTTCCAAATATGGGGTAAATAATTGCTTACAACATTATTAAAATTATTTCCCCTGTTGTAGTATTTTTATGTTTGTGCTTAGAGATTAAATTTGCTGTTATAGTTTTGAATAATCTGACATCTCAATAATGACAGGTCTTAAGATGAGGAACAACCAGAATCTTCCCTTCATATTGTGCTTTCGTTTCAATTGATTGGGTTTTGCCATTATTTTTTTTTTCATAACTTAAAGGTGCTTTTTTAGTAATAAAAATCATGTTACTCATCTTCCTTAGCTGTCATAAGACAAACTTAAGAGTTTCACAAAAGGTATTTCATTTTCTAAATTTAACTGGAAAGGAAACACCTGCCACTTAGAAAAGCTGCTGTTTGTGGTGAAAAGACACGTTGACTTTGCAATATGTTAGCAGACAGCTGTCTCCCTCCCTCCTTCTGAGTCTCCTCAAAGAGGTTCTTTCCAGCACTGTCCTACTGTTTATATTTTTTTCCCTGTGTCTTCATTTCTAACCACCTCTAGTCCACTTGTTGTTGTTAAGTGC
>NW_006399821.1:338617-345071 GCF_000299155.1 Elephantulus edwardii | reverse complement strand
AAAATGATAAAAAAGACTATAAGACACAGGTAATTTTAGGTGAGCAGATTTCTGGCAGAGACATTAGGAAGGGCAATTGCACCATTATAGACAATAATTTAACAAGAAGGAAGCCAAATTAAATTCTTAACATGTTGTTTGTTGCCAAATATCATCAAGTTGGAACCAACTCATAGCTTACCCTCTAGTAGGTTTTCAGAGCCTGTTTAATTGCACAGGAGGAGATGCTCATTTTTCAGCTGGTGGATTTGAACCATGTGCCTTTGGGATGGCAGTGCAGCTCCTTAGCACTAGGCCACCAGAGCTTCCTTCTTAACATGTCAGATTTAGGAATTTTCTTGAAGTAGACTCCAGCAAAAACATGTTGTTGTTATTAGGTGCCATTGAGCTGGCTCTAACTCACAGCCACCCTATGAACAGAACTCTGCCCACTCCTGTGCCATCCTCAAAATTTCAGTTATGCTTAAGCTGATTTTACAGTCATTGTCAATCTTCTCATTGAAGTTTTGTTTTTGCTAACCCTCTACCTTTTCAAAGACTGGACGTTTTTTGATAACATGCCTCAAGGATGTAAAAGGAATTCATACCATCCTTGAAAAAGAACAAAACCCAATCCATTGCCATCAACTTGGTTCTGATGCACAGCCAAACCTCCATGGTGTTTCTGAAGCTATAAATCTTTATGAAAAGAAACTACTCACCTTTCTTCCAAGCAGTGGCTGGTGGATTTAACCCACCAGCCTTTCATTCAGCGGCCTGACATGTCATATATTACCCCAACAGGGCTCCTTGCAAAAATGTAACAGTGGTACATTTAAATATTGATCTGAATCTCTAGAATGGATTAAGACAGAAATACTTTTAAAAATCTTGATCTATACTCATGTTTTGTTTCCCCATTAAGTTGTTAGACATATTAAAAACTCAAGGAAAAGGAAGAATATAGCTATTTTCTCAGGGTTTGTTCTAGTCACTTTTTAAAATATCCAATGGCTGTAAAGGGTTTCTACATTTTCTTCCATATTTAAGCACTTTCTGTTGATAATATACTGACTTTAGAGTTACTTAATGGATTGCTGTTGCTAGATGCCATCAAATTGACCAGGACTCATAGTGACCCTATGAACACAAACCTGAATCCTGCCTTATTCTCATCATCCCTAATACACTCACGCTCATTAGCCAATTAATGGCTTAAGGGAAAAAGCCTACTTGCTGACTTTCTTCTCTGAATGAAACACATTCAGAAAACTGCTCCTATTGGTTCTACAAAGATTCTGAAAGCACATTTAGGAATAGATATTTTTATGTATCTTTTATATATTTTAAATATCTTCATAAATCCATGTGGCAGTAAATCTGAAACTTCAAGTCCCTTCATGCATTTGGTGAAACCCCTTTAACGAATGTGGTTGAAAATGTGGGCTCTGAAATCAGCTTTGCCTCTTAGAAACTATAATTTTGATCAAGTTATGTTCCTCCTTTGGCCTGTTTCATCTTTAAAATGGGTATAACTGTACCTACTTCTTCTTGCATTTATGAGGATTAGTTAAGTAAAAGCACTAAAGAGTACTGCTATTATGTGCATTCAAGCAATAGTAACTTTTAAAAAATAATTCTGTTAAAGACAAAATTAATTTTTCCTAAACTCAGATAAACATTATGGAATAAAGATTTCAGATCAAGCTTTCTAATTAGAAACTGGATTTCATATATCAGGTTTCTTAACTGAAAACTGGATTTTATATTTAGTGATAAAATATGTGAAAACTTGAACAAAATGAAACCAAATCCTATCATTGAGTTGATTCTGTCCTATAGCAACCCTCCAAGACAGGGTCAAATTGCCCATGTTTCCAAGACTGTATTTTTAAAGAAGCACACTGCTACATCTTTCTTCCATGGAGTGGCTGAGGCATTGAAACCATCCACTTCTCAGCAGTCAAGGGCTCTTCGGAGAACCCTAAGGAGCTCTGTATTTATAGTGTCATTATAGAATAGACTCTTAACAAGCAAAGTCAAGAATGACAGCAACCTCCAATTGGCCAGGCATTAAGATCAGAGAATGAATAACTGAAGTTTACAGAAGTAAGTTCATTATTTTGTACCCTTAAAAGTCACTCATTATTATTAAAGTATCTTGGTTACATGTTCAACCAATTTTTGGCTGCAACAGTTGATAGAAATCACCTATTTCATCCTCTTTGGCTCTGGTTGTAGGTACATGAATTTGAATGATAGTGGTATTAACAGGTCTTCCTTGTATGCGTATGGATATCATCCTGTCACTCACAATATTGTATTTCACGATGGATCTAGAAATGGCCTTTTTAACTATGAAAGTGACCCCAGTTTTTCTCACCTTTATCTCTAGCATAATATATCATATGATCATGGGATTTAAAATGTTCCATGTCAATCCATCTCATTTCACTAATACCCAATATGTCAACATTTATGCATTCCATTTCTTTCTTTACAATGTCCAGTTTTCCTACATTCATGATTCTCACATTCCATGTACTAATTGTTCATTTCTTCTTATAACAGTTTTGTTTTTCCAAATTTGAGGGCTCAATTTCAGTTGCCATATCTGTTAAGTCTACTCTAAGTGTGCTCTGCTGTACATAGGGTTTTTTCAAAGGCCAGTTATATTTCAGAAGTGGATGGCCAATCCTTCTTCCTAGTCTGTCTTAATTTGGATGTTCACTGTTAGAATATCTGACAGACAAGTATTTTTACGAAGCAGGTGAAAGCCACTTCCCTTACAAAAATGACCAATACTTTCACTGCCTACCCACCCCATGCACGTGTGACTTGTCTCTACCCTTTCCTTGCTATCTCTCCATTCCTTGCACACCCGGCTACTGGGAAAACCCTCCCTACCCCAGCCACCTCTCAATATGATCACCGGTCTATGGATGACAGAAGAATAGAGGCCTTCAAGTTGTGGTGCTGGAGGAGTCTTGAACATACTATGGACTGCCAAGAATACAAGTAAGTATATCTTGCAGAGGGTGAAACCAGGCCTCTCCTTAAAGGCTAGGATTTTGAAGCTCCGTCTCACTTTGGGCACATGGTCAGGAGAGATTGCGCCTTGGAGGAGGACATCATGCTCGGAAGGGTGGACAGTGCAGGAGAGGGATACCCCAGATGAGATGGATTGATAGTGACTGGGGCGATGGGGGTTGGTGTGTCAGAATTAATGAGGTTGGCTCAGGACAGGGAAAGGGTCAGAGCTGCTATACATAGGGTTGCTATACATCGCAGGCGACTGAATCAATAACATTCTATGATAGGTTTGGAAGCAGGAGTGGCATCCACTTCCTATACAACTTGCCTCCAGAAACTCTATGAACTTTGATAAATGTCAATAGTTGTAGAGGGGGTTCAGGCCTTTTGTTCATAGGGTTGCTGTGAGTCGCGCTTAACTCGAAGGCAATCAACAATAACAATCCCTAAAAGGCTATGTCTCCATCAAACAAATGCAGACATGATAAGATTTAAACATATTAGGAAGAGAAAGTGGAAGATAAATTTAAATAAAGTCATCTATCCTCATTTTTGGAGCCAAATTTTATCCAATGGCCCATTAGGCCAACTGAAGCAGGAAAGATACGATGCTCACAATAAATGATCTCACAGATCTGAACAACCATACTTAATTTTCACCAGACACCACTCTGTTGCCACAAAGCTTATCACGAACCTGTCTGAAATAAAGCAAAAGCCTTACTAAATCATAAACACACAACACATCCATGTATTGGCATGTAACATTTTATAATGTTTTTAAAATGCTTATAAATGGTATACTGCTTAAAGGAAAATTCAATACCATACTTGATCACAAATCATATTCAGTTCACACAAGTTGAATGCATTCCATACTTTAATAATTAAGAAAATTCAACTGTTTTTCTGGAGTACATTTCAAACAGAGTTAGGAAATAACAATATTGCTGTGATTTTCCTCATTTTCTATTTAGGGGCTCAAAATATATTATGTTCACAAAATAACATTTTCTGTGAATGTCAACCAGTGTTTCATTGACTCTGGTCATATATATTCATCCGTATCACTGAAAATAACCAGAGATGAAAATTTACAAACGGAATTTCACCTCCGTAGAGAAGTTGTTAATTGACTCAAAAGGCAAGGACTGCCCTGCTCTTACAAAAATGCAGGTCAAATTCTTAGCCTTTGAAAATGAGCAAATACGTTCCAGTGTAGTCACTGCAGCCATGTACGTGAGCTTAGTATTTTTAGTATTAGATTTAAGACCTAAATGCGACTATACACTACAGCAAGCCAAATGTATTTCAAAAATTAAATATAAAGGGACTTCTAAATCTCTTGTAAAGAGATTTTTCCAGCAGTTCATACTTGAAAAACTGAATACTTTAGATTTACCTCTTACATCTCCCTTTAATTGAGGTCACTGTCACATATGATAGAT
The DNA here is from genome assembly GCF_000299155.1 of Elephantulus edwardii. NCBI lineage: Eukaryota > Metazoa > Chordata > Mammalia > Macroscelidea > Macroscelididae > Elephantulus > Elephantulus edwardii. Next base: position 340,611 of record NW_006399821.1, on the reverse strand, counting down.
ATGAAACAATAATATCTATTAGTGTGTGATTAAGCAACAAACATTATCACGTACTTGGGTCCAAAATCATAGAATTCTTATTCTCTTTCCCTCAAAGTATCATTTGCTCTTGAAGTAATAGGCTTTTAAGGCACATTTTAACAGAAATCCATTATATACCCAGCTTAAAGACAGAAGCTCCCCCTGGTCACAATAATATATTTACAAAGATATCTAAGTAATGTGTAATTCACAGATACACAAGTGTCTCTATCTTGAGGTTAAATTCACATTAAAAAGTGGATTCTTTCTTATTCAAAGAGAAATATATGTAAAAAATATTAGAGAATTATATTTATATCTCAAATATGTCCAGCCTGTTGGGAAGAGTCCAACAGGGTATACAGTTCTGGAAGTATGAGAACGACTTCCTGGAACTCTGAGTCCTTATACGCCCAGGTTTCTAAGTAGGCAATATGAAGAATGGAGTCAGGGTATCTTAGTGATTTTTTTCAAAAATGTGTTCCAAAAATAAAATTTAAAAAATGACAGACATTTGAGAGGTTAGGTTCAAATCTTAAACTCCAAACTAGCATCAAAGGAATAGGACTGGAAAAAGGGTGTGAAGAAGCCACAGAAATGAGATGCATATTCGGGGCAAGCTGCTTTGGGGACTCAGGAGGCTCTGCTTAAAAACTTTCCATTGCCCCACAAAAGAATGCTTTTAGGGCACTGACATTGGGATGGATATAGAATTAGCTACTTGGAATGGTCTGAGGTTGGGAAAAATTTAGGAGACTTTTAATTCCTAGTCTACAGTAAACTTAAGTGGAAGAACTTAATAGAAATAAATACACAGCTAATAATTGTAATGCCTCCACTGGCCATGCTATCCTTTTCCCACTGATAAGGAATTTTCACAATGGATCTTCAGCTTTACAGAGTGAGCTGGTGGCCAGCTGAGCTGGTGGAGTCCGCAAGGCATGCTACTGCAGCCAAAGGAAGACTCAGAGGTGACATACGTGCCCAGCAGGGCTTCACTCCACAGTGGAGATCTGAGACTGATTCCACTCATCGGCTCATTGTGGTCATAAGGCAGTAACAAATTGGCCCTAAATATTTTGGATGTGAAAGAAAAGGCTCATTTCATAGGAGACACACAGACACATATTAGTCTACAGTTGCCAATTACCTAAATTCATGAAATTTTTTTACTTCTGAGTTTACTTTAGTTGCAGGTGGCAGGTCAAGAAAAGCCTCTAGAACCCTGCATTTCAGAGACACATTTCTCTTTCTCTAGCAGTTGGCACCAGGTTGGAAATCAGGTCCCACAGGTTCTAAACAGTAGTGTAGCACAAAGAACTAAGCTCTCTGTATAAAGTGACTATAGAGATGTGTGTTGAGGTAAAGAGCTTCATAAAAATTGAATAGGGTGCAATGCCACAGCTACAGAAATATTTTTAGAAGTTTGGTGCTAATATTATTCTACAAACCTCCTTTTTTATACTCATAAACAGACTACACTTCTTATTGCTTACTGGAGCCTGCTGCCCCAATCTATTCCAGCTTTGTTGAAAGATGATTTTTCTCACAAATTGGTAGCAAACATTGCCACTTTTATATAAAAAATAGAAAATCATTACCAGTACATCACTTCTCAATGACTTTCTGATGGCCATATGTATATGGACTCCAGTATGCATGTCCTTCATACCAAGTACAGAAAAAAGCTTAGAAAAGTTGTTTTATCAAAGTTCAATTCAATGAGAAAAAAACATGGAAAAGTGCAAAATATATACAGTTCCTGGCAGTCCCATACGTCATTTTTCTTACTCCAGACCAAAAAAGCTTACGTTTGTGTAACAAAATTACAGTGGATTTCACGTCATTGTTATTATACAAGATTTTGCTTCAAAGTGCTTACTTTATTTAAAAAAGAGATCAAGTGGGTTGCAGAAATCTTTTTTTTTTTAAACAACAAATCCATATCATGTGTCCCCGTCTCAGGCTCCCCC
>NW_006399821.1:332412-333592 GCF_000299155.1 Elephantulus edwardii | reverse complement strand
AAAAAAATGTGTCAGATGAAAGACAAAGAGGTGCTGAAGAACTGCTCCAAGTTAAAGGAGCCTAAAAAGACTTGGAAGATGCTCTATTAGCACCTTGTACTGCTAATTGGTGGTTCAAATCTTCTCAGGAGAAGATAGACCATTTTCTCTCACAAAGATTTAGTCTTGGGAACCAAATGAAGGGTCAGTATGAATTGGATTCAACTCAAAGGCAGTGGCTTTAGCTGTTTTTAGAGACATGAAGAAGCATAAAAAGTTGCTTCTAAACACCTGCTAGAGAGTCAGCTTTGAGTCAGTTCTAGTGAGTATGAAAATAACACAGTTGTTGAGCGAGCTAATTCCAGTCTTCGAGGTGACATCTTTGCCTATTTAACATTTTAAAGAGGGCTCCTGGAGCAGACTTATCCAAGAAAATACGACATTTAACTTCTTGACTGTTGCTTTTATGGGAGTTAATTCTAGATCCAAGTAAAACGAAATCTTTGACAACATCAATCATGATGTTACTTATTGGTCTGACTGTAAAGATTTTTGTTTTATGTTGAGGTATGTTGTTGTTGTTGTTATGTGCTACCAAGTCGACTATGACCTATAGCAACTTTATGAATAATGGCTCTGAATCTTACCCTACCTGAGTCAACCTCACTGTGTCTGCCAAACCTGACCCCATTGCCACAGTAACCACATCAATCTACTCATCCAGGGTCTTCCTCTTCTGTGATGACCCTCTATCTTTCCACACATGATATCCTTCTCCAAGGAATGGTCCCTCCTGACAACATGCCCAAAGTATGCAAGATGGAGATTTTAAATCCTCGCCTACAGAGAGCACTTAACTACCGGCCACCAGGGCTCATTACATTGTTTGTTGTTGTTGTTATGTGCCATCGAGTTGCCTACAACTCATAGCGACCCTATGTACAACAGCCCTAAACCCTGCTCTATCCTGTGCCAATTTTATTGTCTTTGATACACCTACTCTCATTACCCCAGTCATTGAATCAATCCATCTCATTGAAGGTCTTGCTCTCTTGCACTGTCCCTCCACCCTCCCAAGTATGATGTCCCTCTCCAAGGACTGGTCCCTCCTTGCAATATGTCCAAAGTATCTCAGATGAAGCTTCAGAATCCTTGCCCTCCAAGGAGCACCCTGGTTTAACCTTCTCCAGAATGAATCTGT
>NW_006399821.1:326811-332312 GCF_000299155.1 Elephantulus edwardii | reverse complement strand
TCATACAAGGTCTGATTTCAAAAGACGATCCTGAAACTGCACCTACAGCAGCACTCTGGGGGTCCCATTAGGGGTGGCTCCTTTTTTCTTCTGTAGCCGGCTCTGAACCTTTCGAGATTTCACAACTTTCATTCTCACTTCAAAGACTTCATGGATGGCCTTCCGGAAACAATGGAAATTATAGTCTATCAGCCCTAGATAAGGAAACAAAAATACCCATAAAAGTAAAAAAGATATAATTTCTGTTTCAATTTTTTTCCATCCCTCTTAACTGAAGTTCAGAGTCCCTAAGCAAGGATGTTCTCTTCCTTTCCCTCCTGGTCATCACTAATAAACTTTGGTCTCAATACATTTGCTTATTCTAGATATTACATAGAGGTAGAACCATACAATATTTAAAAATGGGATAGTGGTCTGGTTTCACAACAAGTAACACATGCTAATATGGTGAATATTATACATACATCCCAGAAGTCAATCATAGAGCTTCTACAAAAAATTAAATTCCCTCTTTTGATCTCTGGTATTCTCTGCTTCCAGCCATGATTCATCTGACATCAGCAAGGAGACATCCCTGGAACCATGGGCTCTTTTAAACTGAGCTTGAACTTCAGAAAGTTCTCTCTCAATATACCATTTCAGTCATTCCTGGATAATTTTCAGCAATATTTTCCTTGTATGTGATATTAATGATATAGTTTGATAATGTCCAGATTCTGTAAGTATTGCAACTCATTGCTTGAATCTGTTTTTCTTTCTTTCAACTTTAGAAATGCCAGTCCGATTCTTCCCTTCAGCATAGTACCAGAACAATGTCTATTTGTGTTTCATTGACTATGCAAAGGCATTTGACTGTGTGGATCACAACAAACTATGACTAACATTTAGAAGAGTGGTAAATCTCAGTACACTTAATAATGTCCATATAAAAACTATATCTAGTCAGAGAAGCTGTTGTCCGAACAGAGAAAGGGAACACTGCACAGTTGAAAATAAATAAAAGTGTACATTAGGGTTGTAGCCCTTCTCGATACCTATTCAATCTGCAGGCTGACCAAATCAATTGATATGTTTACTCTATGAAAAATGTGGCATAAGGATAGAAGGACTCATCAACAACCTGCATTATGCAGACGACACAACCTTGCTGCTTAAAGGGAGGAAGACGTGAATGCTTGCTGCAGAAGATCAAAGACTACAGCCTTCAATATGAATTGCATCTCAGCATCAAGAAGATAAAAATCCTCACCAATGGACCGATAAACAACATCATGATAGACGGAGAAAAAGATTGAAATTGTCAATGATTTCATCTTATTTGGATCCACAATCAACACACTTGGTAACAGCACTAAGGAGATCATGAGATGAATTGCTCTGGATAAGGCTGCTGCTGAGTCCTCCTATTCAACTCCACAGCCCTTAATAGTTGATGTCAGCCATGGTCTCTATCAACCAGTAGGGGGCAATAAAGGAACAGATTCAACCTATGGCCCACATGTCCCTAGACGGTTGGCCCTTCTAGGATGTCCCTAGACGGGTTTCAGAAATTGCAGTTTTACTTTCAGAATTAAAGATTTTTTACAATTAAGATAGCCATTTAACTTTTTTAAAACTCCTTAAAGGTGTTATTAAATTGAATGGAGATATATCCTAACTTTGTGTGTATCTGAGATATCTAGTCAAACTATTCATCAATAAAGCTGAAGAAAGTGAATTGAATTGTCATTTTAAACTTCAAGAATTTAAGAACACCAATTGAAATGTAGCTCTGGTATCCTAATGGCAAGAAGCTCCACTGCAATTCTAAAGTTATGTGGTTCGAATCCATCAGATGCTCTGCTGGAGAAGGAGGGGCAAAATCAACAGTACATAATAGAGATTTTTTTTAAAAAAAATTACTTTTAAAAAAAAGAACAACTGACAGCCCCAGATTTTCAGTATTGTTGTTGTTAGGTGTCATCTAGTCAAATATAACTCATATCAAAGCAACCCTATGAACAACAGATTTGAATCTTGTCCTATGCTGTACCATCCTTACAATCTGACACACTTGAGTCCATTGTGTCAATCCACCTGCTTGAAGATCTTTCTCTATTTCACTGTCCCTCCACCTTCCCAAGCATGATGTCCCTCTCCAAGGAACAGACTCTCCTATCTTTGATCCAAACAGTACTCTGGCCGCATCTTCTCAAGACATATCTGTTTGTCCTGCAGTCCATGGGACAGCCATAAGTTCTTCTTTTATCATCCTCATTAACTGTCCAGCTCTCGGGTCTGAAAAGATCATGGCCTGAATCAGGTGTACCTTAGTCTTCAAACTAGTATCACTGCTCCTCAATAATATGGAGAGATCCCTGACTGACTTTTCCAATGCAATCTCCTAAACTCCTAAGGAGAATCTTTTTTTGTCTACAGAAATAATTTAGTAGTCTCATTCAAACTCATTGCAGCTGAGTTTACCAACTCATAGCAGCCCCTCCCTGAGGTTTAAAAGCTCTAGCGATTTACTGGTAAACAGTTGCACTGCCAATCCAAAGGCAGGCAGTTGGAATCCATCAGCTGCTCCACAGAAGATAGGCATTATCTTCCTGTGAAATTTACAACCTCTGAAAACCCACTGGATTCCATTGTGACCTGAAAGCACATAACAACAATAACAAATCAAAGATGAGGAACTTGCCCTTTTTTCTTATAAGGATATTCAATCTACCAGAGAATCACAGCCTTTCTGTTAGCAGCAAAACTCCCAGTGAACTACACCACCAAAGCTCCCTAATTCAGTGGTAAAAAAGACAATAGACTAAAAGAGCATCCAAGGTCTTGAAAAATACATTGCAATGCATTTCCCTCATTAACTTTAGAGTTAAAAGCAATTATTATGTTTATATCACTTAAGATAAGGTGATTTATTATTTAAATTTATTATCTTTAAATTCATTAAAATAGCCAAGCTATTGTCTCACAGCCCAGTAATTACTTCCATCCAGACAGGCAACACTTCCAGGGCCCTAACCGAGGAAGACTTGTAATTCCAGCCCAAGAGTGAAATTCTTCAATTAGTCATACAACTAAAAGCTCTGGGGTAAATACTATCTCAGACTCCATGGAGGAGAAGAAATGAAAGTGGGGGGAAGGCAATGTTGTCAACAGAATAGTAAGACACGGCAATAAATTTAGGTTACGAAGTGCTCAAGTAATGAGTCAATAAAGGGGAAAATAACAAAAATAAACAAGGAGCAAAGAAATAATTTTACTTAATGAGAATTTAGATATGGGAAAACCCTCAAAATTCTCTACCTTCATATACAATAAACTTTTCTAAGACAAAAGATACTCTGGCTTTGCTAAAGGAAGTTGACTCAATGAAAAAAGATGCAACTAGAAATTCCAGCATCAGTCTACAAATAAGTCTTGACAAATTTTAATTTATTCATCTTTGCAAATTTGAAAATGTTACATAATCTTGATGCTTTTAGAATTTTAATGTTAAAAAAGTTAGCTCAGGTTTGCAAAGGAATTAAGTATTTCTATTTCAATAGTGTTTGCTATTTCAATCCTTTTGTTAAAGGCAGTTGAAAATACAAGGAGGACAGAAACATGAGCCGAATAAACACCATCTTCACCATCATCCACGGTTAAAGTGTTCTGACATCCTTTTCTGATGCAGAACTTCTAAACTTGTGTGCTGCCCGTTAAAAAAATACCCAGAGATTTCTAATAAACGAACAAAGCTGAGGTACCTCTCCTAGAAATTTCTAAGGTATCTGCAACATATAATTAATCCTGAGAATCCCATATCTAAGATCACCGTAAGAAATACCTTATTAATAAACCTGTAGGTGGTGATAAATTATCACTACCAATAGAACTCAATAACACTTGAGAGTAAAACAACAAAATCAAACTGCCCTTGAATTTACAGACATTACATTCTTTCTAAAGACAACAGTTGTCTATGTAGACCATGATCAGCCACCAAACTCCTATCAGTGATGTTTTCATGCTGCTGTAATGCTAAACAAGTTTCAGCGCCCCCACTAGTTCTTTGTGTAGATCTTTAAAAAAAAAAAGCTTGCTAGCAGTCACTGAAGGTAAAACAATTAGACAAGATGGTTCCAATCTTGTTGGAAGAAAGAAAACTGAGGGGGAAAGGGATAAATTTAACAAAATGTAATTAATTTAAAACAGATTTTAGATGGCGAATTTGAGTTGGTTTTATTTTGTTCTTTACAATTTTCTAAAATTTTCAAGTATTTTTATAAAGAACACATACTTTTGTAAACATTACTCTAACTGTTATGCTGGGAAATTTTTACCCAAATTTGTAAGCCATACCATAGTCTGAGGAAGCTCTGGTGGCTGAGCTGTGCTGCCAAATCAAAGTACATGGTTCAAATCCACTGGCTACTCCAAAGGAGAAAGATGCACAATCTCCTTTCATGTGATTTACCCATTACAAAGTCACTTATGGGTCGGTTTTCAGTCAACAGTACATAATCAAAGCCTCTAGCAAAATTATTCAGTCATGTCAGTAAGCTACTATTTCCCAGTGTAGGCCACCTGGGAAATTTCTGGGGAAAATTTCAAATCACAGAAGTAGACACCATATCCTTCTCCCATTTAGAGGCTAGTGAGTTTGAGAGGCTCACTTTTCAGGTAAAATCTGAGCACTTTAACCTCTGGGCCACCAGGTTTACTCAAGTGTTAACAGGAGGAAATAAAGGTAGCTTTATGAGATTGTTGTTTTGTATGTGTGTGATGCTCAATGGCGGTTTATTTTTTCTTATATTTTTACTTGGTTTGTTTACAATAATTTGTATACACTGTGTTATATTCATGTACATTGTTTTAGATCATCATTCATACACATTGTCTTTTATATAATCAAATACTACCTAGTGATTTCCCTCTTTTCCCTATTACTGCCCCTTACCCATTTTTCCTTCCCTTTTGGACACTTACATACATTTTACTAGTTATCCTTCTATTTTTACAATAATGGTCTTATACAGTATTTGGCCTTATGAGACTAAGTTCACTCAGCATAAGGCTCTCTAGACTCTCCCACATTATTAAATCAAACTATATTTGGACTTAAAATGACTCTCAGGGGTGAGAGGGAGGAAAAGGTGCAACAATGAATGAATGAAAATCTACTTTTCTGTAAACTTTCATTAAAATCACAAAAGTAAAAATTTTATTACAAAAAATAAAATGATGTATAGTCACTGAATTTATTTACATTTAACTTTTTTGAATCATGATGTTATCCTTGTGTTGAAGACTTAAGAGTATGTACGAGTGAAACCAAATTATGTACTCTAATATTGTATGACATTTACCAGTTAGAAAAGAAACAATATTCAATGTTGCTGCCCAAACAGCTACATGTTTGGTTGGTTTTTATGGGGTTTTTTTGTTTGGTTTTTTTTTTTTAAATCCTGAGTCAATTGGCAGTATCAGTATGGATGGTGAAGAGATTGAGATAGTTAACAGTT
>NW_006399821.1:324978-326339 GCF_000299155.1 Elephantulus edwardii | reverse complement strand
CACAGGATAGAACGGCGTTTAGGGCTCTTGTACATAGGGTCGCGATGAGTCACAAGTGACACCATGGCACATAACAACAACAACAATGCTGTATAAGTCCAGTCATCCCTTCTTTTAGTAGGAAAAAAAATGGCCAGGTCACCTAAGAACTTTTTATACACTCTAACCCTTAGGGTAGGCTCAACTCTCCTAGGCAAAACTCTTTACTGCTAAGAGTCAGAGTGGCTCCACAGCACACAATATTCATTCAGAAAACCTCAAGCCAATGAGGGAATCTTGTGGCTCCACTTCCACCTTATCACCACTGCACCACTAGAGGGCAGGCTGGTTCACATATCCCAGAACAGGCACCACCTACCCTCAGATCCCTCTCCAGTTGGCCAGTCTGGTCTGCTTAAGAGCCTGGTGACAAAAGATTGGAAATTGCAAGCACCATAGTATACTACCTATTGATGTTCAGTAAGCAATAAAGATAGTATTATGCTAACTTGAAAGGCTTCTCATAAATCACAAGGAAAAAAAAAATATTACCTTTCCTTTCAAAGCTCTCCTCTCTGACAAAGCAAACAAGAGCCAGGAATTTTGTCACTTCTTTTAAATAAAGAACTGTTGTATTATTCAGCTTTATAATGGCTGTTGATTCCTTGTCATAGGGGGTTCCAGCTCCATCTTCTTTTAGACTGCATGAGGAAAGAAAAATGCACTTAACTAAAAGAACTGCAAATGATTATGACAGAGACCTAGTTCTACACAAGCAATGATACCATAATGAGAAGCCGTTTATGTTTATAATAACTTTTAGCCAAGATCTCAGAAACACAGATTCCTAAGAAAGTAAAGTGTACAATAGTCATTTTTCTGATATTATATGTACGACAGCTGGGCGACACTCAGGACATCAGAGTAACACAGGCAAGTGATGAAGGTTAAGTCAACTCTTCTCTCCTCTAAGGCTAACCAAAAATAAGTTTGTGGCTGTTCAAGGGGACTCTCCATTGGGTTTCTGAAGCTATAAATCTTCACAGGACACTACCTTTGCTTTGTTCTGTGAGTGGCTGGTGGGTTAAAACTGCTGAAATTTTGGTTATAAGCCTAACACATACTACACTGTGACACCAGACTTCCTCCTCATGACTCACAAGACTTGCGGTTTGCTCCTGTCAAATATTTGTCAGAGCACAAATGTGTCAGATGAGGGGGAGCTCTGGTGGCCTAGTGGCAAGAAGCTGCACTGCAATCCCAGAGGAACACGGTTCGAATCCACCAGATGCTCTGCCGGAGAAGGAGGCGCAATATCCTCCTGTACCAGTCAGATCTGATTTGACGGTACACGCACACAAAATAATAAAAAATAATAATAA
>NW_006399821.1:279740-321313 GCF_000299155.1 Elephantulus edwardii | reverse complement strand
TTACAATACTACTGGATTTATTTGGAAATTCTAATGCTATTTCCGTCATCGGGCCAAAATTTTTAAATATTTTACTGTATTGCTCTCAGGGCATTACTGACAAGAGACATTCAATCTAAAAGAAATAATGGTAGCTAAAAATGTGTGGAAAAAATTTAAAAATTTTGTTAAAGCATCTTTAACATCTAAAATCCAAGGTTTAGAAACATGTTTTTTAAAATGTTTTAGTTAGTGAGTTAAATCCTTGTTTTGTAGTCATATATATACCAATTTAAAATACTTTCAGATCTACAATTTTTTTCTTTTAAAATGCTGTATAATCAGACTTTTCCTTAAATCTGTCTGCCACCCCACCTCCATTATGGAATGCAACATTTTACAAAGCAACAAAAACATGGAGCATACTGCAAAATGTGTTCATGCAGACTGACTAGCTATAGCAAAGCCTTGCCTAGCATTCTAAAGGTCACCTCTACCACAGGCTACTGGTCTCCACAGAGCAACTAGGAAAGGACAGCAAGATCTTTAATAACACCACCACCTGCACAGAGTCCCAGGTTTTACATACATTCCTTCCCTGCCCCCTTGCTAGTTAACAAAGCTGGCTCATGGCCAAGAATTCCACGCAAACCAGAGTCATGCCTGGACTTTATGACCCAGGCTGATTCTGCCTGAGCCCCGTGGGTTCTCGGGAACACTGTACTCTATGACAGGAAAACAATTTGACAGAAAGCCCGGCTTCCTGCTCTGCTCAACCCCTCTGGGCCTCCTGTGTTTGTTTTAGCTGGGTATGAGTAACTCTGATTAGCATCATTTACATGAACAACTTACCACTTATGTCTAATTACCATATGGCACAATAATGATTATGCATATCGTTAAGTGTGTGCCAGATTAATTGTGTTGCTCACTGTATTTGATTACACCACCAGTCTAGACTATAATCAGGGAACATTCAACTTCCACAATTTCAAGGTCATATACTTACTGTTTAAAATAACGGAATACTGTAGGGTAATAACCTTGGGAAGTAAGTTCTACTTCAAAAACCAGATGGCAGAGTTAATAATAGCAATGATACAAGTAACAATGCAGCTACATTTATCCAAGGTCTGTCATATCATGAGTGAGCTCTACAGGAATGTAAGCTCTAGTGGTAAGGACTTGAACTGATAAACCAAAGGCTGGCAGCACAAATTCACCAGCTACTCTGAGGAAAAAGATGGGAATGCTCTCATTCAATTGACAGCTTCTGAAAACTGCTATGGAAGGTCAGCTGTGAGTCAGATCTGACTTCAGGTCACGTAACAACAACTACAGCAAACACATTATGGGCCCAAGGACATTTCATCTTTGCTATAATCCTAGAACTAAGTATCAATTTTCTATTTCATAGAAGAAAGGACTATAGCTCCAGGACATTAAATGACTTGCCTTTGGTCACAACTAGAGCTGGAATTCACACTCAAAGCTGCTGGTCTTCCTCCTGGCCAAGTGACTGGATAGAGGGTGGGAAGGGAAAGTGCACACAGGCCTAACAGATGAGAACGACTTTGACGTTTGACTTTGACATGTCCCTACATCTATAAGGTCACATCATATATACTAAATATTCACTCAGGAGAGTTGAAAAGAGAAAAGTATCTCATTCATGAACACACCACCACCACCACACAGAGCTTCAACTCTTCCTACATGTTCTATTTATTTGAGCACCACATGTGAATCTGTCTGCCCTGCTCTTAGTGGAAGATGCAGGAGTTCAGAGGTAACAGAATCTGAAATGGGAACGCCAAGATTTTTGCAGAGTGAAGAGGGAAATGGTGAACAGAAACTCTCAGCAGAACTTGAGATAGGGGAGGACAAGGGATGTGGGTGGGAGTTGCCAAACCGTGTAAGGTAATTCAGAACCAATGAGTAAAGATGAAGATGAGCAAAGGGAACACAAATATTGGATGAACTTTTAAAGGGGACATTTAAAAAATATTTACCTCATCAATAATCTGAGGACAGCACCAGCTTGCCAGTCTCGTAAAACAAGCATCCATTCACTGTGTATCACACTATTCTGCAAATTTTAAATTATCTAGAATGGTTTCTATGACTGATAACAGAATCCACTTACTCCACAACTTGCTTGTACTATTTTAAGTACACAGAAAGTTATGCTTTCTTTTGCTTGCATGTATTAATGATATTATAAATTGTTTATTATTATTTATTATTAGGGTCCTATTACATTCCGATATGTAATTTAGAAATGTAAACATTGCTGAAGATCATCCCAAAACAGCCAGAACAGTACACTGAAACAGAAGTTAAAGCTGGATTTAAAAGAGACCACGGCACCAGAGATATCACTGCTGATGTCAGAATGATCCTGGCTCAAAGCAGAAAATATGAGAAAAATGTCTATTTATGTTTCATTGAATATGCAAAGGCATTAGATTATGTGGATCATAACAATCTATGGCTAACATTGAGAAGAATGGGAATTTCAGAATACTTGGTTATGTTCATATGAAATTTATTTCTAGACCAAGGGGCTGTTACACAGACAGAGCAAATGAACACGAAATGGTTTCAAATCACAGAAGGTGTACATCAGGGTTGTACCCTTTCTCCATATCTATATCCTAAGCAAATCATTTGAGAAGTTGGACTCTGTGAAGAAGAATGCAGATTAGGATCGGAGAAAGACTTAACAATCTGTATTATCAGATGGCACAACCTTGCTTTCTGAAAGTAATGAAGACCTGAAATGCTTGCTACAAAAGATCAAACACTATAGCCTTCAATATGGATTGCATCTCAACATTAAGATAAAAATATTCACCAGTGGACTGATAAGCAGTATCATGATAGATGGGGAAAGATTCAAACTGTCAACGATTTCATCTTACATGGATCCACAATCAACACCCATGGTGACAGCAGTCAGGAGTTAAGGAGACATACTATACTGGGCAAATCCACTTGTCAGGGACCTCTCCAAATTACTGAGAAGCCATGATGTTAGTTTAAAGACGAAGGTACCTGATGAAGGCCATGGTCTTTTCAATCACTTGCTATAAATCTGAGAGCTAGACAATGAATAAGGATGGTAGAAGAATTGATGTCCTTGAAATGTTATGTTGGAGGAGAGCACTGAACATTCTATGGACTTCCAAAAGAACAAACAGATACATCTTAGAAAAAGTACAGCTAGAGTACTCCTAGAAAGCAAGGAAGGCAACACTTCATCTTACATACTTCAGGCATGTTGCCAGAAGAAGTTATTCCTTGGAAAGGGAAATCATGCTTGGAAAGATGGGGGTCAGCAAAAGAGGGAAAGACCCTCAACAAGATGGACTGACACAGTGACTGCGGCAATGGGCTCAAGTGTGTCAGGGATAATGAGGATAGAACAGAACGGACAAGGTTCTTCACAGGGTCAGCTATGAGTCATACTCAACAGCACTTAACACCACCACCACAGTGCTGTTTGCTTAGTTTTATAATTCTCTTTACAGTCCTTATTAAAAGACAAAGTACATTATAGAAGGAAACTACAATATAGTAACACAACAGAATATTATGCATCACTAAAAAAAAAAATCAAGAATTCATTAAATACTGTACAAAATGGATGAATCTAGAACCCAATTATGTTCAGTGACTAAGGAAGTCACAAAAGGATAATTATGGAATAAGATCACATATAAAAAGCAAAGAAAAGGTTTATACACAGATGGAATCAATTCTGGAGCCTTAGTAGAGAAGAAAAGTGAGGAAGAGAGGATTGAAAATTAACAAATAGGTAAGTTAGGTGAAGGGGAAGGCAATACATAATAGGAGTTTGACTGCTGTTGTTGTGTACTGTCCAGTCAGAACCAACCCAGAGCGGACCTTCCAGTGAGTTTTCAAAGGTAATAAACAGCACAGGAGGAGACTGCTCATATATATCTCCCACAGAGGCAGCTGGTGGATTCAAACCATAGACCTTTGTTTTGAGTTGGCAGCACAATTCCTTACCACTAAATTACCAGAGGCCCCTTAACAGATTAGTGGTCTAATAATAATTTAATAAATAACTTATTTACAAAACGTCTATAAATGATTGAAAGAAAAACCAGTATGATTTGTGAACTTTCATCTAAAAAATAAAAGTAAAAAGCCACAGTGGCTATTTCCTGTAATAAAGAAGATAACAGAACTGTTGTGTTAATATTCAGAGTTCAAGAATTTGATTGTTGTTAGGTGTCACTGAGTGGGTTCTAACTCACAGGCTCTCACCCCACAATCACTGCCATAAGGCCATTGCTGTAGCCACAGTGTCAATCTATTTTATTGAAGGTTTTTGCCTCCTAGCATGATGTCCTTTAGAGATTGGCCCTTCCTGATAACATACATGTAAGACAAATTAAGCCTCAACACCTTCTCTTCTAAAGAGCATTCTGGTAGTACTTCTTCAAAGGCAGATTTGTTGTTTTCTGGCAATACACAATATATAATCAGTATTTTTCAACAACATCATCCTATCAGTTTCTCTCAAATGCATGACACTATGTCAACAGAGTGACCAAGAATTGCTAGAATTGAGTTCGAATTCCCTTACTGGCAGTGTGAGGAGGGATTGTGGTGGTGGTAGTGTGTACTGTCATTCAGAATAGACCCATAGCTCATGAATTTTCAGAAGCTGTTAATCACACAGAAAATTTCCCATCTTTTCCTTTTGAGCAACTGACAAATGCAAACGACACCTTTGGGTTGACAGTGTAGCTTCTTACCACTAGGCCACCAGAACTCCATACTGGTTGTATGGGCAGTGTTTAAATACTTAAATACTCTGGGCCTCAGTTTTGCCATCTTTAAAATGGGCACAGTAATTCCTACTTCAAGGAATAATTGAGGGGGGAAATGATACAATGTATATAAATGACATTATTGGCACACTTCCAGATATTCTCTCAATAATGATCATTACTGCACACTAAATGTACTACTATTTATAGTTCTCAGTTGTTTAATACTGAAGTATTAAAATTAAGTAAGTGAATACAAAAATATCTTACTTACCCATAAATGCAAGAGATGTCGATAACGACGTCTATCATATCACAGCAGAGCTCATAAGTTTGCATGTCCACTGGGGTACTATCTGTTGCGATGTAAATTTTACTGACCACATCAAATAAAAATGCCTTTTCAATTCCAGAATTCTGAAACAAAAAGATATTGCCTTAAAGTGACAGACCATATCATAACACTGTAAGTTATGTTGTTGCTGGAGTATCACAGGTTGATGAACAGGTTAAGAGGAGAAATCAGTTGAGGGACAGGGCTAAAAGGTGCAGCACACTCCACAGGAAGAAAACCCAATGTCTCCTAAAATATTTGCAAAATATAAGCTTCCAGATAAAAAAAATATTGAGGCATAATCTTTAAAAGCAATGCACAAGTAGCCTTAAAATGCAATAAGAATAAGCAGAAATTAGATCTTTCACCCTTCCACAGTAATTATCAAGTTCTGCAAAAGACTCAAATTCTAGAAAACAGGGGTATATTATCTACTTACTGAGATAAAGATGTTTAGCAAATTTTCCAGGGTTGGGAGTTGTGGAATCAGCTTTTGAACCACTTTGCTGAAAGCTTCAAATATTGAATGATCATAGATGCTTGTCAGATAAAAGCTGTAAGAGGAAACAATATCTCATCATGTTTTCCTTTTGGCTGAGGAATAGATTGCTTACTCTTTGCTGTAACACCAGTAACCTACTTTCAATGTCTTTAGTAACATACACATTCTAGCTCCCCATGAATTAAAAATTATTTCTTTAAAAGGGACCCCAAAACAACTCAACTCATCCTCCCTTTTTATCCTCAAAAAGAAAGAACTCTGTTTATTCTTATCTGTTGACTGCCTAGTTTGGAAAATTCTAAAATGCAGTGGTCTGTGCCCATGCTAGCTTCTTTAGGTTTTACAAGACAAGCATCCTAATATGTTTTCATTAGATTATTCAAGAAGTCCTGTTTTACAACAGGAACGTGATTAGCTGCTGATGCTGGTGGCTCAAGTCTGGGAGGTGAGAGGCCTGGTGATGCGCTTCTGTAAAATGTCAGTCTCAAAAGCCCTATGTGACAGCTTTATTCTGTTACATGGGATCACTATGAGGTGAAACCAACACTACAGCATACAGCAGCAAACAACATTGCTTTGTTCAGTCGTAATTAGTGTAGGATTGACTCCAACTTATAGTACTTCATGTGCAACAAAACAACATCTTGCCCAGTCTTTCTCCCACCCTCACAATCTCAATCGTACTTTTTAAATCCCACTGCTGCAGTCACTGCATCAATTCATCTCACTGAGGATCTTTCTAATCTTTTATTCTCACCTAGTTTCATGTTAGTAAAATTGAAATATCTATTTTTTTCATTTTTCCAGTTTGAAAAATGAGTAACATATGTACTACAATACTAAAAAAAAGACAGCATAATGGTTTTCTTCTCTGAACATTACTAAATTATTCTCGGATACCTCTCTAATTATGATTTTACCTGCAGCCACCGAGTCATTTCTAACTCCTAGAGGCCTCCTGTTTTACAGTCAGACTGCTCTGCAGGGTTTTCATGGTAGAAAACCAAATAGACCTTTCTTCCAAAGAATTTCTAAGTGGGTTTGAACTACGAATCTTTCAGTTAGGAGGTGATCACAAACTGTTTGGTCAATCAGGAGCCATTTTTTTATTACAGATGAGATCTTTTTATGAGGGCAAAATAGTAAAGATAGATTAGAAAGATACATCCCCAAAAGGATGGGCCTCCCTCCTTGAAAGGAAACATGCAGAGGAGAAGCCAGCAGATGCTATGTTAAGAATTTCTACACATATTAACTTCTTGCATTACTTTTATGCTCCTTGTTTCTTATTTATGGGGGAAGAATCATAGATTTGACCACATGCTGAATCAAAACAAAACCATTTGCTTTTACCAAATATTAGAATTGACACATTTAAAGTTTGCTTTTCCAAAATCCTATCTACAACACAGAGCAAAGTAAACAGATAAATGTCCAAACATGCCAAGCCAATCATGTTGACTTTGGGTCCCAAAACATCTTTCTTCTGTCTAGTACTGTGATCCTGGAGCAATTTCTGTCCTCACCTGAGGTGAATTTTTTCTAATCCAGCATCTGCAAGGTCATCATTTGCTCTCTGGTGAATATCTCTTTGGGTTTCAATTTTGTGATCATCTGACAGCCCATCAACCTTATGAATAAACACCTCAAAGTTGATGTCTGTGTTCACTTTGTAGGCCCTGGTCACTGTGAGGTGGAGCCTGGCCAACGCTTCCATGTAGTCATCCTAGGAACAAAGATACACCCTGTTAGAACAGACTCTGCCAAGAGACACAGCTTCCTTCTGAAGCCTTCTGCCTTGTCTTCCACATCCACCCTTCATATCTGGAAACCACATGGTACACTCTCACAAATCCTCTACAAAGACCCAAATAAAAGCTAGCCTCACAGAATTCAAATTTGAAAACTTTTCTATATACACACACCAAAAAAAAATGAGAAAACTAGGTATTTAAATAAATAAAGGCACATACATATGGTAGCAGTACTACTCACAATAATCAAAACATGGAACTCCCCCCCTAAATATTATGAATGGATAAATACAATGTGGCATAGACATACAATTTTTATGTAGTCACAAAAGGAATGAAGCACTGAAACTTACAACATGGGTAAACCTGAAAACATTGTTGGTGGAAATTAAACCACAAAACACACACTAACCTCATTTACATGTCATATCCAGAATAAGCAAAAGGACAGTGTGGATCAGTGGCCGCCAGGGACTAAAGGGCAATGTGAAATTTATGGGATGATGAAAATGTTTTGGAACTAGACCGAGACAGTCGTGAAACAACAATGTGAAAGTACCAAATGTCAATGAATTGTTCACTTTAAATTGGCTTATTTTAAACTATATTAACTTCATATTGATAATTTTTTAAAAAATTAAAAAATAATGTAGCTGTAGGCAATTATCATCTGGGTTGATGACAGCCATGAAGACCAGAGTCACTGGCTTCTAATTAGCTTGTCCAGGAGCTCTGGTGGCTAAGTGGTAAGGAAATGTGTGATCAACCCAAAAGCATATGGTTTGAAATCACCAGATGCTCCATGGGAGAAAGATGAGGAATCTCCTTCTGTACAATTTATTGCCTCTGAAAACCTGCTGGAGGGTCAGCAACGTGTTGATTCCAACTGAATAGTACATAACATCTACCTTGTCAACAATTAGGGTTTCTTGGAAATTGAGATTCATGAAGAAAAACTGACTTCATAACACCTGGGACCTCCCTGGGACCATTCCTCGATGCTTTCCAAAAATCTTGGTGAGTACAGATAACGATGAGATGGAGACAGGAGATGAGTCACTGGGTAGATACAAGGCAGCAGGAGGAATATATTTGAGAACCACTGGTCTACAGGAGAGGTGAGCAGCCATGGCACTTGGGCTAAATCTGGCCCACTACCACATTCTAGGTTTAAGTTCTACTGAAATACAACCATGCCATTTGGTCATGAACTGTAGATGGCTGCTTTCCCAGTACAACATCTGAGCTGAGTAGTTTCCTTCTGTGGGAAGTCCTCAGAGACTGTTGCGTGCAAAGCCTAAATTATTTATCATTTGGTCCTACAGAAAAAGGCTGCCTATCCCTGGGCTGAAGAATTATCCTAAACTACACAATACAAGCAATGGGGTCAAGTATGTCAGAGATTATAAGGATGGTACAGGAAAGAACAATGTTCAGATTGGTTGTTTATCAGGTTACTACGAGTTATAGTCATCTCAAGTCACCTAACAGCTCCTATAACTATAAGCTATAACTGCTTTGGTGGACCCAACAAGAACATATGGCACCCAATACCCACATAATAACAGAACCTGTGTGTCCACCCCTCAGTTTAAGAAATAAAACGTAGACACTACTTGTTAACTCTAGCACACAGTAACTGCTTTTAACTGCTCTATAATATCTAACTGAACAAATGGTCAATATATTTGTTTGTTGACACTCAGAATGTTAATTAAGTTTCGGTACATACTTGATAGAGAACTATCAGATATACAAGCTGGGTTTAGAAGAAGTAGTGGTACTAGAGACATTATCGCCAATGTCAGGTGGATCCTGGCAGAAAGCAAAGAGTACCAGAGGGATATCATTGAGTTTGTGTCCATTTGAATTTCCGAGGGCTTGTCCTGAGGACAACACTTTTTGGGTTATAGATAAGGAACTTTCAAATTCAACAAACGCAGTATTACAAGAGAGTCCCAGGCTCTAGACAACTAAGGCTCTTAATATTAAAAATTTTTTTTGTTTTAATGAAAGTTTACAGAGACTTTAGATTTACATTCACTTACACTGTTGCACTTTTCTCCCTGCCCACCCCTCCCCCTAATTCTCTTTTCTCTTTGAAAAGTAAAAGAAAAAATTATTTCATTGTTATTCAATCCGTAACCCCAAGTCCACTCCACTATAATACATTCGTTCTGGACTCCTGTCATAATAATAATATCTAATCATATATCCCCCTCTTTGAAGAGTGTGATTAGATTTTATTCCCAGAGAATAAAAAGAAAAGTCCAGGTGGCAGAGTGGTTAAGTGCTCAGTGGTTAACCAAAAGGTCAGCCATTTGAACCCACCAGCTGCTTCATGAGAGAAAGATACGGCAGTTTGGTTGGAAATTCTATGGGGCGGTCCTACTCTTTCCTATAGGGTTGCTATGAGTTGGAATTAAATCAATGGTGGTTTGGTTAGTATGGTCTGATTACCATGATGAAGAGGTGCACAGCTACAAGGGTTGAAAAAGGACACTGAATAAAAGGAGAAGATAAAGAATACTTGGCTTATTAGAGCAAAGGGATTATAGTTAATTTCTCCCATTTAGATGTCTGTATTTGCTACTATTTTCTGTTGTTAAGTACTATTTCTTCAGAACCGACTCATAGCTGGGCCTCCAGTGGGTTTTCAGAGACAGTTAATCACAGCAAAAATAAAACAGATTAAGTAAAATACTGCTTAGTGTCTACCTCAATATTAGATCTAGAAATTAATGGAGGGCCACAGTCATCAGCACAGGACAAACTGTGCTTTGGACCAAGCCATCTGTGGAATGGCTTCAGAGGGAAGGTGGCCCTGAGAGTGCAGGGACGTGGGGTCACACATCTCACTCCTGGGAAATCACTCCTGATGTACTTTCATTCTGTGTGTATTCACAGCACATTGGTGATAACCTGTGATTGTGAGGAATTCACAAAATAAAAATATGAGGTGTCAGACCAACAGAGCACAACTCAGAAAGAAAAGTGAATGCCAATAAAATGCTATCGTGATGCTTCTCTGCTGTTTGGATTTTTGTGTGTGTTTCTGTGTTTATGATCACATTATACAGATTCCTATAAACAAGATTTTTATAATCTGCTTCCAATATACAAATATGTTAAGTAGGTTCTAAAACTGCTCAATGAATTATGTATTATTCTTGGTAAGTGATTGATCACAATGTTTTTTCCTACACTTATTTTTTTTAAAGATAAAACTTTAAAAGAGAAATATCTTTCTCTGTCCTATAGGGTTTTAAAAATAAACATATATTCTAATCCAAACTGAATGTCTGCTTTTCATAATTAGTAAGTTGGTAACATTAGTAATTGGTAAAATAAAAACCAAATTACAGCTACAATTTTCAAACAGGCAGTATACTTATTTTAACCACATTTGAGGTGTATTACAAATGCCTCAGATAGAGCTGCACCCGGCAATCTGAATTCCATAAATGCAAACCGCTCTGTAAGCACAATCTGGTATTTAAGTAAATACTTACTAAGCCACTACCTTGAAATGATGAATAATCTGGATGGAATCTACTTACCCATGGGCAGGGCTACTACCTATTTCAACAACTACAGAAATAAGCAATGTGACTTGGGGAGAAAAAGGGAGCTTGGGAGACAGAAGATCAGGCATCCCAGAACTGTCCCCAGCAGTACATGGACTCTAGATGCTCCCCTTGGGCTCCAAGCTCCCTAATTTATGGGCCTGACAGACGTGAGGCAGGAAAGCAGGGATATTGCCAAGGCCACAGATGGGCCAGAAAACAGGTCAGTACAAGTCGGATGGTCAGCAAAGCAACCACTGACAGCAGACCCTGGCTGGATCTGAAACACATCTCTGCCAGCACACAAAACACACATAGCTCCGGGTCTGCTGCAAAGACCAGGAATTCAGATTAAAGCCTCCCCACATCCACCAGAGAAGAAAGAATGTCTTCTAACCACATGGTCGTGTTCCCACAGCACACAGGAAGTACACATGCGGTCAGGCACCTGGAAATGAAGGGCTTGGTTAAAAGTTTCATAATTATATCAAACGAGCACCTAGTTCCCTGATCACTTTATTATCCACTCAGGCTTTAGCAGTCTTCTCAGAGAATGGTTTCCAAGTGTGGGAAGAACCATCATCACAAACAGGCTTCACAGACCCTTCATCTCTAATACCGCTGATGCTCCTGAAGAATCCTGACTGGAGCTGCAGGAATAATGCCTGCAAGCAGCTCGCCAACTGGTCTGGTTGTAGGGCCACAGTTTGCAGGAAATGCTCCTTCCAGGTGGGTTTGATGCATGTCTGTTTGATCTGTTATCATTCATTGCCCACAGTGGGGCATCCCTTAAACTGTGGAGGATATTTTTTATGAGTACATGGGCACAGAGAGCGCAACAAGTATCAATATCCCAATCTTGCTACATGTACATGTAGCCAAGCACTACTGAGCCAATTCTGACTTACAGTGGCTTCATGTGTGTCAGAAAAGAACTATACTCCAGAGGATTTTCAAAGGCTGCCTCTGGGTGAACCTGAACCTCCAACCTTTCAGTTGGAGCAGGAAAGTGAGTTAACCTTTGCAACATCCAGATTTCCTGCTACATGTATTCTTTTTTATTTTAATTTTTTTTTAATTTTTATGTGCGTGTACTGTCAAATCAGATCTGACTGGTACAGGAGGAGATTGTCCCTCCTTCCCCGGCAGAGCATCTGGTGGATTCGAACTGTGCACCTCTGGGATTGTAGTTGCAGTTCCTTGCCACTAGGCCACCAGAGCTCCCCAGCTACATGCATTCTTTCCTATGGCTGATCTGCTAGAGGACCCATCACCTGCGGTGCTAGTTTCACTTTCCCACTTCCCCTTCATACTTTACAGAAGGCAGGCAAACTCCTAGTAAGAGGAATCTTCCTACTTCAGCAGCTGAAAGTCCCCTGGTACAAAAAAACCTGTACCCAAAAGATAATTCAGAATGCTGGCTTGAATACTAATAAAGAGAATCATTTAAAAAACCAGGTAAAAGGCTATCTGCAAGACAAAGGTTCCCTAAATTTTAGTTTAAAGCAAAGTTAGAAGAGGGTCTAACAGGATACCTGCTGATGAAATACTAAAATTAATTATTCCTGATAGGGAACTGAGAAATTCAGGAAATATAACTTAGAGGGAATTTAAACAAGTAACTGAATATAAAGGAAATGTTCCCAAATCCACCTATTTAAGTAGACACATTTTCTCAGTGTTTACACCTGTTGTTTGTTATTTACCATTGAGTCGGAACTGACTCATAGCTGACCCTCCAGTGGGTTTTCATAGGTAGTAAATCACACAAGAGAAGATTGCCCATTTTTCCTGCATTTGAACCTCTTTAGGCTGGAGCACAACTTCTTACCCCTCAGTACAAACAAAAATGGAATGGATACAAATATTGCCTTATTCAAGCATGGAAATATGGACTAAATGGGAAAATATGTACTTTATTATAACTTTTCAATCAAATTTTACTTTTTATATAATTAATAATCATAAAGATGCAAAACTAGTAAAGCTTCTTAATTATGCTCTAGCAATAATTTTAGTAATTTTTTTAAAAATCTTCAGACCTAGAACCTTTTCTTCATAATAAGTAATATGCCTTTCAAAACATTAATGTGCACACTTTTTTGTGTGTGTGTGTGAGTGTACCGTCAAATCAGATCTGACTGGTACAGGAGGAGATTGTCCCTCCTGTTCCCGGCAGAGCATCTGGTGGATTCGAACCGTGTGCCTCTTGGGATTGTAGTTGCAGCTCCTTGCCTCTAGGCCACCAGAGCTCCCCTAATGTGCACACTTTTAAAAACAAAGACCTACAATCACTGCTGTTGAGTCACTTGTAACCCAAAGCAACTGAACATAATATAATACAGGATAGAAATGTCCCACAGAATTTCCAAGCCCTTAAATTTTTATGAAAGTAGACCGCCACAGTTTTCACAAGTGAAGTGGCTGGTGGGTTTAAAGTACCAGTCTTTGGGTTAATAGCCAAATACTTAACCACACTGATACCAGAGTCCTACTGCAGGGAAGGAAGCTCTCATGGTATAGTCAGTAAAGAGTTATAGTTCTAATCCACCAAACTGCCTCTTGAAATAAAGATGGACAATCTCCTCTCAGCAATTTGCATCCTCTTGAAAACCCACTGAAGGATCAATGCCAAGTCGGCTCTGACTCCATCCATGGCAATGACTGTGATCTTTTTATTTTCTGATAGATGCTTACCAGGTTATCAGAGAATAGGATATGTATTTGTTGTCATTGGTCTGGTGATCCTCTCCATCCTGGGAGATTTCCCAGTTCCCCAAGGGAGAAAAGAAGCCCTGGTACTGAAGTGTTTAAGGACTCAGTGGCTAACTGAAAGGTCATCAATTCAAACCCATCTAACAGTTTTGTGAGAGAAAAGACCTGTTGATCTACTTCTATGAAGATTGCAGCCTATGGAATGTTATAGAGAAATTCTACTGTCACACAGGGTTTCTATTTAGTCAGAATTGACTCAATTCAAACAACAACAGTGCTGAGGTGTTATTCAGGGTGGGATGGTCATGGGACACTTTTGTCCGTAATAAAATCTGAGACCGTTGGGTGAGAAGTACCACTGTATCAGAAAGACCTAGCCTGGATTTGAAAACTCAAACCAAAATAAAATTATCACCCATCACTTGTTTTAACAGACACTGCCATGCTGCAAGTAACCCTTAAGCATCGGACCTTTACCTGGGAGTCGATGACAAATATCAGCGCTCCTGTTCCCCTGAAGATCATCTCGTAGTCAAAAGTAGGGTCAAAAAAGTCAATCTGCCCTGGGAAGTCCCAAATCTGAAAATTCACAAAGGAGCTGTTGGAAACATCTTCTCGGCATATCTTGTTAGTGCTCTCCAAGAAAAGAGTTTCATTGGGAGACATTTTATGAAAGACAACTTTCTGAATAGATGACTTGCCACTTCTTCTAAGGCCCATGAGCAGGATTCTCGGCTTCACCTCTGTGCTGAAGGGATCGCTGAAGTCCAGAACTGGAGAAACCACAAAACAGGAATGGGGGTGAGACACTTTCACAGTGGTTAATTAGAGGAGTTTCACTTCCATCTCAAATGAGATTTAAGATTCACAGTCAATGTTGCTCTTCCAAGTACCGACAGTGTTAACTAAATCACTCTACCCATTTACAGACGGTTATCTGTTAAGTGCAAAATACAGAAAAATGCTATTTCATTATCACTCATGCTATCCCAGAGGGCAAGACATACTACACCACAGGCAGGGCTCTAGGGTGCAAGGAGCAATGATTTCTTGAGTGGGTCCATCAGTGGAACAGAATCCAGGTCTTCATTTTCCAGGTCTTTGCCTAGAGCATCAGAGGCTCTGTGTACTTACTAAAGAGATCTTTGTTTATCTGAATTATGCTCTCAGTTACCCTTGCCTGGCCAGTGTTCTCAGATGCCACAAATGCCACAATTGGGCATGGACCAGATACCTTGGACTCACACACTGTGTTAGAGGGCAGATGTAGATTTTGTGAGAAGGAGACTTCGCCCAGGTCCACACTGGCTCTAGGTCTACACTATCCAGTAAAGAAATCACTATGTTGAGTACTTATGCTAAAATGAGTAAAATTTATTAAAACTTAAAAATTCAGTTCCTTAGTCAAGGAACCCCTTTACAAATATCAACAGCCATACGTGGCTGGAAGCTGCCATACTGGACAGAACAGGTAGAGAACACTGCCACCAGGGCAGGCAATTCTGTAAATCAGTGCTGCTCCTGACCCTAGAAACAGAATTTAATCCAAAAATCCCCTTTCAAGGGTCTTAGGAGGGATTAAACATTACTGGATAAAAGTAGGAATGGCTATTCGTATTTAAAACAGTAAGGCTCTTTTTCCTTTACTCTCAACATATAGGTTAAGTTCCTCAATGTTTTTTCAATTCAACTTAACTCATTGCCATTGAGTCTGAAACAACTCATAGCTGACTCTCCAACAGGTTTTTGAAGGCTGTAAATTACACAAGAATGACTCCCAAGAGAGTCACCAGTGAATCTGAAGTGAATTTAAATGACTCCGTTACCATTCCTCGACACACAATTCCTGAGGAGTCTTCCTAATTAATGTAGAAATGTGAGGGCTCTGATGTCAGCAAGAGTCAGAGTTTGAGTTTTGGGATTTTGGGGCTAGAGAATACATTTCTTGGGCCCAGTTTCAGCATCTGTTAAGACAGTAACATGAAATACTTATTAATACTAACTGCATGATTCAAAATCAAGAAAGGAGTGTATCAGGGATGTATCCTTTCTCCATCCCTTTTCAATTTATATGCTGAAAGTATCATTCGGAAGGCTGGACTTTATGAAGAAGAATGGGGCATTAGAAGAAGACTCATCAACAACCTGCGTTATGAAGATGATACAACTTTGCTTGCCAAAACTGAGGAGTTCTTTAAGTGATAAAAACCATAAAACTGTTAGGGGAAAATATAGGTATAAATCTTGCAACCTTGGATTAGACAATGGTTTTTCAGCTATCACACCAAAAGCATAAGCAATCTTTTCAGAAAAGGAGAAAACCCAAATAGGATGAAAATACAACCCACAAAATAGAAAACATATTTGCAAACAAGTTATCTACTAAGAGTCTTACATCTAAAATATATCAAGAATTTTTCCAATTCAATAATAAAAACTACAACTCCATTTAAAAACTAAGAAAACCTCTTTCTCAAAAAAATACATGCAAATTATCAATAAACTCATGAATAGATGATCAGTATCATTAGTGTTAAGGAAAACCAAAAACACCTCAAATTCATTGCTGGAGAATCTAAACCAACCCATAGCTGACCCTCTAGGAGGTTTTCAGGGGCTGTTAAATGCATTGGACAACCGTCATTCTCCAGTGGAGCAGGTAGTGTATTTGAATCATCTGCCTTTGGATTTGACAGTGCCATTCCCTACTGACTAGGCTACCAGAATCTTAGGGAAACTACCGTAAGATACACCACTTCACATCCACTAAACATTTATCCTTGGGGCCCTATTTAAATTGTTGTTGTTATGTGCCATCAAGTCATTTGTGACTCATAGCGACCCTATGTACAAGAGCTCTAAACGCTGTTCAGTTCTTTGCCAACCTCGCCATCTCAAATGCACTTATTCCCACCGCTCCAGTCATAGAATCAATCCATCTCATCGAAGGTCTTCCTCTCCTTCACCGCCCCTCCACTCTGCCAAACATGATGTCTCTCTCCAAGGACCAGTCCCTCCTTGCAACATGCCCAAAAGTATGTCAGACGAAGCTTCAGAATCCTTGACTCCAAGAAGCACTCCGGCTTCACCCTCTCCAGGACAAACCTGTTTGTTCTCCTAGCAGTCCATGGTATATTCAACACTCTTCTCTAGCACCACAGCTCAAAGGCATAAATTCTCCATCATCCTTAGTTACTCTCCAACTCTCCTATGCATAGCACATAATTACAAAGACTAAAGCCTGGATCAGGCACATCTTAGTCTCCAGCCTGACGTCGTTGCTCTTCAGTACTTTTGAGAGGTCCCTCACAGCCGACTTTCCCAATGCAATTTGTCTCTTGATTTCCTGGTTGCTGTTATCAAGAGTGTTGATTGTGGAGCCAAGCAAACAAAAACTGTTAACTATCTCAATCTCTTCACCATCCATACTGATGCTGCCAATTGGCCCAGTGGTGAGAATCTTTGTTTTCTTGATGTTGAACTTCAATCCATATAGGAGGATGCAGTCCTTGACCTTCTGCAGCAATGGGAGGTGTTTGTGCACCATGAAGGTGATTGGATAGCTTGCTAATAATGTAAATAAGGTACATAACACCTCTGTAGAATGGGGTCTGCAAGTAAAGTGTATGGAATGCTAATGTGGGCTGATTAGTCTTGTGATTCTGCTAAGTCTAAAAGAAGTCATGTCAGAGGTGGGAAAGGGAGAACATACTGCTTTGAAGAAAGAACCATTGTGGAGAGCACATTATAGACCCAAGATGTCTGTACCTACCAACCCAAACTCAGGAGACAGTGAGTTGTAACATCAGAGACAAGAAGTGGCCACAGAGAAATGGCAGCAACAGAGGCAGAACCAGAAGACAAGCATGAGACAGGGCAGAAGGTCTTGTTAACCCACAGGAAAAAAACAAAACAAAAAAAACAACAACAAAACAACCGATCCCCATTAATCAGGAGGCTCGCTGATCAAGGAGGCATTTATTCAGAAGGGAGGTCTGCCAACCCATGGAGCTAGAGCTGACTGCCTTTAGGAGGCCTACTCATGGAAGACAGTGAGTGACAAGTATTGATCAAGTTGCAGAAGCACTTGATTTGATGGTGGAAATAAAAATTCTGGAACTTTGGAGAACAGTCTGAATTTGCTCCGCTTGCCTAGTGAGTATGAGGGTGCAATGCCAACACAAATGCACTCAGTTTGAATCTACCAGCTGCTCCACAGGAAAGAGACGGGCAATCTCCTCCCCTGTAATTTAGGGTCTCAAAAACCCGCAGGAGCATCAGCAAGAATTCCTTCTTGATTCCAATGGGTTGAATTTTGAGTTTCTTGAAAGTTAAACACACAGCTTCCATATTATCCAGTTATTCGTTCTACTTTAAGGTATTTACCAAAGAAAAATGATAAGAGTACATGTCGCTACAAAGGTTCACAACAGCTTTATGTATAATGATCAAAAACAGGGAGCAATCAAAACTCCACCAAATGAATAGATAAGCAAATTGCCATGAAAATTAATAAATTATTGATATAGATGAATATAAAAATTATTATATTGAGTGATAAAAAAATCAGATACTCTAAGATCTTATTTAAATCTATCAGTTGTTCCAAGGGAGAAAGATGGGCAATCAGAGGATATCAGCCCCTGCTAAACCACTAGAGGGCCAGCTATGAGTCAGTTCTGGCTCAACAGCATATACCAACAACTTCCACATCTTACTTACGGAGCTCTGACGGCACAGTCCCCACGGAACTGCACTGCTAACCCGAAGATGGTGCCTCTCTGGCAGTGCAAATGCACCTGGGGCAAGATGCACAATCTCCTCTTGTGCAAATTACAGCACCTCAAACTTGCTTGAGAGTCAATTATGAGTCAGTTCCAATTAAATGGCAATGAGTTTGACTTAAGTTTAAAATCCCATTTTTACAGAATTCTAAAAAATGTAAACTAGTCTGCAGTGAGATCAGATCAATGGTTATTTAGAGACTGGAAGGTATGGAAAGGGACTGTTTGTAGGTGATATATGTTGTTCATTTTTATTTGATATGGATCAATGTTATCAAAGGTGTGTCATTTATTTTATGTCAATTATATCTCAATATGATCAGTGAAAAGTAAGGGAGAAATGCCAGACAATTACATTTTCATTCATTGGATTAAGACCCATCAGGCTTTTCTTCTTAGCCCATTTTAGTGTGGGAGCTCTGCTGAAAGCAGTTTAGCACAAGAGGCAATCAACCAACAACAAACCGGTTGTGGCTGCACATGAAATGCACCAACCACGAATGAAGCAGAATCTCTGACATGGAAAGTGAGAATTCTACCACAGTAAGCAAAGGCACAACACAGCCAATGAAAAGCCACAGAAACCAGTGCCGGACTGCCCAAAACACAAGGTAAACACAGGCGGCCTTGAGTTTACTTACTAATCTGTACTGAGGAGTTATTTCTTTTTCCTCACATTAAAGATTCTGCTTCTAGATATGGCTTGTATCTCTTTCTCTTTCTACTGAGGCAGGATCTTTTTCAATTTACAGTCCCTGACAGTTATAGAGTACCCATCAGGCAAGGTAGATGCAAGCTTATGTGTACTCACTCATTTAACTTAGTGAACAGTTTAGTTTCACAGGCTGTTAATTGCAACCATCACTGGTTGGATAGCATAGCTCCTTAAACCATTAGGCCACCAGTATTCCCTATATAAGTACTGTTTAATAAAACTCTTTTAGGTTTTGTTGTTGTTATTAAGTGAAATCAAGTCAAGCACAACTCATAGCGACTCTGTGAACAGATCTGAACTCCATCTACTTGTGCCATCCTCACAGCAACAGAGCCCATTGCAGCAGTCACCATATCAATTCACCTTTCCTTCACTGACTTTCCACCCTTCCCAGCATCATGTCCCTATCCAAAGTACAGCCCCTCCTAGCACTATGCCCGAAGTATGTGAGGCAAAGCCTCATCATCCTGGCCTCCAAAAAGCATTCTGGCTGCAAGCTTTCCAAGACATATCTATTTGTTCTTCTGGCACTTCATGGGAAGTTTAAGCCTTCTTCTCCAACATCATAGCTGAAAAGCATCAATTCTTCTTCTATCATCCTTATTTACTGTCCAGCTCCTTGATGAATAGCAAATAAATGAAAAGACTATGGTTTATAAGGGAGGGGTGGGTAAAAGAAATGGAAACGATCTGGTGTGAAAAACAATGTACATGAACTTTGTAAGCAAACCAGTATAAAATAAAAATTTATTTAAAAAAAAAAAAAGACTATGGTTTGAATAAGGCTCACCCTAGTCTTCAAACTGAAATCACTCCTCATTCATTTGGAGAAGTCCTTGACAGCAGACTTTCCCAATGCTACACTTCTGATTTCTTGACTGCTGGTACCAAGATCTTTATCATGTTGCTGCCTATTGATCCAGTGGTGAACATTTTTGTCTCCTTGATGTTGAGATGCAATCCATATTGAAGGCTGTAGTCCTTTGATCTTCTGCAGCAAGCACTTCTAGTCTTCCACACCATCAGCAAGTAAAGTTGTATCATATGTATAATGCTAATTGTTGATGAGTCTTCTTCTGATCCTGATACTACTACACTCTTCTTCAGAGAGCTTTGGTGGTTTAGTGGTAAGGAGTTGCACCGTCAATACAAAGGTTTGAGCATCGAATCTACCAGCTGCTCCACAGGAGAAAGATGGCAATGTACTACTGTTGAAAATCCCCTGCATCGTCAGCTATGAGTCAGTCGGTTCTCACTCAATAGTACACAGAAATGAATGACATTAATCAATTACAATTAATGTTAGAAGATAAAAATGTCTATGAATGATTGAATGAAACTTCCTCCCAAAAAAGGGACAAAAATCTTCCCTCTAAATGTCTCTTCAGGGTGCTTCTCAGATGCAAAGATGGTAAAACTTGGTCTCACCCACTTTGGACATGTTGTCAGGAGGGTCCAGTCCTTGGAAAAAGACACTATCCTGGGAAAAGTACTGGCGTTTTTAAGTGCCATCAAATCAGATCTGACTCATAGCTGACTCTCCAGCAAGTTTTCAGAGGCACAGGATGAGACTGCCCATTTTTCTCACACAGAGCAGCAGATGGATTTGAACTGTGTTCTTCTGAATTGGCTGCACAACTCCTAACCAATAAGCCACCAGAGATTCCTAGGAAAAGTAGCTGATCAGCAAAAGAGAGAAAGATCTTCAAGGAGATGAACTGACAGTGACCTTAACAATGGGCGTGAGCACAGCAGACTGTAAGGATGGTACAAGATAAAATTGGGTTTTTTTTATTATTTTTGTGTGCGTGTACCGTCAAATCAGATCTGACTGGTACAGGAGGAGATTGTCCCTCCTTCCCCGGCAGAGCATCTGGTGGATTTGAACCGTTCGCCTCTGCAATTGTAGTTGCAGCTCCTTGACACTAGGCCACCAGAGCTCCCCTGAGATAAAGTTTTGATCTGTTTTCAGAAGATCACTATGAATCATATTCAACTCGAGAGCCCCTAACATCAACAATCCACTCCTCACCTCTCTTGTTTCTCTAGTGCTGCTATAACAAAGACATCACAAGGCTTTAATAAACAAATTGATTTTCTGAGTTTTGTCAGCAAAAAGTCTGAATTCAGTTCCCAGCTCCAGGTGAAAGCTATCTCTCTGTATCAGCTCTGGAATAAGGTTCTCTTTCTTCATCTTCTTATCCCTAAGAGATTTTTGTGTCTCTTGGCATACTTTCTTACCCCATCTCTATCTCTCTGCACACTTGTTTAGTTTCTTTGTAGATCTCAAAAGAGATGGGTTCAAAATACATCCTATGCTAATCCTGTCAAGTCAAGCCATCTCCAAATGGATTATAACCATAGGCCAAGAAGTCAAGATTTCTACCATATTTTGAGGAGACGTAATTTGCTCTGTGGAACACAAGGCATGGTTCACATGCAGCAGATTAAGTGTTGGGCTGAAAGATCAGCTCTGCTAATCCACCAGCATATCTGCCAGAGAAGGCTGAGGCAGTCTCCTCCCACAACGGTTCACAGTCTGGGGAACCCCATGTTGCATCCCTACTCTGTCCTTGCAGATCACAAAGAGTTGGAAATAACTCCACCGCAGTGCGTAAGTCAATCCTTAAAGTCACCCTTCCTTTAAGTAATACTGCTTCTAAAACCTCACAGAGTGCAAAACTCAACTTCCCAAAGTACTCATTCTCTTAAGAAACCATAGCTGCATAAAATTCTAAAAAGGAAATGGAACATTTACCCTCCTGGACTTCCAGGGAGGTTGGGCTCTCTCCATCATTTTTTTGAGCATTGCTCTCAGTTATAACAACCTGAGAAATGTGAAATTGTGAAAGAAAATGGAGGAGAGTACAGTAATACCTTGAAAATTCAAAAACTGTATAAGGCAGACACTTGTCAGAGAACGAAAAAACTCAAATCTTATCCAAGTGACAGAAAAGGACTAAGACTGCACCTTGTCAGAGGCAGAAAATTTGCAAGACCTGTAAGAACAAGGCAACCTGGTCAAATTCTAGTCTGATGGGTTTCACTGTAGTTGCTCTTAGGGGGAATAGAAGGGCTATGAAATCAGAAACTAACTACAGGAGAACCTGAAGAAGCAATGCAGCCAGAGAAGGCTCTTTAAAAGTGCCAAGGAGAGTTTGAAGGAAGTGGTTGGAGTGAGGTGAAATTGGCAAGAGGGCAGTTTGTTCTCATTTTATAAAAGTTCCCCAAATGTTTGCCAAATGTTACACAAGGCTGAGCCAGGGGCAGCAGATGGGGGTGGGGGGGTGGATGAATCTATCCCCTAGGAAATAGAGAGGAAAACAGACAAGAAAAACTAACAATCACATCCCAATACATGCTATCGTGGTACTAGTTCACACAGAAAGGACTCCCTGGAGAAATAACATTTGAGTCTTTAAGAGAAGGAAGCAAAAAAGACAAATGAGAAGAATATTTGTTTAGAACAGCCCAGCAAATTGAGGGAACTAGAATTCAGGGAATACAGTTTAAAGGCAAGAAACTACCAGTGGCTCCCCAGAGCAATCAGAAGAACAGAATCCAAACATCTTCCTCTTCCAATGGACCCTTCATGGGTTGTACTATCTCCACAACCCCACCTCCCCAAGCATAATGCCTGGTTCACCCTCCTCACTTGTTCTTTATCCTCCAGTCAAACTGTCCTTTCTGCTCCTCAAATACAACCAGCTCCTTCTCACAGCCCCATCATGACTGTACCTGAAAGATTTTCCTCCCAGGCTTCCCTTGCTTCCTCCTACTTGATCCAACTACAATTTCACATCTTACACCATTAGCACTCAAATATCCCTGGAGAAGAGACATTACCCCCCTCCCCTGTGTACCATGGAATCAGAAGGAGATAGCCCCTCCTTCTCCAGCAGAGCATCTGGTGGATTCCAACCTCACGACTTCCGGATTGCAGTGCAGCTCCTTGCCACTAGGCCACCAGAGCTCCCTTAAGAAGAGACTTCTGTGCAGCAATGAATGAATGGAAATCCAAATTCTCTGTAAATGTTCATGAAAATTATTTTTAAAAAAATCTAAAAAAAAAAGACTCTTTCAAAAAAAGAAAAAAGAAGAGACTTCTGGTGACTTAATGATAGGACTTACACCGCCAGTTCAAAGGCAAGTGGTAGAATTCACCGTTTGCTCCCATGCAATATATAGCCTCTTAAAACCCACTGGAGGGTCAGCTAGGAGTCAGTTTTCACTAGATGGCACATAACAACATCTGGAGAGTCAACAAAGGATAGGAAGACTCTCAATGAGATGGACTGACACAAACAATAGCTTAAATACAACAGAGATCGTGAAGATAGTACAGGGTTCCATTCCAGTGGACATACCAGCTTAATGGCAACAACAACAACTAGCCTGGTGGCACAATGAGTAAGCACAACCAAATGGCTGGCAGTCCAAACTCACCAGCCACTCTGTGGGAGAAAAGACCTACCATTCTTCCATGAAGATTGCTGCCTAAGAAACTAGGACAACTTTACTTTGCATGTGTGCAATCACCATGTATCAGAAGCAACTCCACAATAACCAACAAATACTGATCTCAATCAAGTCCCATCACTTCCTGGGTTATAACCCTATTATCTTTTTAATAATAGTTAGGAAAACACTGGAGTTCGTGAGTGGCACAAACAGTTAACCCACTTGACAACTAACTGAAAAACTGCTGCTTTGGAAAAAGTGTCTTTATCTACTTCTGAAAGGACACTGCCTTGAAAATCCTATGGAGCAGTCCAGTTCTATTTTGACACATATGGAGTTGCTATGAGTCAGTATCAACTCACTGGACACGAGTTTGGTTTGGATCACTGTAACAAAATTAGGGACTTTTGTTGGTGTAGCCCGTGGAGAGTTAACCTGCTAACCCAAGGCCATCCACCAGGGAGAAATACAGGTACTTTCATTCTATGTAATTCACAGTCTCTGGAAAGCCACTGGAGGGTCAGCTGTGAATTGCTTCCAACTCAATGGTGATGAGTCCTATTCAAAATTATCTTTTTTGTGGGGTAAAGGTATGTTTATGCTTACTTGTTTATCTCTCTCAAACACACAAAATACAACGTGGTGTGTGGTATGAATTTTAAAGTTACTTTTAGTAGGTTAAGTGTCTAAGAGTGGCAACAGACTAATTCACAGATGAGATGCTGAGGGGAGGGGGCATAGTACTTCAAAAAGAGATTCACTAAAGGGGCTCAGTTGGTATGGAGTTGTATTGCTGACCGAAAGGCCCTGTTTCTCTGACATTTCCAGTCCACCAGAAGGATCGACAGTGCCTCCCATGCAATTTAAATCCTCCGAAAACCCGTGAGAAAGTCAGTTGATGAGTTGGTTCCTACTTGACAATAATGAGTGTTGAGTGATCTTCAGGAGTCCCTCTATACACTAGGGTATTTGGGAATTTAAAAGGCAGTTAAAAAGTTTTATGAGAACAGAAGAGAAAAATGACAGAACTATGATAAAGGCAGTACTAACAGGTAAAAGGAATGGATTTGTAAAAATTTGAAGGAGAATCAATAGAACTTGGTTACCCAGTCCTGGGTTCCTTACTTGGCAGGCCAAATGAACAAGAGTCCCTTTCACCAAATTGCTGAAGGGAAAGGCTGAAGAAGTGTTTACACCTGGAGAGGGCAGTGCCTAAGTGTGTACAGAGCTTAGGTGGGAACGAGTGTGGGGTAAGAACAGGAGGGTTTGCAGATAGGTTTGTAAAGGGAATGGAGGGTGCTGAAGCAGTTTATACCCCTTTTCTGATCTTGCTGGCTGAGGATGAAAGATATTTGAAGGAGTTTTATCCTTTACTACATTGAAACAGTTCCATGCTGCCCCATTCTAACTTTCTATCACCCAGCAATTACCATGCATTGTCCATCTGTAACACCCACAGTTGTTCTTATGTGCCGTCGAATCACCTGCAACTCATAATGACCCTACCTACAACAGCCCTAAACCCTATTCTATCCTTTGCCAATCTTATTATCTCTGACACACCTAACCCCACTACCCCAGTCACTGAATCAATCCATCTCATCAAGGGTCTTCCTCGCCTGCGCTGTCCCTCTACCCTCCCAAGTATGACATCCCTCTCCAAGGACTGGTCCCTCCTTGCAACATGTCCAAAGTATGACAAACGAAGCTTCAGAATCCTTGCCTCCGAGGAGCAGCCTGGCTCCACCCTCTGTATCATCTCTAATCTTCACATTAAAAGGGAAAAAAAGCAATTACCACTGAGTTGATTTTAATTTATGGACACCTCCTATGTGTGGTAGCCTAGTGGTAAGGTGCTGAACTGTCAACCCAACAGTATGTGGTTCAGATCCACTGATTTTCTTTGGGAGAAATACAGGCACTCTCCCTCCCATACAATTTATCACTGAAAACCTCCTGGAAGATAAGCTATGAAGTGGTTCTGACTTTGGCACATAACAACAATAATCAGTGTGTCAGAATAGAACTCTATAGGATTTTCAATAGCTAATTTTTTAGAAATAAATCACCTAACCTTGTTTGCAAGGCATCCTGAGATGGACTTGACCTGTCAAATTTCTGGATTATAAATTAAACTCTTAACTGTACGCATTAACCTAGAAATCCAGTGCTCACGTATAAAATTTATCCTTTGCAGATGCAAAAAAAAAATTAAGGCCTGAATGCTTAGCATAATATATGACCATTTGTTGGCTCAGATAAACAAATAAAAGTGACTGAGTAGATCTAAGGTGAAATTAACCCAAGCTTCATGCCTGACCTTGACAACAAGAGGATCAGTAGCATGTCTAGGTAAAGGAATCTGTTAAGGTTAAGGACATCAGATTTATCTTTTCTTTCTTCTCTGTGGTCCTCTTGTAGTTAGCAGTTGTGCACCATAGAGTTGGAACCAGCCCATAGCTGTCCCTCCAGTGGATTTTCAGAGGCAATTAATTGAATGAAGAGGAAACTGCCCTTCCTTTTCCTGCAGAGCAGCTAGTGGCCTTGAACTATGGGCCTTCACTATTGCAGTGCAGCTTCTTGCCAGCAGGCTACCAGAGCACCTCTTATTATCAGAAATCCCCAAATACCCTAGTGTGTAGAGGGACCCTGAAGATCACTCAACACTCATTATTGTCAAGTAGGAACCAACTCATCAACTGACTTTCTCATGGGTTTTCGGAGGATTTAAATTGCATGGGAGGCACTGTCAATCCTTCTGGTGGACTGGAACTGTCAGAGAAACAGGACCTTTCGGTCAGCAATACAACTCCATACCCACTAGGCCACCAGAGTAAAAAGAAGAGAGAAAGTAGAGAAAGACAGGTGAGTACCTTGAGCACAGTGCAGCAAAGAGTCATGCTGCCTGATCTTCAGGTCAGTGTAAATGAACCTCCTTACTTTAGATAGCTCTAGCAAGACTGACCCTACCATGCACAGCTCACGGGACCTCCATGAGAAAGACCAGCACTCTGTAAATGCTGGTATGTCATACAGCTGTAAGCTATTATAATTAAGTTCTCCAAGAAGACACATCTGAACAAGTCTCCAGTGGGAAAATAAAGCAAAAAAATTACAGAAGAATTAGGAAGACATGGTACCAAAGTGCCAGCAAGCGGAATGGCTGAAAAGTGCTAAGCCAGTGCCAGATTAATAGTTCAAGTCTCAGCTCTACCATTTACTAGCTGTGTCACCCTGAACATGTCCATAATCCACAAATTTTAATTTCCTCAACTGTCTCTGTTGACAAAAACACACATACAAACTCACTGTCTTTAGCTCTCTCTCACACATACATACATTTTTCCCCAAAACCAAATCAAAGCAATGAGAAGGTCATTTGTGGGATGTGACTAATTAGAGGCTCACTCAGCCTTAAAGAAAAGTCAGAATCTGTTATTAGTATTCTGTGTGATCAACAAGGCTCTAACATTTAAGGAAGGAAGTTCTGGTTTGTTTCTATTTGCAACATTATCTGTGATTCCTTTAGTACAACTATTTATACACTTAAAATCCAGAAGTTCAGTAAGAAATTCCAACTCGAGGAATTAAACAAATAATAATGACATTATTACTAAGATGATAATATGTAAAAACTATAAAAATGAAATATTGATTTGATTCATTCTCTATGGAGGAAAATTAAATGCAAACGTCTATCTTCAAAGGCGCAAAGACCTTTGAGAGTGATTTTTACTTGTGTGAAGACCTTATCTTTCTTTATGAAATCCTGTCAAATACCTGGCAAGTAACTAAAAATATGATCCTATATTTTCTTTAGATATGTATGTAACATTTTCTTAAGATAACATATGCATTAACATTTCTAATGTGTTCTGATTTCCCAATGTTATAACTGCAAGAAATGACAGGTGTCTTGAAAAGTTTTTAATAGTGGCTTTAAGCTCAAATGAAAGTTAATTATATGTACTCGGTGGTACAACTGAATGCTTAGCTAGTAACTTTAAGATTTCTGTAAAGACTTGGTGATCTGTTCCTATAAAGATTTCAGCCTAGGAAACCCAATGAGCTGGGTCCTCTGTCACATAGTCACAATGATTCAGAATCAACTCAACAGCATCCAAAAACATTTTACAGGTCTAGAAAACCAATCTGGACTCTTCTCCTGAGGTATCTGAGAGAGCCAACCAGGACCACGGACACATTAATACAGAGTGAAAAACTGTTTGTCATGAATGTCACAACAGAACCAGGGAAAGTTACAGTTCAAGAAAGGCCTAAGAGTTTAGCACAGGAGAATAAGTTTAAAAATAGATAAAAGGAAAGGTATGTAAGAAGAACAAAAAAAGACAGACAAAGACCTAAAAAAAGATGGGCTTGTGGTTGAAAAGTAAAAGCTGCCGTCAACAATTGCAGGGATAGTGTGAGGCATTCTTTGGGGGAGTTGAGTAGAGCAAGGTTGAAATGTCAGGCAGGCACGCAGGTAAGTGGGGAATGACATAAGATCTTTCAGAGACACACAGTCCATTTTTATAGCTTACTTTTACTCGCCTCCCCAGTCTGTTTGAATATTAACATGTAAGAGATTCCTAACAATAGTAGAGAAACTCTAAAACATGTTTATAAAGCAAAGCATTCAATATAAAAATTGATTCTCTCAATATCTTTCTTTTAGCAAGTTCTGTGTGAGTAACACAACACTGGGCAAATCCTCTCTTTTTTTTTATTTAGTTTGTTTATTTTTCATTTCAATGAACATCTACAGAGATTTTGGAATTCCATTCATTCATTGTTGCACCCTTCTCCCCGCACAAACCCCTCCCCCCCCTTTGCTCCTCTCCTTGAAAAGCAAAAGAAAAACTCCCTCATTGGTACACAATCCTCCCCACACACACCTCCCCAAACCCCACCCCCTACCCCCAAATATAATCCACTCTGCAACCCTCATTGCGTACTCCTATGATAAAAATCCTCTCTTAACTAGTCTGCACTTCCATCCATTCCATTCTTCTGTAACTCTATATTCCCAAGGCCAGAAGGAAATCAAAGAGGTTAGCTATAACCAGGACTTCAGTCAATGTAACTGTTTTTAGACAAGGCAAGGGGTTTACATTTCCACATATCATGCACCTGACCCTCTCCTCAACCTTTCTCCAGATGTGGCCTAAGGAAAGCCCCATGGCATCTCTGAATCACCGTTTCAGAGCAGTTGACTCTACTTACTTGTGAGAGAAAACAAGATTAATTAATAAATTTTCAAATCTTTTAAGGAAAAAAGCTGGCGCTAGTAAGACACAGATGTGAATTGTCTGATTCACCCCTTCTCCACTCATCAGGGAAGTCTGTATCACTTGCTGACCACCTGGAATTGCCTCTACTAGCCATTTAACGTGTTATTCCCTCACCCTCTTTGGTGCACTGGATGCTGTGGAAAAAGCTTCCCTAACTAGACTTCAAGTTAGCCAAGTTTCCTTTGAAAACTGGGAGGTACTTTAAGGTGGAAATTTCACTTTCTGATTAAATATGATATTTCAATTGCTTTCTTTGCTATCATAGCTTTCACAGTACAG
This sequence comes from Elephantulus edwardii, assembly GCF_000299155.1. Taxonomy (NCBI): domain Eukaryota; kingdom Metazoa; phylum Chordata; class Mammalia; order Macroscelidea; family Macroscelididae; genus Elephantulus; species Elephantulus edwardii. The sequence goes on along the minus strand of NW_006399821.1, from coordinate 292,128 downwards.
CAATTTGGTAAGTTTAAAGTCCACATGTCTTCTTAAAAAAACTCCATTATCTTTGGTACGCAGATACTTAATATTTTAATGGCTTAATTATTGCTCCCTAGAGTATGGGGGGTTGAAGGTGACACCTTATCTCTGATTAACCACCAAGGGAGGGGGAGGGCAGTATGCTAATCTATGCTTAACAAAAGCTAAAGAGCCATACAATGCTCCTGCTACTGGTGAATAAATCTGGAGTGAAAGAGAAAAATGCAACTTAAGTCTGCCCTCACCTACACATTTTCAAACTTACATAGTCAAAGTTTACTAAGTATTCTGAAAATATGATCCCAGTTCTTAGAAGACTAAGAAAAACAACCATCATATTATCCACCTTCAGCCTATATAGTTGTGGGTAACTCTTGGCAACTTGCTTTGCAACTTACCTGTCAGTCCTGCAACCCATCTGCCAGACTAGACTTCTGAACCTCAGGGAAAAAGCTCCAAGCCTTTGCTACCCATGGGCATTAAACCAAGTAGCTTAGTCACAAAAAATGCTTTGCTCTAGATGTACCCATATCTTTATTTCCTCAATAAATAAGTCCTTCCCCACCCCCCATTCTATTTTTCAAGCATGAAAATATAAATTTTACCAAAAACCAGAACAGGAATATAACATGTGGCGCATCAGAAATCAACCAGCTTTCTGAAAGTAACAGGAATGGAATTCACAACTCTCAATCCCTCCAGCCCTAGCTCCCCAGGCCTGTATCAGTCATCATGATAGTTGTCTCAAACAGCCCTGACTGAGGAGCCTATTTGTTAGAAGGCAAATGTTCTGAAAAAAACTTTACATCAAGGCCTAAACTCTAACATCAAAGCCAAGAGAGCTAGGAACAAGCAGGAGTTAAAAGATAAGGGAGGAAGCCTTCTGAGAAACAGACCACCTATGCAGAGTAGGCCCAGGAGAAGAAGACAACACATTTAAGTAACATTTACCAGAGCAAGTACTCATTTGCTGCTCTCCTTTTCACATAAGTATACTCGATTCTTTTATAGCAAGATTCCAGGTTGGTCTTGAGAACACATGCAAAAATAAGGAAAGACAAATTACGTGTGGGTTTGCCTCTCGGTTAGCAGCCGAGTGTGGCCTCCAAAAAAGGGCCCTGGTAAAACCCTTTGTTCAAGAAGTCCAATCCCACTCCTCAAGCAACGCTTTTCATTTCAAGTCCTCTAAAGACAAACTTAAAAGTGAGCCCCTAAAGAACTGAAGAATAAGCAAACAAGTCCAGTGCTTTCCAGGGGATCCCCTTGAGGACGCCCCCACTGTGACAATATCAAATTACAGGGATTTTCCTCTCAGCTCTGCTCTCTGTTTTCTTTTTGCTTTTTAAAAAAGTATCACACATAGACCCATTGTAAGGCTACCATTTCAAATACTTTGTAAATAAATACATGCCCATTCCCAATCTCTCCGGAGACTGCTAAGAATCTGGGAGGACCTAAGCATGTAATTTGAATAATAATGAAGCGCCTGAACAATTTAATTTTAAAAGGTAGCCCGAGAGACTTCCGGGATGGGCCTGAAAGGCTTCATCTACAACAATGTGGTCCGAGTGCTCAACTGTGGGACCAATTACTGGGAGTGCAGGAGAGAGATGTGCACAGGTGCAACCCCAGTTTAAGCACATGGAAAATGAGCTCAAACACTCACTGGAGACAGGATGAAAAAGGATGGCTTAGAAAGCTTCTCTCATTAGGAGCAAGGCTTTCTCCTCTTTCTGATTCATAGAAAGCTGCATCCGTCATAGATAAAATAACAAAAAGAAAACTGTCCGTGGGAGAAAATCTCTGCGTGGGGAATTTTAAATAAGTTCAATGAATTCTCCAAAAAGTTAAGAACCAGCAGTCACAAAGATACTTCTATTCCTCACACGAGTTCTTCAATGTGAAATATTTTAAGTTAGTTCCCTCTCTAGGACAACAACTTCAAGAAGTTATGTTTATTCTATGGACCCTTTCAAGCGACCCTCTCTCCCCCTTGATTTTGAGGAAAACAAAATACAAGCTTTTTTACAAGCTTTTTTAAAAGCACATAAGGCTTTTTAAGACCCCACAGGCTGCAAGACTGCTAAATTGCTGCTTAAACAAGAGTTTGCTTCTCATTGACAACGTGTTCCCCCGCCACACGCTCACTCTCCCGGCGGACACCGCCATGCCCAGGTGGTGACACCCGTGCAGATAAGGTGTCCTAACAACCGTATCAGCCTGGATCCTGGGAAACCCGCTTTCACTGCCGGCGACTCCAGGAGCACCAGTGCGCGCCCGCCCTGACTGCCCTGCAGGTTGCCCCAAGCAGCAGACCAGGAGGCCGTAGGACCACTCCCGGGGCGACAGGGGACAAGACTGACACCCGCAGCTGCTGACGACCCTGCCAGTCAGTCACGCTGCCGCCGGCTGCCTTTTTTAGCCACGACATTTGACCCCGGCTTCAACAGCAGCATTCAGGGACTGGTCCCTGAGCGCCCCAATAAGTCCCGTTTCCTCCCCACCCCCCAGACCCCCGCGGAGAGCTCCGGGAGAGAAGTGGAGGGGAGGCAAGGACCCTCCAGAAGGCCGTAGAGCGTGCGTCCCCCCAGCCTTCCTCCTTCCTTTCCTGCCCCTCTCCACCCATCCCGTTCCCCCTTCCGTCGCCAGAAACCGGGCTCCCCCATTTTGTAGCTCGCAGTCGTCCCTCCGGCGCCCCGCCCCGCCCCCACCCTGCAACTCCGCTCCACTGGAGCCCCTCCAAGTCGGCGGCCCGCGCGCCCGGCCCGGCCCGGACGGGAAGAGGCCACCGCCAGGGAAGGGGCGCGGGCTGAAGACGCCCGGCGCGGGGGCTTGGCGCTCACCTCCCTCCTCCGCCCCGCTGTCCGGGTCGGCGTCCGAGGTGTCGGGCCCGTCCCCGTAGTCCGCTAGCCCCACCAGCTCATCCTCGTCGTCGTCGTCCTCCTCGTCTTCCGGCGGCGGCTTCCCCAGCACCTGGCTCATCGCGCCCACCGGCTGGCCGTCCCGGGGTCAGCGGGGGTCCCGGATCAACGCGAAGCCTTCTCGCCTGCCGCCTGCAACCTAGCTCTGAATTTCGGTTTTGTCTAGATCGCGGCGGGGGCCGAGAGTCCCACGCGGCGGGCGGCGCCCAGGTCTGGGTCCCGCGGTTCCCAGCGCTCCCGGAGCCCCCTCCCCCGCCCCGCCCGCCGGCGGAGGAGTCAGCCGGAGCGCGGCAGTTCCTCCCTGAGGAGGGAGAGGGAGAGACTGCGTGACCCGAGTCACCTGACACACACTGTCACACACTCACACACACACATACCCCGCACGGGCGCGCGCGCGTTCCGCCGAGCGCAGGCGCTGCTCAGCGGGGCGCTCGCCCCAGACCACACACCCTCTCTCGGGGAGGTGTAGGGCGGCAGAAGCCCCCAGGCGCCCAGATCTGTACACATAGACATAGCCTGGGTATACTGGGCTCCGGGGCCTCGGCGCAATCTCTAACCGCGGCTGCGCGCCAGCAGCCCCCAAGCGCCGCTCCTGCACGTGGTCCTCAGCACAGGCTGGCGAGGTGGGGGCTGCACACCCTGAGAGCCACCCCCAACCCACAGTGGCGGTACCAACACCCTCCAAGGTGGTCCGCTCCAGCTTTCAATCCTGGGCTGTGGTTCCCATCCCAAGTGGCCTATCCTCCAATGCTGCGCTCAGACCCCCACTCCAGAGCGACGTGCAGAGGACACCCGATGGATGTTGGAACACTCCTGGAAGAGAACTCAGAGGGAAATGCACGGAACAGGCTCAGTCTCCATGGCGGCTGCCGTTTAGTGTGCAGTTTGGTTCAAAGTGCTTCCCATCAAGAATATATTTTAAAATCAGGCCCACCCAGATGCAAATCTTTGTGAATACATGGCTGGCTAGAATAAATAGTAATTCCTCTACAGCGACTTGTAAAAGGTCTTGTTGATAACACTCGGGGGAAATTCATGTACCTCCTCCTAACGTCTCATTGTTTCATAGACAATAATCGTACATCTCAAAATAAAATGTTTCAAAGCTTAGCGGGGGTTTGGAAGGGACGATAGGGGGAGGCGACAGTTCTCAAATAGGAATAGCAGCAATGTGGGGGTGAAATTTAAACCTGCATTCCTCCTTCACAAGCTATTCACCGAAAGACATACTGTATCCACCCTCTCTGGCGACTGCAAAAAAAAAAAAAATCACGTGGATGGACTTCCTTCTGTCAAACACAATAACTAACCGGCTGGCCTGCATGGTTATCCACATCCTACAGGTGCCAGCAAGTCAGCAGGTGGTGTAGGGGAGGAGAGGAGCAGGAAGGGCACTTGGACTTGTAGCCCAAGGGTGCTGCTTCTGTAGCAAATATTTCTTTAGAACCTACTTAATTCCACGATGCTGGGCTAAGTGAAGGCTCAGGAACACTCACTGCAGTGTTTCTGAAGTCTTGCAGGTCATGACTCATTTTGGATTTTTTTTTCTTTCCTTAACAATTCTAGGTCACCACCTTTTGGGAAGTGGTTATTTTATTTAGAAAGGTGCTAGGATTTTCCAGGTGGAAGCAGTGAAATTTGGCAATGATTGTATTAGTCAAAGTTCTTCCCAGGAGGAAACATGGCACATGCAAAGATTTTAAATGAAAAGTCTAAGTGAAGGGACATTTTAAAAAGTGTAGGTAGGGTTAGGGAATCGATCTAGGGGTTAACGACAGTAGGAAGAGATTGTTGTTGTTGTTGCTGTACTACATTCTGCTGGAACCAACTCACAGCTGACCCTCTAGCAGATTATCATAGGCAGTTTACCCTTCTCCCAAAGAACAGCTAAGCGATTCTGATCTTTCAGGTAGCAGCCCAGCTGCTTATCACTGTTGTTACATGCCCTCAAATTGGTAGACCCTGTGAACAACAGACCTGAAACCTATGCTATCCTCATCATCTCTGACATGCTTCATGAGCCCATTGCTGCAGTCATCGTCCATCCATCTCATTGAATGTGTTCCTCTCTTCTCTTTCCCTGACTTTTCATCTTTCCTAGCATGACTTCACATTCTGTGGAATAGCCTTTCCTAGTAAAGTGCCCAAAGTATGAGAGACAAAGCTTTGTCATCCTTGCCTCCAAGGAGACTGACTGGACTTTTGCCAAGACATAGCTGTTTGGTCTTTTGACAGCCCTTGAGATATTCAGCACTCTTCTTCAACACCACAGTTCAAAGTCATCAATTCTTCTGTCATCCTTATGTATTGTCTGCTTCTCAGATGTAAGTTATTTAAAAGACCACAGTCTTAATCAGATGCACCTTAGCCTTCAAACTGACATCTTGTTAGGGACTTTGAAGATCTCCCTGACAGTGGACTTGCCCAATGCTATACTTCTCCTGATCTCCTGACTACTGGTACAGAGTATTGATTGTTGATCCAAGCAAGATTGAATCACTGACAACTTCAATTCTTTGTCCATCTATCATGATGCTGTCTTTTGGTCTCATGGTAAGGATTTTTGTCCTCCTGATGTTAAGATGTAATCCATGTTGAAGGCTGTAGTCCTGGATATTCTACAGCAAGCATTTCAAGTTCTCTTTACTTTTAGAAAGCAAAGCTGTGTCATTTGCATAATGCAAGCTGTTGATGAATCTCCCTCCAATCCTTATGCCACACCCCTCTTCACAGAATTCAGCTTCAAGACGGGTGACCCAACAGAATGTGGAAATTATAGACCAATATCATATGCAAAAAAAAGCATGGCTTAAGATCATCCAGAAATGGATCATTAAGGAAAAATCTTTCAGAAGAAGTTCAAGCTGAGTTTAGAAGGGACTGTGGCACCTGGGATTTGCTGATGTCAGATGGATTCTGGCTAAAAGCAGAGAATATCAGGAAAAATAACTATATTGCCTATGCAAAGGCATTTGACTGTGTGAATCATAACAAATTATGACTAACATTGAGAAGAAAGGGAATCCTAGACCACTTAATTGTGCTCATGTGAAATCTATACCTAGATCAAGAAGCTGTTGTCTGAATGGACAAGGGAACACTATGTGGTTAAAATCAGGAAAAAAATGTGCATCAAGAATATATCCTTTCTCCATACTTATACCTTACCTCTGTTGTTGCTGTTTGCCATAGAATCAGAACCAACCAATAACTGACCCTGCAGCAGATTTTCAGAGACAGCAAATCTCAAGGGAGGAGATTATCCATTCTTCTTTCACGGAGCAGCTGGTAGATTCACATTGCGTGCTTTTGGGATTACCACCAGAGCTCTGTCACTCCAAAATGTGTCAGAATAAAGAAGGGTGGCTGGCTTCCTTAAGATGGGCAGCAAAACAAAAGATATGGCTGGTGAAGAAACACCTCACATCAAAGCAGCAGGCAGTAGGGTGAAGAAGTACCCTGATACTTCTTTCCTTCCATTCTTCAATACTGTAAGTGCTTCTCATTAGCCAAACTGGAAATTATAGGTCAAAGTAAACCTAAAACTTCATCCACAGAGGTTAAATTCAGAACTCAGATTGGAGAGGAAGAGTGGATTGTGAATGAATGGGCTCAAGGTTGCCTAACCAGCAAAGCAGGCTCTTCTCCCTCCACTAGGAAATCACTTGAGCCTTCTGGATCTCACTCCTCATTAAGAAAACATTATCCTTACAAGAGTTCTTACCAGCACTCAAACCCACTACCAATGAGTAAATTCTAACTCATACCAGCGACCCAATATGACAGAGTAGAGTTACCCCACGTAGTTTTCAAGGCTATATTGCAAAAGCAGGCTAACTCCATATTTCTCTTTTAGAGCAGCTAGTGGGTTTAAATCACTGACTTTTTGGTTAGCAGGCAAGCACCCAAAGATTTTACAGCAAGGCTCCATCCTAGAATTATTAAACGCAAATACTCATTGCTATTGAGTCAGAACTGACTCATAGCTGACCCTCCATTGGAATTTCAAGTCTGTATATCAAATGGGAAGACATAGCCCCACCTTTCTCCCTGGAAGCCGATGGTAGACTTGAACTGCTAAAGAAGGGTTAGCATTGCAACTCCGAGTTGTTGTTATGTGCCATCAAGTCGCTTGCAACTCATAGTGACCCTATGTACAACAGCCTTAAACCCTGCCCTATCCTGTGCCAATCGCACTGCCTCCGACACACCCATCCTGATCACCCCAGTCACTGAATCAATCTACTTCATAGAGGGTCTTCCCCTCCTGCACTGTCCCTCTACCCTCCCAAGCATGATGTCCCTCTCCAAGGACCAGTCCCTCCCTTCCAACATGTCCAAAGTATGTCAGACGAAGCCCCAGAATCTTTGCCTCCAAGTAGCAGCCTGGTTTAACCCTCTCCAGGGTGAATCTGTTTGTTTTCCTAGCAGTCCATGGTACCCTCAACACTCTTCTCCAGCACCACAGCTCAAAGGCATCAATTCACCTTCTATCCTCCCTAGTCATTGCCCAACTCTCTGATGCATAACAAGTGATTGCAAACTCCGAGATATTAGATTAATTAAAAAAATGCATAAGAAGGACCCTATAAGATTCTTTTAAAACCCACTTTCTAGGATATACAAGTGCTCAGTAAATGCAAAGTATTTGTACGCATTCGATAAAAGGAATGATTGCTACCCCAAAGGAGAGTGGGAGACTTCAGATTCTCCTAGAACAAGGGAGTCCACAGGCCTGGGAAGGCCTTCGATTGAGCTGGATGAATTAAACGCCTCTCTCTTCTTTTGCTGTTATCATTTCAATATTGTCCACTTTCGGAAAAGGGCTATATTGAAAATATCCTAGATATAAGCTTTCTTAAAATTGAAACAAAATTATATGTGAGAGTATTTTTCCCAGAACTGAAATAAGAATTGAAAAAAAAAAATACTAGAGGAAGCCGGGAAATATTTGAGAAACTCAGTGAGTTTGGCTGCTGCTCTGGCCGCTTGCTGGCCCAGCTCAGGCTGTGTCTGTGGCTGTCTCCCTGGGAGAGCGTTCCCAAGAATGTTCCCAAGAATTGGTCTCTGGGCTACCCATGGTTTTTCTATTGTATGTAACCATGGCAAGGTTACCTTATACATGATATGTGCTTAATAAATGTTTATGGAAAGAAAGAAAGAAAAAAAATAATGGGAAGAAGAAAGGAAAACAGATAATACTAAGCAAGATCCTCACATCGAGTTGACATATTTTTGAGAGAAAGTTCAGAAAGAGACAGAGGTCAAGTTTCCTATTTACTCAAAACCTTGGGAAATGCTACAGTGAATTAACCATGAACTGTGAGCTACAGGGAGCAACTAGGAATAAGCTGGCCTGTAAGACATGACTCCTCTTACTCTTTTGCCTATTATCAGTTCAGGACTGGCTGAAGATTTGAAGATATAATAATATAATACCTATACATTCTTATTTTTATTTGTACTATTAACAACAAAAAACAAAACACCAAACCTTTATAACTTTCTTCGTTTGTTTGTTTTATTGTGTACTGTTTTTTAGTCAGATCTGACTAGCACAGAAGGAGACTGACCCCCCCCTTCTCCAGCATTTCATCTGGTGGATTCGACCTGTGCACGTTCAGGATTGCAGTGGAGCTTCTAGCCACAACTTTATGACTTTTAAAGACATTTTATAGCATCATAAAAGTTACCCATGTTTATTGCCCATTAAGAGTCAAGCAACTAACAATTACTAAGATTTACACTGTTCCAAAATATATAAACTTCAGAATGTTAAGTAAAATTATTGTTCTATTTAGCCGAATTTTTAAAAACAACAACAAAAAGCTCAGGTTAGCTTTCCAGGCCTGGCTGAGCAGGAGCCATCATGGGAGTTGACATCGTCACAACAAGGACAGAAAGGTCCATAGCAAGAAGCCCAAGAGCCAGGACATCTACCTCCGGCTTTTGGTCAAGCTCTACAGGTTCCTGACCAGACGAACCAACTCCACCTTCAACCAGGTTGTGCTGAAGAGGCTGTTCATGAGCCGCACAAACAGGCCGCCACTGTCCCTTTCTCGGATGATCTGAAAGATGAAGCTTCCTGGCCGAGAAAACTAGACAGCTGTGGTGGTTAGGACCATAACAGATGACGTGCGTGTTCAAGAGGTTCCCAAGCTGAAGGTGTGTGCTCTGCACGTGAGCAGCCGGGGCCGGGGCCCCATCTCAAGGCTGGAGGCGAGATCCTCACCTTCGACCAGCCGGCCCTGGACTCGCCCAAGGGCTGCGGCGCCACGCTGCTGTCTGGGCCACGCGAGGGCAGAGAGGTGTACAGGCACTGGCAAGATGCCTGGCACCCCACACAGCCACACCAAACCCTATGTCCGCTCCAAGGGCCAGAAGTTCGAGCACGCCCAGAGGCTGAAGAGCGAGCCTCGGCTACAAGAACTAACCCAGATCCGGCCCTGTTGTTAAAGTCATATTGGGTATTCCTGGAGGGAAAATAACAACAACAACAACAACAAACCCCAACTCAGGTTAAACAATTTTCCCTAGGTATCTCCCAGAGTGAATATTGCATCTATTTTGGAGCAAAGGAAATTCAGCCATTGACCACATTCTTGTTTACTGATCTGAGGCTAAAATCAATGGTGGTGGCTGTTCTACATTAGCAATTGAGCTAAACATTGGGGAAGGGGTTTGGGAACTTGTTTCCTAGGTGAAGAACTAAACAGACACACAATACTCTGTATGTTGTTTCAGGTCATTTCATTTTCAAGATTCACTGGGGTGCGGGGTGAGGAACAGAAAAGCTTCCAAACGAACAAAAAGTATAAAATTTAATTATCAAGATAAAATTGTTGACTATCATCTTTTATTAATACAAATAGGAAGTTATGCTTTTAGTTTTATAGGTTCATGTGCTATTTACATTCTAAGCTAAACACCAGAAAAATCTAAATGTATATGTGCTTTTATTACAGTGAATTTTTTTGCTGTTACTGAGCAGTCTTGTGACAAATAGTATAAGAACCATTTAAAAGAACCTGCACAATGTAGGCTGAGTAATTGCAGTCCTGAGTAGGGCAAGCAATTAAATTCACCCTGCATCTTAGGGTGTTTTGAGATTTTGAAGCATCAGATGGCATTGTGCCTGGTTACTGAGAATCACATGTTGAAAGGCTCTCACACTTTATTTTAAAATATGCATTTAAGGCTATAATTCTCTCCTGAAGCAAACAAAAGAACTAGCTGTAAAATTTTCTGGGACTCCTTACTCCAGAAAGTGAACCATACTTCTCAAAAGGGCCACTTAAAGGCCCAAATTTACTTTAAACAGTGATGATCTGATGAAATCACTAAAAACAAGGAAACAATTTCCACCGAGACAAGTCATTAATGAAATTACACAATGCCATGAGCCACCCTCAATGGTCAGGGGCAGGCACATAAGGTGTGGGGAGGTTTGCTATTAAAGTTTGGTCTCAGCTGGCTGTTGCTACCCGTGGAGAGTGCCTTTCACCTGCATTATTATATCGGTCACAAAGGCAAATTCATTTCCAAAAGGAAATTGAGATATGACAACAACAGCATTTACACAAATGATGTCAATGATCAGAAAAGATGTGATGGAAGAACTGAAGAGGATAATTGATGCAGTGAAATTACCAAAGAGGATTATGCTTTATAGCCTTCTGATCAATAGAATGGTAGCAGCTTGAAATCATCATTGGAGATGAAGATAGTTCTTTCAAACCTCAAAAACTGGTTCCCTTATTAATGCTAATAAGCCCAAGGGTCCAGAAGGCTGATGAGTGAGTATTTTACCTTGTTTAGGATCTGAAGTGTTTGGTCTTCAGTCTTATTGGATTATATTTCAAGATCAAGTCAATCTCGATTGAATATTGGTGTAGACTTGAGGGAGTTGAGGATAGTGTTTGTAATTCCCATTATAAAACTTTTGCGTATATCAGGACTATATTCTTTACTAACTCCAAATGATTGTCTCTAATAAACATGTGACAAAATAAAAAAATAACATTTTTAAATGTCTTGTCATTTTAAAAAGAAGCAAACATTTAGAGTTTGGGGGGGGCGTTTTTAAGTATGGTCAAGTTGAAACCAACTAAGAGCTGACCTTCTAATGAGTTTTCAGAGGCTGTAAATTCTCCACTCCTTGGAACAGGACATGATGGTTGGAAAGGTGGAGGGTCTGCAAAGGAAAGGAAGACTCTCGACCAGGTGGAGTGACATGGTGACTGCTACAATGAGTTCTAACATGTCAGAAACTGTGAGGATGGCACAGGATACAACAGGGTTTCAGATCTTTTATTCATAGGTTGGCTATGGGTCCTACTCAACTCAACGGCACCTAACAACAAGAGCTGACTTTCCTGTTTTCAGATGTTGTAAATTACACAGGAGGAGATTACCTATCTTCCTCCTACAGAGCGTCTAGTGAATTTAAACTGTCAGCTTTTAGATTGGCAGTGCAACATCTTACCCAGCATGCCACTACTGCTCCTTGCCGTTGTTGTTGTTCTTAGATTCCATTGAGTTGTCTACAACTCAGAGCAACCAAATGAACAGAACTAATCTGAACTTGACCCTATCCTGCACCATCCTCATCATCTCTGATGTCCATGAACCCATTGTTCCAGTTACTGTATCAATCCGTCTTGTTGGGGAGCGTCCTCTCTTTTGTTGACCCTCTACTTTTCCCAGCAGGATGTCTTTTTCTGAGGACTGGCCCCTCCTGACAACATGTCTAAAGTATGTGAGACTAAGTTTCACTGTCCTTGCCTCTAAGGAGCATTGTGGTTGCATTTCACCAAGACAGATCTGTTTGTCCTTTTGGTAGTCAGTACTCATCTCCAATACCACAATTCAAAAGCATCAAATCTTCTTCTGTCATCCGTATTCATTGTCCAGTTTTCAGATGCATGGATGTAGTTGAAGAGTGAATGGCTTTGTTCAGGTGCACTTCAGTCTTTAGGATCATATTGCTCTTTACAGCTTTGGAGAGGTCCTTGACTGCAAATTTTCCCAATGCAACAAATCTTTTGATTCCTTGACTGCTAGTACTTAAGAGTACATACTTGATTTTGGATTCAAGTAAGATGAAATAGTTGAAATAACTGCAATCTTTTCTCTATCATAACATTGCCTATTGGTACATGGTGAAGATTTTTATTTTCTTAATGTTGACCTGTAATCCATATTGAAGGCTATAGTCTTGATCTTCAGCAACAAATGTTTCAAGACCTCTTCACTTTCAGCAAGCAATCATTTCTGAGTTGCAAATGAAATATCTCCTAGGATCATGATTTCATGAGACATGTGGTTAGGGACCTCTCCAAAGTACTGAAGAGCAGTGGTGTCACTCTGGAGACTAAGGTGTGCCTGAGACAGGACATGGTCTTTGCAATCACTAGCTATGCATCAGAGAGCTGGACAATGAC
>NW_006399821.1:254359-276545 GCF_000299155.1 Elephantulus edwardii | reverse complement strand
AATTGGGATGGGTGTGTCAGAGGCAGTGCGATTGGCACAGGACAGAGCAGGGTTTAGGGCTGTTGAGTCGCAAAGGACTCGACGGCACATAAGAACAACTAAAGAATATCTACTTTGAGCAGATATTTTAAAATAATTATCTATATAGGATCAAACTGACCACAGTAATTCATAAAACTATGCAGACAGAAAACTTAGCAGTCAGTGAGGTTTTGTCAATGGGGTAGAAACAATTTGGCAAAGGAGAGTGAGAATGGTTATACAATATGAAGAATATAATCAGTGTTACTGAATTGTACATTCAGAGATTGCTGAACTGTATGCGCATTTCCAACAGCAACAAAAAGTTCAATTAATTAAAAATCTTTCAGAAGGTGAAACAGCCAAACAACCCAAAAGTATATCTAATGGGAAAATTTGTTTCTCTCCTTCCCATGACCCACCATCCAAAAGGAAAACACTCTGCCTTTAAATGTGCAAACATCATTTTAGCCATAATAACAGTTGCCATTGAGATGATTCTGACTCATGATGACCCCATGTTGGTCTGAGTAGAACTTTGCTTCCTAGAGTTTTAATGGTTCATTTTCAGAAGTGGATAGCCAGGCCTTTCTTCAGGTGTCTCTGGGCAGCCTGCAGACTCCAATTTTTTGGTTCACAGACAGGCATGCTAAATATTTGTACCACCCAAGGACTCTGTAGCCAATATAAAAATTTACATTTTATAACCCCATCCCTTTAACAGTTGACAAATATTTATTGAGCATTTGACAGTGACCAAAACAGATAAGGCTCTGTCCTCATGACATATTCTAATGAAATAGAACAGAAAGAAAATAAAAAGAGAAAAAAAAAAACCCACCCAGCATTTGAAGACAACTAAATTTCCAGGTCTGTGATTTGAAGCATAACTAAGGTGGAGTGCTGTTAAGTACCATTGAGTTGAGTACGACTCAGAGCGACCCTGTGAACAGCAGATCTGAGCCATGGCCTATCCTGTGCCATCCTCACAATCTCTGACATACTCAAGGAGCCCATGCTCCAGTCACTGTTTCAATTCACCTGGTTGAGGGTCTTCACAATACAGTGACTATAACAATAGGCTTAAGTATATCAGCAATCACCATGTGAAGGATAAGGCAAGATTCAGATCTGTTGTTCACAGTCACTACAACTTGTAATCCATTATTTGGTACCTAACAGCAACAACATTATCTATTTACTAACTTTTACCCCATTCTCTCCACATTTCCATCCCTGTTAATCACCCAAGAATGATTCCATCTGTGTGTAAACCTTTTTTTAGCTTTCATAGTGGTGATCTTCTTCATAATCTGTGTCCTTTTGTGACTGACTTCTTTTACTACATGCATCTTTTTCTAGCTGCATCTTGGTTAGACAGTGTTTCAGGAGTTATTTATTGTCTTTCAGTGTTGCATAGTATTCTACTGTGTGAATATACCATAGTTTCTTTAATCATTCATCTGCCATGGATGTTTGGGTTGCTTCTATCTCTTTGTGACTATAAATAATGCGGCAATTAACATGTTGTTGTTGTTATTATTGTTAGATGCCATTGATTTGAGAATGACTCATAGTGACCCTGTGAACAACAGATATGAATCCTGTCCTTGCCTTTCTCTTCTTCCCTGACACAATTGAACCCATTGATGCAGTCACTGTGTCAATCTATCTCATTGAGGATTTTCCCTTCTTTCATTGACTCTCCACATTTCCAAAAATAATGTCCCTATCCAAAGAATAGCCTTTCCTAGCAATATACCCAGAGTATGTGAGACGAATCCACACCATATTTGCTTCCAAGGAACAATCTGTCTGCATTTTTTTCCAAGAACTTTTTTCATGTTTGGTCTTTCAGTAGTTCATGTAATATTCAGTATTCTTCTCCAGCACCACAACTCAAAAGCAAAGACTCTTCTTCTGTCATCCTTATTCATTGTCCAGCTCTCTGATGAGTAGCAAGCAGGTGACTGAGAAGATCATGCTCTGAATCATGCACTTGGTTTTCAGACTGAAATCATTGCTCTTCAGTAATTTGGAAAGATCTCTTCTGGCAAACTTACCCATTGCAATATGGCTGATCTCTTGATTACTAGTACCATGGTGGGCAGGGGGTCTATTGTGGAACCAAGTAAGATGAAATCGTTGATAATTTCAATCTTTTCTCCATCCATCCTGATCTTGCTTATTAGTCCAATGGTGAGGATTTATTGGCTTCTTGATGTTGAGATGCAATCCATATTTAAGGCTGTAGTCTTTGACCTTCTGCAGCAAACATTTCAAGTCCTCACTGTCAACAAGAAAGGTTGTGTCATCTGCAACCTCGCATGCAGATTGTTAATGAATCTTCTTAAAGGTGATAAAGCTTCATCTCTTATACTTTGTGCATGAGACTAGGAGAAGTTATCCCTTGAAGAGGGACATCATTCTTGGGAAGGTAGAGGAATGGTGAAGGAGAGGACGGCCCTCGACCAAGTGAATTGACACAGTGACTGCAGCAATGGGCTTGAATGAGTCAGATAGTGTGAGGATGGCACAGGATAGGACAAGGTTCAGATCTATACATATAAGTTGTATGTGATTCGATGGCCACCTAACAGCAACAACAGCATTCTATATTTATGGTGAGCAAATTATTTAAGAACTGAACTATATGCAGAAAAATGTGGTTTTGGGATTAGAAGAAGTCTTATCAACAACCTGTCTTATGCAGCTGATATAACCTTCCTTGCTGAGTATGAAGACAACTTGAAGCACTTACTGCAGAGGATCAAAGTCACATATATATTATATATCAAAATAAAAAAGAGGAAAATATTCACTATTGGATAAATAGGTAATATCATGGATAGATGGAAAAACTGAAGTTGTCAATGACTTCATTTTGCTTGGATTCACAATCAACACCTATGGTAACAGTTGTCAAGAAATAAGAATATGCTGTCAAAGACTTCTCCAGAGTGCTAAAGAGCAAGAATGTCAGTTCAAAGACTAAGGTGCACTTTATCCAAGCCATGATATTTTCAATTGCTTGTCACAGTGACTGTAACAATAGGTTCATATGTATCAGAGATGATGAGGTCGGCACAGGAGGGCAAGGGTCAGATCTGCTGTTTATAGAGTTGCTGAGTTGTTGTTGACTGGACAGCATACAACAATACATCTAAAAGTTGCACAATGAATAAGGGTGACAAAAGAAGAATTGATACCTTTGAATTGTAGTACTGGCGAAGAATATGGGATCTTTCATCAACTGCCAAAGAACAACCAAATCCACCTTGGAAGCAGTACAATCTGGATGTTCCTTAGAGGCAAGAATGTTGAAACTCTGTCTTACACAAATTGTCCATGTTTTCAAGAGGGACCTTGGAAAATGAGTCCCCCATGCCAGAAATTCCCATTCATCAAGGTTTCTGAACAATCCCAACCCTATTAGCTCCTTCTTACGTGCCTTGCAATCAGACCTTGGCTCTCTGTTTCATTTGGCTGAATCAATGCATAATTGTTCTGACTGCCCATAAACACAACCTAAAACTCTATCTTATTTTGAATTCATGGTGATTTCTAATATCCCATAGAGAAGTGTAGCAGACCCTCCTGCCTGAGTAGTTAAGGCACTCTTGGCTGCTAATAGAGAGTATGGAGGTTCAGTTCACTCAGAGATGGCCCTTGAGCTATTTCTGGAAAAACAGTCATTGTAAAGCCGGAGCACAGCTCTAATCTGAGACACATGAGATGGAATTGACTTGAAGGCAACTGGTTTAGAAAAATGGAGCGCCATGTTTCTTTGGAAGTTCCTTTGAAAGAGTAGCTAGGAAGACTCTTTAATCATGAGAAACATAAGAAATGATTACATTGGAGGATCATGTGTACATAGTTTGACTTTTAGGGTCACATGAAGCCCCCAGAGAGCAGTAGACAGGGGGAAAGTCTGTATTCTCATAACATCTCCAGGTAGACAGCAGTGCAGATCTGAAGAAGGTTAAAGAAAGGAAGTTTTCAGATTCTGCAAAGCAAGATTTCAGCAATGACTGTGGGGTGAGGAACATTCCCCAAACAGTAGGGAAAACCAAACATTTACTTTCCACTTGTGCCTGTGTATCTCTGGTGGCTTGTGTGTAAAATTTTAGGCTGATAATGACTAGGGATGATAGAAGGAGAAATGATGCCTTTGGGTTGTTGTGCTGGAAAATAGTATTGAATATACCATGGACTGCCAGGAGAACAAATAGGTTTGTCCTGGAAAGGGTGAGACCAGGCTACTCCTAGGAGGCAAAGATTCTGAAGATTCATCTGACATACTTGGGGCATGTTGCAAGAAAGGACCGGTCTTTGGAGAGGGACATCATGCTTGAGAGGGTGGAGGGACAGTGTAAGAGAGGAAGACCCTCAATGAGAGGGATTGATTCAGTGACTGGGGCAATGGGGGTAGGAGTGTCAGAGACAATAAAGTTGGCACAGGGTAGAGCAGGGTTTAGGGCTGTTATACATAGGGTTGCTATGAGTCACAAACGAATCGATGGCACATAACAATAACAACAACAACAACAATTAGGAAGCACAGAAGTTCCAATCCATTAACAGTTCTGTGGGATAAAGATAGGCACTCTCCTTTAGAAAATATTTACACTTAAAGTACCACAGATGGAAGATCTGAGACCTATCACCCAGACTCAAGGGAATGGATTTTGGTTTTGTTGTCAGTAGGCACTATTCAGAGGGCGAGAGTAATAAGGCTCCATGAAGGAAAGAGGTTTTTTGATGTTTGTTTTTTTTTTTTAAATAGTTTTATTTTCAATTGGAAACCAGACCTACTACCGAAGGACTGAGAAATAATTTTCAAATTAAGTGCCCAGAGTCTCCAGTTAGACTTAAACTAGAGTTCAGGGTCTTCCTTCTCCTCTCTGCATCTGCAGAGCAGAGAACTATTTACTGTTAAACTTAGTAGTGTAAAATAAGGTTCATTTATTCATTCAACTGTTTTGTATTGAACAGCAGAATATCATTTATTGAGTATTAACCTAAAGAAAAAGAATAGATGCCTTTGAGTTGTGGTGCTGGAAGAGTCTTGAAAATGCCACGGACTGCCAAGAAAACAAATAGGTCTGTCTTGGAGAGAGTGAAACCAAGTCTCTCCTTAGAGATTAGGATTTTGAAGCTCCGCCTTACTCACTTTAGGCCAGGAGAGATTGGTCCTTGGAGAAGGACATCATGCCCAGAAGGATAGACAGACAGCACAGGAGAGGGAGACCCTCGATGAAATGGATTGATATAGTAACTGAGGCAATGGGGGTTGGTATATCAGAATTAGTGAGACAGGCTCAGTACAGGGGAGGGTTCAGATCTGCTGTACATATAGCTCTGTATCGCAAGTAACTCAATGGCACATAACAACAATAACATCTTATGACAGGTTTGGAAGCTGGAGTGAAACAACATACCTCAGGAAACTGTATGAACTTTGATAAATGTTGATTGTTGTAGAGGGGCTTTAGGCCTTTTGTTCATGGTGTCGCTATGAGCTATGAGTTGTGCTCGACTTGAGGAAGGCAATCATCACAACCACCACCACCTAAAGATAGTACACCATTCATCAGTTTGCTAGGCTGCAAATTAAAACAGAAGAGTGTCCAGCTCTGGAGAATGTCCAGAATGTCTGTAGGTGATAATCCAAAGGCTATGCTGCTTCTCCAGGGGGTTCAGAACCACCAGCAGCTCTGTAGGGTAAAAAGGAGCAGGCTCTTCCGCAAAGATTTATAGCCTCAGAAACTGATGTGGAGTGTAAGGCGCGCGCATGTGTGTGTGTGTGTGTGTGTGTGTGTGTGATTCTGTTTAGGACAGTATTCCAGATACTGAAAAAGGACCTCATAAAAGCAGAATAAGGTAATGGTATATGAAGTGTGAAGACCCTAAGCTTTTGCTGGATACATCTGGGATGGTTCTGTCAAGCTACTAGAAAACAAGCTTACAGGCGTTGCTTTCTCCTCTCCAGCTGTCCTTATGAATCTAGATCATTCATCACTGCTGTGTAGCTTCCACTAAGGGCCTCATTTGAGTGAATTGTGGCTACACTGACACGGCTACGATTAGAGGACTTGAAGTTTCTTCTCCAAATTTATCTCTAAGAAGTCTTTTGGCATCCTCACCCCGATGTTGTTGTCGTCGTTGATTGCCTTCAAGTCGAGCACGACTCAGCGACACTATGAACAAAAGGCCTGAAACCCCTCTACAACTATCGACATTTATCAAAGTTCATCCCAATACATTCCTGAAAATGTCACCCTACCTGCTACGCACCTTTTCTCCCACTTCTCGGAGGGAGGTCGTTTGGGCACTGGCCGCAAGTGGGAGCTCCAGGGCCACCCGCGTGGGCGTTCACCTCCTGCCCAGGCCCAGCTTCGGGGGTGTGTGTATCAGAGGATGATCGGTTCCCTTCGCCATGACGCAGACTGGCCGCTGGGAGGGGCTGTGGCCCCGGTTTAGAGGCTGCAGGCGGGGCGGGGCGGGGCAGAGCTGCGGGCGGGGACCCTGCGGGCTGCGGGCGCTGCGAGCTCCGCCACAGGTGACCTGCGGGAGCTTGAGCGCGGCTGGGCGAGCGGCGGGCTGGAGGCAGGCGGCTGCGCGGGGCGGCGCCCGAGGCCCAGGGGCCGCGGGAGCCAGCGGGAGTCGGCTCCCCTCGTCTGCGCGCTCGCCCTCTGCTCGGTCGTCAGCATTGGTCCCTGCGGCGCAGACGCCCTGCACGGGAAGGAAAGGTACTGTGCGACCCCACCGAGTCCCTTTGAGCCCCCCCACCCCAACAACCTCCCCACCCCAGTACTGAGACCAGCGTCTCCCACTTGAGGGTGCTTTTCGTCCGCGAGGAGAAGTCGGGGGTGGGCGGTGCTGTGCCCTCGGCGCCCGCAGAGCGCGTCTGGTGAGGAGAAGCCCCAGCCCGAATGCGTCGCCCCTTTCCCGCGGCCTTTGGGAAAAGTCTGGGCGGGAAGGGGACTTTGCCGAGGGTTCTGCCCTTTAAGCTTTGTCTCACTTGAATATGGCAATTTAGGGAGGAGGGCTTGGAGAACTTTTTAATTTTTGCCCATCCCTTACCCTTTCCTTTGGGAGTTCAAAGAGTTTGTGGAGACAGTGCGAGCGGGTCTCCGGGTGGTGGCACCGTGTATGTCACTGTGCGCAGAGGCTGTCTGTCTCGGTGCGCGCCTGGTGACCCGGCGGGGGCTCGCCGGCTGCCACTCCGTCGCTGTGGGGTACAGGCGGGGACGGTGTGGGCTGTTCCTCTATCTTGGGAGATTGTCAAAACCCTATGGGAGCCCCAGCTCTATTCGGGCTGGAATTAAGCTCTGCAGAGCACTTACCTGGTTTGGATTTAGCCATCAGCTTATTGCTTGAGGACTTAATTGTAGTGGTTCTGGTAGATTTGCCGCGGGAGTCCGGGAAGGGGGGTGGGAAGAGAGAAAGAGGAGCACTGCTTTTGAATCAAGAAGGACTTGACTTTCCTGTAACTGCTGAAGAGTATTTTTCCCGCAATACAGTGTACTGCTTTAAGTGGTTGAGATTAGTGTGGTACCTTTGAGTTTTGTAGCCACTTGTTACTTGTTTGACCTCGGGAAAATTGACATCTTCAGACCACAATTTCGTTAGTTGGTGTTAGCTGTTTTCAGGGAGCCTCTGATTCATGGTAAATCCATGCCTCACGGAATGAAATGCTCTGCCATCTTTGTGATCTTTAATGTTCTTGGCTGATTTTCAGAAGAAGATCACCAGGCCTTTCTTTCGGAGCCTAAGTAGTTGCGAAGCTATGCTGACAGTGTAAATTGGAGGTGTTCTACTTAACCTTGTAGTTTTGTCATGGAAATTAAATGATGCAAAGTAAAATGCTTGTAAATAGTAGACATTCTTTTTGTGAACTTGTTGGCAACATATTCATGTATGTTGTTGTAGTTGTTACCAGGGTTGATTTAAAAAAAAAAAAAAAAGACAAAAAAAAGACCTTGTATTAGAACTCGCTGATAGGGTTACCTGGGCTGTAATCTTTAAGAAAGCAGATTACCAGGGTTTTTTTTTCCTTCTCCAGGTTACTGAATGGGCTCAAACAGTGGGCTTTCCATTGACACTGTACTGCTTAACCTTTTGCCACCACTACTTCTTCATACATGTAATTGTTGTTGTTAGGTACTGTCAATTCACTACCACTCATACTGGCCCTGTGAACAAGGGCTCTGAACTTTGCCCTATCCTGAGCCAGCCTCGCTCTCTGACACACCTGACCCCATTGCTACAATCACTGTGGCAATCCATCTTATCCAGGGTCTTCCTTTCTTGCGCTGACCTTCTACCCTTCTAAGCATAATGTCCCTGTTCAAGGACTGGCCCCTTCTGACAACATGCCCAAAGTATGCAAGACAGAGTTTAAAAATTCTTGCCTCAAAAAAAAAAAAAAATTTCTTGCCTCCAAAGAACAACCTGGTTTCGCTTTCTCCAAGACAGACTTGTTTGTTCTCTTGGAAGTCAGTGGTATGACTCTTCTCCAGCACCACAACTCAAAGGCATTGGGTCTTCTTCTGTTGTCTTTGTATGTTGTCCAGCTCTCAGATGCATAGCAAGTAATTGGGAAGACCACGGCATTGAGTGAGTGCATCTTAGTCTTTAGACTGACATCATTGGTCTTTAGCACTCTGAAATGGTCTTTGATCACAAATTTTTCCAATGCAACTTGTCTTTTGATTTCTTAACTGCTGGTGCCAACGGAGTTGATTATGGATTTCATCAAGATGAAATCATAAACAACTTCAGTCTTTTCTCCATCTATTATAGTGCTGCCTATTGGCATAGTCTTCCATATAAAAGTAATATTTATCAGGCCAGTGTTAAGTGGGAAGAACCTGGGCAATGATGATGAATAGCACCTGAGAAGAAGGTGCTACCTTAGTAAACAGATTCACACGAAAAGAGGGGGTGTCCTATCTTTAAGATAGCAGTAGCAATAGCAATACTGTTGTTTCTTGATGTTGTAGGTACCTCTGTTCATGTTTAACTCCCTCCCATCATTCCTACCAGATACTTTGTATATGATAAAGAAAATTATTTAAAACTAGGGATACAATAAAACACTGGCATTTTCTGCTCCAGGTGGCATAGTGTGCTGTGTGTTGAGCTGCTAATGAAAGGTTGGGGGTTCAAGTTCATCCGATTTCTCAAACTAATCTTTGTACGAGAAGACTGTGTCATCTTTTCCCAGTAGAGTGCATGGTAGATTCGCACCAAAGTCTGTACAGTTAGCTGTCCAACACTTAACACACAGTGCCACCAAGAATCCCCAGGGACTTGGTAGATATGCTAATTTGTGAGTATCCGAATTGTAAGTTGGAATCCACTTGATGGCAGTAGATATTTGTGATTATTAGTTCGTGGATGTTTGTATCAAAATTCCTTCCACTTAAACCCAGCAGCCTCTTCAGAGCCCCTCCAGGTAAGCATGTTGTTGTTTGTTGTTAGATGCTGTTTTGTTATGACCATGGCGCATAGTGACCACATGAACTATGGAGCTAAACCGTGCCCTAGCTCACCACCTCTGAGCCCATTGTTATAGTGATTGGCTGTGTGAGTCCATCAAGTGAAAGCAATAGTGCTTGGGATCCAGCTCAATTTAGGGACAAAACACACTGCCAGCTCCTCCTCCAGAAAAGTTGCCATCGAGTTGATTCAAATTTATGGTGACTCTATGTGTGTCAGAGTAGAATTGTGCTCCACAGTTTTTCTACTGGCTGATTTCTCAAAAATAGGTCACTAGGTCTTTCTTGTGTGGTGTCTGAGTGGACTTGAACAGCCAACCTTTCAGTTAGCAGCCAAATGTGTTAATAGTGTGCTCCATTGAGGGACTTTTCTAGTTCCAAGGCCTTCCCATATAGAAATTTTGGTGCTGCCACTGCAAAATATATGTATAAAACCCCAAACCTATCGCTGTCGTGTTGATTCCAGCTCAGAACCCCTGCAGAACAGAATAGAACTGTCAACACACAGGGTGTTTAAATGCTATAACTTTTTTTATGGATGCAGACTGTCACATCTTTCCTGTGGTGTGGCTGGTGGATTTGAACCCCCAACCTTCTTGTTAGCAATTACAAGCACAACCATTCAGGGTGCCTTCTACTATATGCATGTATATACTGAAGCAAAACAAAAAACCTATTGCCGTACAGTCGATTCCAACTCATAAAGATCTTGCAGGACAGAGTAGAACTACCCCATAGGGTTTCCAAGGTTGTAAAATCTTTATGGAAGACTGCCTTGTCCCTGGAGCAGCTTGTAGATACCACCACCCTACATTTTGGTTAGCAGCCAAATGTCTTAACCACCTCACTGCCAGAGCTTATCATGTGCATAGAACAACAAGAAAAGTCCTAAAACCTTACTGCTTTCAAATTGACTTTCCATCAGATTCTGAGGCTCTAAATCTTTATGTAAGGAGACTGCCAATCTTTTGCTAGTGCAGTGTCTGTTGGATACAAATCAATGAGTGTATTACCCCACCAGGGCTCCTTCATCGAGGTATAAACATGTATACAACTTCTAGGTGCTATTTAAAGAATAAAAATATAACTCACACCCAAGAACCTATCACTAGTTGAACAACTACAGCTCCACAGGGACCTCAGTGCTTCTGTGTATCACTTCCCATTCTGTTCCGTTCCATTGCATTCCATTCCATTCCCTTGCTTCTAAAAGAAACAAACAAAACCCCCAAAGCCCACTACTGTGGAGTAGATCCAACTCGAGCAACTCTCCGTCCAGTTTTATAAATCCTTACTGGAGGAGATTGCATCTTTCTTCTGAGGAGTGTCTCATTGATTCCAACTACTGATTAGCAGCTCAGCACACAGTCCACTCTGTCACCAGAGCTCTTCCATTTGCTCTTAGGGAATCACTATTCCAGATTTCATGTTAATACTACCCTTGCTTTTTACACTTGTTATTTTATGTGAAAAGCACAAGCAATTCTACAACAGCGTGAAACATTCTTGTTAAACTTAAAAGCAGGATATGAAAGTAAGATGGAAAGCAAGAGAAAAGCAGTACTCTGATCATATCGTCTGTCTCCTCAAAGTCCTCCAGGTTTCCCTGGCACAGAATTCAGAGGGTGTGTTCTGTGTGTGCAGGGAAGGCCCTGTCTCTTCTAATATAGCTTGGAGGCTGTAATTTTCAAAGCTTTGCTAGAGTCTTTAGGAGTGGCAAAAACAGTAATTTGCATACATATGTTTTTGAAGTTTTTTAAAACACAAATTATCCAGGGGACATTGTATGGGATTTGAAGGATTAAGCTGACTGACTAACCTTTAAAACAGGTTTTAACCCAAATTCTTCTTTTCCTGGTCATTATGTTTGTGTTAGGGTCTTTAAATTTTCAGTAGGGTCACAAAGTTTGTCATAGTGAATCTTGCATAACTCTTACTACTTCTTCACTAAAGCAAAGATTGCAAACTCTTTTTTTTTGGCTTCTGCAGCCCTTAGTATTTCTTGTGTTTAAAAAAGTACCCTTGCCTTTTTATGAAGATGGCACCAAAAGTGAAGAAGGAAGCCCCTGGCCCTCCCAAAACTGAAGCCAAAGCAAAGATCAAGGCAAATAAGGCCATTCTGAAGGACATCCACATTCACAAGAGAAGGAAGATCCGCATATAGTGAGACTAAGACTCTGAAGAAGGCAACCCAAATAAATACCTTTCCCACTCCCCCCTAAAATACTCCGTGGGGAAACAAGCTTGACCACTATGCCATCATCAGTCATCAAGTTTCCTCTAACCACTGAGTCAGCCATGAAGAAAATAGACAATAACAACTTACTTGTGTTTATTGTGGATGTCAAGCACCACCAGATCAAACAAGCTGTGAAGAAGCTCTATGATGTTGATATGGCCAAGGTTAACACCTTAACGCTTTAAGCTTGATAGAGGGAAAAAGGCGTATACTCATTCTGCTTGCTCCTGATGTTGCCAGCAAAATTTGGGTCATCTAAATGGAACCCAGTTGGCTAACTCTAAATACAAACTTTTCTCACACACAAAAAAAAGTATGCCTAACTCAATAAGTATTTATACAGGTATTTATTGTTATTATAACAATTAGAAGCTATTTGAAAAAGAAAAAGACACACATTTAGGGGAAAATGATCTTTCTATGTCATTGTGGTTGTTGTTAGGTGCTTTTGAATTGAATGTGACTCATAGTTACCCTATGAAAAACAGATCTGAATCCTGTCCTGTCTTTTGCCATCCTCACAATCTTCAACACCCTCAAACCCATTGCTGTAGTCACAGTGTCAATCAGCCTGGTTAAGGGTCTTCTTCTCCTTCACTGTCCCTCCACCTTTCTAAGCATGATTTTCCTCTCCAAAGAATAATCTCTCCTAGCAACATGCCCAAAGTATGTGAGATGAAGCTTTCATTGTTCAGCTCTCGGATGCATAGTAAAGTGACAGAAAAGACCATGGCCTGAATCAGGTGCACCTTAGTCCTCAAACGGACATCATTGCCCTTCAATAATTTGGAGAGAAGAGGTCCCCAACTGCAAACTTTCTCAGTGCAGTAAGTCTCCTCATCTCCTGACTGTATCATTAGTAATTTGAATTACTGATGAGATGTCTATGCGTATTAGGCACTACATGGCTTTTCAGATCTTCTAGTTAGACTTAACACAGCCATTTTTATTTCCTGTTGCACATTGCTTTTCCTGTAGCATGTATTGTTCCCCCACCATTTTTTTTCTTGGTTTGCTTACAAAGTTTTTATACATTGTGTTTCACACTATTCTTTATTCACATTATATTTCATACAATCATTGACATATATTAGATTTATAAAATTAATCACCATTGGACCTTGTCCATCATTACCCTGCCTTTTCACCCAGATCCTTCCCATTGACTCCCCCCTCCCCCAAACTGAGTGATCCTGTGGTTTCACCCCTACCTATTTTCCCCCTCCCTCCTCCTCCCCCTCCCCTGTGGCATTAATTTTTTTATCACAGCCACTGAAAAACCAGCTTTGCAAAAATATAAAGTTATTGATAAGAATGTCATGTGGTCTCATGATGAAACTGTGAACTCCCTCTAGTTGGTAAGTTTAGTAGTGTCCCACTGTTGAGTCCACTGGTAGGCTTTTTTTAAAAAGTTTTCATTATTCTGAGTTACCCTCATGAACTCAGGGTGCTTGGTGCACAATCTGGGAACTCTGGGTATTAGGAAAAGTTCCTTCCTTTGGAGGAAAAAACTTCTCAACTCAAACTCATTGCCACTGAACCAACTTATAGCTGAGTCTTCATTGGGTTTTGGAGGTTGTAGATCACAGGGGAGAAGGTTGTCCAACTTTGCTCTGTGGCGCTGCTGGTGGATTCAGTCAGGTATGGCATTTGGGTGAGCAGTGTAACTCCCTGTGTACTAAGCCACCAGAATGCCTTAGCTTAAGAGGCTTTCATGGAACAAACAGTCTTGCTTTCCATAGTTAGGCTTCTGTGAGGTGTGAGAAATACCTTACCTGGACAACTGTTTCCAAGCAGCCATCATGTATTTTGAAAGGGATGCATAAATCTTTGGTGTCCATCTTTTATACAAATGGCCTGCCAGTGAATGGTAGCTGTCTCGTAGAATTTATATCTTACTGTTCAAACCTATATGTAAAATGTTTTGTTGTTACAGTGCTAGGTGTGGGTGAGAAACCCCATATAGGAAACAACTCTATCATAATTGTTGTGTGAGCAAATAAAAATGAGATTAAGTCATTTAGATTCATAAATTTATTAGGAGAGAAGCATATTTTGATTTATTGAGAATCATCCAACCATGTAGAGAATTGTAAACTTGAGATGGATGGAGCCGAGAAAGATTAGCAAAGGACAAGAATATGCATGTTTTATTGGCTCCATAAATGTTACCATAAGAGTGGAAAACTATTTAAAGCTTCTGGTAACAGACTAAAGTGAAACTCTTTCCATTTTTAAGAAAAAAAAACCGTTTTGCCATGGAATGTGTTATATAATCACAAAATTTGTATGTTATTTTTGCCTATTTGCTCTTAAGAGAAACTAAATGAGCCTGTGTGGCACAGTGGTTAGACACTTACTCAGCTGTTAATTGAAAGGTCATTGGTTCAAACCTGCCAATCTCCCATGGGAGAAAGAAGTGGCAATCTTCTTATGACAAGGCTTAAAGCCTTGGATATCATACAAGGCAGGTCTACTGTTTTATAGTCTCTATAAGTTAGAGTTGATTCATTGGAAGTGTGTTGTCAAAGATTTCATTTTACTTAAATCCTCTAGAAGCAGTAGTTAGGAAATCAAACTGGGCAAATCTGCCACAATAAGAAACTGCATAGGAAAATAAAAAGATTAAAGGACTGAAGAACAAGGATGCCACTGAGAATTAAGTGCATTTGATCTGTTGTTGTTGTTAGGTGCCATTGAGTTGAGCATGACTCTTAGTGACCCCATGAACAAAAGATCTGAACCCTGCACCATCCTCACCCTTCCGGACACACAAGAACCATTGCAGCAGTCACCCTATCAATCCACTTGGTTGAGGGTCTTCCTCTCTCTCTCTCCGACCCTCCAGCCTTCCTGAAATCATGTCCTGCTCTAAGGAATAGCACCTCCTAGCAACATGTCCAAAGTATGTGAGACGAATCCTTATCATTCTTGCCTCCAAAGAGCACTCTGGCTGTACTCTCTCCAAGACTTATCTGTTTGTTTTCTTGGCTGTCCATGGGATGTTCAGTGCTCTTCTCCAACACCACAGCTCAAAGGTATCAGTTCTTTCTTTTTCTGTTGTCCTTATTCCTAGTCCAGCCATGGTATTTTTAATCAACTCATAAGCATGTTAAAGTTGGACAGTCAATAGGGAAGATCAAAGAAAAATGGATGCTTTTGAAAGCAGTGCAGCCAGAATGCTCCTTGTAAGCAAGGATGCTGAGACTTCATCTCCTATACTTGAGAATGTTATCAAGAGAGTCCAGACTCTAAAGAAAGACATTATACTTTTTAAAGAACAGGGTTAAGGAAAAAGGAAGAGTCTTAACAAGATGGATTGACACAGTGGCAATGAAAGACAGATTGTGAGGACGGTGTTGGGATGAGCGGATAGTTGCATTGAACGCAGAGTCTGCCTATGCGTCAGAGACAACTTGGTAGTGACTAATAACAACAAAGTTGTCAGATTTGGACCTAATTATATCATTTGCCTAAAGTAAACTAATACTTTCAAAGAGGAACCATTATGACTTTATCCAGCATCTGACAACTACAGGCAGGCTATATTACGAGTTTGAAACAGAAACACAAGACCACATTAAAGTGTTGATTCTGAGTTCCCTATACTCAGTGAGAATCACAGAGAAAAATCACAGCTTAAAATTAAAAAAGTAGGCCAACTAGAAAAATGTTTTATTGAATTGTTTGTTCCACCCAAGGAAAATATACAAAAGCTTAAAAAATCTACCATCTTTTAAGTCCAAACTTGACACATGTTATTGTTCATGGTGCCCTTTGGAATTAAAGACATGCTAGAGCAGAAGTGCTTGAGAAGGTAGGTCTGGAGATCGTTTCCAGACAGTCACAGGCTTGAAAATCCTGGGGAGCAGTTCTGCTTCTGCACACATGGGGTTGCCATGAGTTAGAATTAACACAGTAACATCCAACAAGAGCAGCAGACCCAGTCCACAGCCTCTTTACCTATTTATCTTCGAGTTAAACCACTTATTACTGTCTAGTCAAAATCGCCTCATAGCTGGCTCTCCATTGGGTTTTTGAGGCTGTAAACAGTAGAGGAGGAGATTGCCCATCCCACGGTTGATCCTGAACCTCCAGAGAGGCATGGTGTTTGGGTTGGAAGTGCAGTTTCCTACAGCGACACAACTAGAACTCCCTAGTTGCTCCCCTCAGACCTAAAGTTTAAAATTCAACATGCCTAAGAATCATCTGAGAATATATTCCGAGATTCTTGGGTCCACTGCCTTGATTCTAATTCTGGGGTGCACATTTGACAAGCATCCTGGGGATTCTGATGCATGTAGTCTGTGGTCCAGACTTAACATTATTGAGCCTTATGGCAGCTTGCCTTTCAGTGCCTGGAAAATTTTGTCTGGGTCCCTCAATAGACTCTTAAAAAGAAAAAATTATTGTTGCACATTTACTTCCCTTATCTCCAGCCCACCCTGGGATACACCCCTTATTCCAGATAGTTGTCATGCGTATAATGCCTAATCATTTTGTCCCTTCAGTCAGTTCTTCCCCTCATCTGTTCTAATGCAGTGTTCATCATCTGTCCACTCTTTTCCCATTCTCCCCCCAACCTCCAGGAGCATCTGTCCTGTTTCATAACAGTGGTGTTATCCAGTGTTTGTCTTTTTTGTGACTAAGATATTTCACTTAACATAACGTCCTCAAGGACCCCCATGTTGTGTAATGTTTTACAAGTTCGTTGTTTTTCAGTGCTGCATAGTATGACATTGTGTGACTGTACCATCATTTTTTTCTGTCCATTCGTTTGTTGATGGACATCTCTTTGCTATTGTGAATAACACAGCAATAAACATGGGTGTATATACATCTGGTTTCCTTAGGGAAATATTACCAGTAGCAGAATTGCTGGGTCAAACGGTATTTCTGTTTCCAACTTCTTGAGAAAGTGCCAGACTACTTTCCATAGTGGCTTTATCATTTTACATTCCCACCAGCAGTGAATAAGCGTTCTGATCTCTCCACAACTTTGCCAGCATTTGTTGTTTGCTGTTCTGTTGAACTTTGCTATTGTTGCTGGTGTGAGATGATATCTCATCATTGCTTTGATTTGCAACTCTCTGGTACCCAGGGATTTTGAACATTTCTTCATGTGTTTGTTTGCCCTTTGAATGTTTTCTTTGGTGAAGTGTCTATTCATAGCTTGTACCCATTTTGTGATTGGGCTGTTCCTTGATAGGCTTTTGTCTTGCCCAACATTGAGAGTTCGAAATCAAGAAGGAAATGCTCAATGGCCTTAATCGTCAGCATTTTGAACATGTGTTGAGAGGTCCAAGCAGTGGGTTTTCCCTGTAAATCAAATTACTTGCTGCCTGAGCTGCCTATCCGGCCATCTGCTGCTTTGTTTCCAAGCAGAAATAATGAGAAAGTGGGCTGATGTGACTGATTTACTTTAGAGTTTGCTATGCTTCTTAATGATATGTGGGAACAAATTAAAGTTAGAATTGCAGCCCTGATCTAGCCATCTCTTTTTGGACTAAAAGGAAAAGCTAATAAATAACAATAATTACTAATAAATAAGTAATTGGGGTGAGAGGAAGAACTTAAGTCCTTGTGCTTTCCAGGTGCTTTAAGGACGGGTGCTTGTTTAATTGTTTGTAATTTCCTTAATCTTCAGAATGTATGGGTCACATGATACCTAATGAATAGCTTTTACCCAAGCCTTTGTTTTCCTCCTTTTACCAAAGAGCTGCAAAACCAGTAATGAGTAACAGCAAAATCCTCTAGCACCTGTTGAATTTTTGTACAGTATAAAAATGTGGAACCTTCCCCCCCCAAAAAAAACCCCTTAACCACTCCAAAAATCTCTTATTTCTAGTACCTCATATGATTGAAGATGTGTTGATGCTTTTGGGAGCATGGTTTTAAAATTGAGCCTCAGATGCCTTTAAAATAGTTCCATCATTGCTCTTCTGCTGAAATAAAATCTGCATGCTTGACTGGATAGAAGCCAGAGTATTTTGTACTTTGTAATATAAGCAAAAGTAAATACTTCATCATCCAATGAACAACTTGCAGCTAATTGGATATCTTCCTATTGAGGGATGTCTAGGGAAATTTATTTCAAAAACATTTGCTAATGGGGATTTAAAAATTTTGATATACAATTATCAAAGGATTTCTTTGACCTACAAGCCTGCCTAGTCACAGGATATCTGATACACAATTGTTGTGTGTCCTCGATTTGGAACCTACTCATAACTGACCCTCCAGCGGGTTTTCAGAGGCAGTAGATCACCTGGGAGGAGGTTGCTCATCCTTCTCTGTTGAAGCAGCTGGTGGAGTTGTCTTCTGGGTTACAGTGCAGCATCTCACCACCAGGCCACCAGATGTTATATACAAGCAAGTTGGAACTGCCCCATGGCTGACCCTCCATGGAGTTTTCTGAGGCAGTAAATCACACTGGAAGAGACTGTCCGTCTTTCTCCCAAAGGGCAGCTGGTGGATTCAAACTGCAACGCCTTTGTGTTGGCAATGCAATTCCTCACCAAGCCAGAGCTCTAATACATGATTATTGGTTTTGTGTGCTGTCAGGTTGGAGCTGACTCTCCAAGGGGTTTTCAGAGGTAGGAAGTGGCACAGGAGGAGATTACCCATCCTTCTCCACTACATGATCAGAGTTACTAAAAACTAAAGTACACAGTTTTTTCAAGGGTATATTAACTACAAAGAAAGTAGGAATGCTTTTGTGAAATACATTCTCCAAAGTTGATGAAATTAACACGGTCTTCTATCAAATGTAAGAACTTTGGTGGCACAGTCCAAAGCAAACTGGGCTGCTATCCCAAGGATGCCACCTCTTTGGCGTTTGGAATCCACCAATGGTTCAGGTTCCTTGGAAGAAAGATCAGCAGTCTCATCTCTGCTGTTTAAAGCCTTTGAAAACCCGCTGGAGGTCAACTATGACTTGAATCTGAGATGTAGGCAGTGAGTTTGCTGGGTTTAGAAAAGGCCATGGCACGAGGGACATCATTGCCAATGTCAAATGGATTTTGACTGAAACCAGAGAGTACCAGGGGAGTGTCTTTTTATATTTCATTGACTATGCAAAGGCATTTGACTGTGCAGATCACAACAAATTGTGGCTGACTTTGAGAAGAATGGGAATCTCAGAACACTTGATTGTGCTTATGTCAACCTATACTTAGAGCAGGAGGCAGTCATCAGAACAGAGCAAGTAAACTGCATGGTTTAAGATCAGGAAAGGTGTACACCAGAGATGCATTCTGTCTCCATACATTTTCAATTTATATTGAACAGGTAATTTGGGAGGCTGGTCTTTATAAGGAGGAATTGTTGCATCAAAATTGAAGGAAGACTGATCAACAGTTTGCATTAGACAGATAGTACAACCTTGTTCACTGAATCTATGGAGGACCTGAAGCATCTTCTGCAGAAAGTCAAGGACTACAGTCTTCAATAGGGATTGAAGCTCAGCATCAAGAAAATAAGATTCTCACCACTGGACCAATTGACAGCACTATGATTGATGGAGAAAAGATTGAGATTGTTAACAATTTCAGCTTGCTCAACATTCTTGGAACCAGCAGCCAGAAAATCAGAAGATGAATTGGTTTAGGAAAGTCTGCTGTCAGAGACCTCTACAGAGGGCAGAGATGTCAGTCTGGAGGCTAAGGTGCCTCTGATCCAAGCCATAGTATTTTTTTTGAATGATGGTTTATTTTAAAAGTTCTTATACATTGTTTTTCACACCAAATTGTTCCCGTTTCCTCCTCTCTCACGCACATGCCCTCATCAAATTGTGCAAGCCTGTGATTAACCACCCTCCACCCCAAGCCATAGTCTTTGCAGTTACTTACTATGAGAGATGGAGAATGAATCAGGCTGAAAGAAGAAGAAATGATGGATTTGAGTTGAAGTGCTGGAGAAGAGTATTGAACATACAGTGTATTGAGAAGAGTGTTGGATATTCCAAGAGAACAGATCTTTTCTGGAGAGGGTGAAACCAAGTAGCTCTGTGGAGACAAAGATTTAAAAGCTCCATCTCGCATACTTTGCACATGTTGTCAAGAGGGACCAGTCCTTAGATAAGGACACCATGCTTGGAAGGGTGGAGGGACAACACAGGAGAGGAAGACCCTGGATAGATTGAGAGAGTGACTAGGGTAATGGGGTAGATGTGTCAGAGACAGTGAGATTGGTTCAGGAATAGAACAGAGTTCAGAGCTGTTGTGCATAGAGTCGCTATGAGTCACAGGTGACCCGACAGCACATAACAACAACTAAATTATAATAATAAATCTTGGTCTTATTTTGTCTTTAGTTAGCAAAAGTTTTTATTTGTTGTTTTTACTATCTACTACTAGGTCCTTAGGGAGCTCTGGTGGTCTAGTGGCCAGAAGCTGCATTGCAGTACCAAAGGCACATGGTTCAAATCTACCACTTGCTCCATGGGAAAAGGAATAGCATTCTCCTCTCGTGCAATTTACTGCCTCTGAAAAGCCATTGGAGGGTCAGCTATGGGTCGGTTCTGATTCAACAGCAAACAACAACAACAACAACTGAATTTTTACCAGTAGGGTGATAGGCAACATAATGATAGATGAAGAAAAGACTGACGTTGTCAACAATTTCATCTTACTTGGATCCAGTAATCAAGAATTCAAAAGATATATTGCTTTGGGAAAATCTGCTATCATACATCTTTCCAAGATGTTAAAAAGAATGATGTCTGTTAGTTTAAAGACTAAAGTGGACCTGACTCAAGCCATGATCTTTTCATTTCCTTGCTGTGCATCTGAAAGTTGGACAGGGAATACGGATGACATAAGAATTGATGCCTTTGAGTTGTGGTGTTTTAGAAGAGTACTGAACAGCCCATAGACTATCAGGGTTCAGATCTGTTTTTCAATTGAGGTGCACTCAACTCAATGGCCCCTAGCAACAAGAAGAATGAAAAGAACATGTCTTATACAAAGTGCAGCCAAGGTAAACACCTTAGAGGCATGGATGGTGAAACTCATCTCACATATTTTGGACATGTTGTTAGGCATAGCCATTCCTTGGAAAAGGACCCCATACTTGGAAGGGTCCGTGAAAGAGAGGGAGGCCCTCAGTGAGATGGAATGACACAGCAAAGTGACTGTAGCAGTGGGCTCAAGTATCAGAGATGATGAGGATGGTACAGGATAGGGCATTGTTCACATCCATTGTTCACGGGGTCATTATGAGTCAAAATTGACTTGATGGCATCTAACAAAAATAACAAAAAAGAAATAAAGCATACAATTGGGAAATAAAGATTAATTATTTGGTTTAAAAAAATCTGTTTTCTTCATGAGTAGTACATTTCTTTCAAATCCTAAATCTCATGTTCTTCCCTTGGTATTCAGAAATAGAAAATATTAGTGATGAATTTATAGTTAACTGGTTATATTAACAGTTGTAATTGTTGTTAAGTGCCGTCAAGTTGTAGACGACTCATAGCGACCCTTTGAATAAAAGACCTGAACAATTGTGTAATTTTCATCCTTTCTCCAAGTTCACAGGGTTTCCAGAGGCAAGCTATTTCAGAATTGGATGGCACTCTTGCTTTCAAGCTTGTTTTAATCGGGGTGCTCCACCAAACACTGTCCACTATGGGTAACAAATATCGCATTTAACACATCAGTGTCAGTGTTTAACATCACAGCATTCTGTACACCAAATGAACAGACCAGTGATATACCACTTAGAAGAATGTTTGACCAAAACCAATTAAAACCAGGCTTGAGGGCCTCAGATTAAAATCACCCACTTTTGGCTTGGTAGTATAACTTTCTATCTACTAGGTCAACAGAGCTCTCTCTGTGTTGTTGTTAAATTTCAGCGACCCTGTGAATGAAAGACCTGAACGATTGTATAACTTTGTTTCTCCAAGTTCATAAATTTTCTGGAGGTAAGCTATTTTGGACGTGGATGCCACTCCTGCTTCCAAGCTTGCTTTAATCAGGGAGCTCCACCAATGTTTAAAAGTGAAACATTAAATATCCTATGCAGATTTTGTATAATTCCCTATTATACACCCTCCTCCACTTTCACTCTCAATTCATAGCCTTTGACATTTTCTTACATTTTGAGTTTGAAAGAAAACAGTAAACATTTACATCCAGAACATTTACTTTGAGAATAAGGAAATAAATCTCAAGGTCTCTTAATATTGGCTCTGAATTCACTTACTAACCAAATTGGATGGAAGTTAATATAAGGTAGAGTTGTTATTCAGCTGTGTGTAAAACAAAGAGTAAATACATTCCCCAAATCAGTGAACAAATAGAAGCCATGTAATACCTGATGGATTATTAAATGATCCAGGAAGTATTAAAAGAAGATGGAAGGAATATACTGAGTCATTATATAGAAAGGAATTGGCAGATACAGAGGAATTTAA
>NW_006399821.1:229913-240895 GCF_000299155.1 Elephantulus edwardii | reverse complement strand
TGTTCCTGAGATGGTTTTGAAATTCAGGTGGGATAGACTCAAGGTCATGTTTTGGTTCTAGTTAATCCAAACTACTGTTTGGTTTTAAAAAGATTTCAGGGGTTATTTTGGGGTTAAGTTTAAAGATTATCTCAGGACAGTAGTTTCAGGGGTTCATCTAGGCTCCAGAAAGTTTAGATGTTAAGGAAATTTGAAATTCTGTTTATTATTCTCTTTCCATTTTGATCAGAATTCTTTCATCAAAACATGGTACCCAGGCACTGTCCAGTTCTCATCTCATGATAAGAGTCTCATGGTAGTTGCCTTAGAAGATATTAGTCACCCATTCAATTTCTTCCTCCTTTTGCTGACTGTCTTTCTCCTTCTGTTGCTCCATGGGAGTAGAGATCAGCTGTGCCTTTGATGGTCACTTATAATCTTTTAAGACCCCAAACACTACAGAGCAAACTAGAAGTAGAACAGAAGCACTAAACATTTCATTAAGCCAGATAGCTAGCTGGATGTCTCATGAGACTATGACCCTTACTTCCAAACCAATGGCAAAATCCCCTGAGATGTTTGATCACACATAAGCAGCCTCATTAACTACATTTTTTGAGTCATTGCTATAAATATTTCTACCATATACATAACTTTTGGCTGCTCAACTTTTTAGATATATGTACAAATTACTGATACCTGTTGCATTAATTGCTCTGTAACCTTTTTCTTCTCTTAGGGTTCATAGTGGTAGTGGAGTGGTGGGAATGGGTGTGTTTGAGATGGTGAAGTTGGCACAGGATAGAACGGTGTTTAGGGCTCTTGTACATAGGGTCGCTATGAGGCACAAGCAACTCGATGGCACATAACAACAACAACAACAACAGGGTTCATAGGATTTCCAAAGGCCTACTGTTTCAGAAGTAGATGGTCAATCCTTCTTCTAGCCTTTCTTAATCTGGGAGCTCTACTAAAGCCTGGGTGAACTCTACTAAAGCCTGGGTGAACTCTGTCATTTGACACAATGGTTGCACAGTCTTTAGCATCGTAGCACCCACAAGTTACCTCAGTACAGCAAGCTGACAGACAAATACTGTACTAATTTTTACATGTCAAGATTTTATTTAAAATTAATGTATATGGTAATTGGAATGTAAACTGCATTGTTAGGGGACTGGTGTAAATTAAGTAAGTGGTGCTAACTGAAGTTTTATATATAAGAACCTTATAAAGTGAGGGCTGATTGTATTATCTTAACTTTCATAGTTATCACTTTGTTGATTTTTTTAAAACATATTAACCAAGTATACCTCTTTAGCCAGTATGCATCTTCTTGAGTTTTAAAAATAATTGTGGTATTTTTGTAACAATTATGTAATAAAACATTCCTTAGACACTGTAGTTGGTATTGTTCCTGAAAGTATTTTTGTTTCTTTATTCTCCTTTTAAAATCTGTTTTTTTCCCCATCTATCTTTCTTTTAAAAAAAAATCATATCATTCACCTGCCACCAGGCAGCTCTGGGGGCTTAGTCCACAGGAAGTTGTGCTGCTAACCTTAAGGCCAAGCCTCTGGTAGCTTGAATCCACTAGCAGCTCCTACGGAGAAAGATGGGCAATATCCTCCTGTGCTGTTTACAGCCTTTTGAAAACCTGCTTGAATGTCAGATTTGGGTTGGTTCTGATGAGTTCAGGATCATCCTTAAGTGCACCATTAATGATTTATGTCAGGATAAAATGATATTTCAGTTCCTAAGGCTTTGTAACAACCATAAGACTTGGTAGCTTGAAACTGTAGTATTGTTTATTATCTCTCATTATTCTGATCTCTCAGTGGGATTGCAGTTGTATGCCAATTAGGGCTTCAGTCATCTAAAAGCTTGACTGGGGCAGGTGGATCCACTTATGATGACTCACACCCACATGGTTGGCATGTGGGTGCAGTCGATTGGTGGAAACTCAATTACGCTCCATGTGGGCCTTTCCGTGTAGCTGCTTGAGTGGCCTCATGTCATGGCAGCTTGTTTTCTCCAGAAACAAAGATAGAAACTAGTGCCTTTTCAGCTAGGTCAGAAGTCAGTGGTCTGGTGCAGCCCTATTCTACAGAGGTATGATCTTATTTTCATGTGAGACATAGAAGCAATGTTTATTATCCATTGGGAGTGATTTGATTGTATTCAACCTCCTATTTAAAAAGGCATTTGGGCCCTTAGGCCTGGTTTTAATTGTCTTTGGTCAAACATTCTTCTAAGTGGTAAAACACTGGTCTGTCTGTTTGCTGTACAGAAGTAACTCATGGTTGCTGTGATGCTAAACACCGTGACACTGATGTGTCAAATGTGATAACGGTTTCCCATGATGGACAGTGTTTGGTGGAGCTCACCGATTAAACAAGTTTGGAAGCAGGAGTGGCATCCACTTCTGAAATGGCTTGCCTCTGGAAACTCTATGAACTTGGAGAAAGGATGAAAGTTATACAATTGTTCAGGTCTTTCGTTCATAGGGCTGCCATAAGTCTTACTCGACAGCATTTAACAGCAACAACAACAACAACATTCACATAGGGAGCTCTAGTGGCCTAGTGGTAAGAAACTGTGCTGCAATCCCAAACGTACATGGTTTAAGTCTTCCAGCTGCACTCTGAGAGAAAGATGGACCATCTCTTTTCATGTGATTAACTGCCTCAGAAAACACACTGAAGGGTCACCTGTGGGTCAGTTCTGACAACACACAACAACAACAGCATCGTTCACGCAGATCCACCCTTACCTCATTGTGGGAGAGGACTCTACAAGACCATGAATACCAGGAAGATATTATTGAAGACTGTCTTGGAGTCTTAATGCCATAAATTGGATGAGTAAAAAAGTATATTTTTTTGAAAACCTGTTTGCAAGTCTACACTTTCCAAATGCTTTATGTTATGTGGCATTGTCATCGAAACTATTACCGAGCACTCATTTGTACTTAATAAAAATTGTTTTGGTCAATCTGTATGCCTGACTAATAGCACTATACTAACTGAAACACTGTATCAATAATTTTCCCCCAGTTTTATCATTTATCTGAAATACTAGCCTTAAATCTAGTGGCAGATTCTGAACTTTAAAAGGTGACAGTAGGAATTTTGCTTTATGAGATTGTGAAACAATCTGGCTTACAAGCTAATAGTGTGGAATTTATAGAGTGATTCCTAGCAAATTAATTGAACCATCTTTTTATAAGTTTGGGGTTTCTAAAATCATGTTACAGAGGAGTTTTCATTTTTTTTAAATACATTATGCCTTTTATGTCAACCCACAACACATCGAGTCTTCAGCTGAGTTCAGTAGTGTTCAGTGCTTCAAATCTATTCATGAGGTCCTTTTTAAATTAAGTTAGGAGAAACTCAAGGTCAGATCTGGACCCTTGTGGGCTTGTTTTCATTTTCTTCAGCTTCAGTTTGAACTTACATAGGAGCAATTGATGGTCTATTCCATTTGGCCCCGTCTTTATTCTGACTGAGAATATTGAGCTTATTTACTGTCCTTTTTTCAGAGATGTAATAAATTTTATTCTTGTTTATATCTATTGGCCAAGTCCATGTGTGTAGTCTTTATGTTTTTCAAAGTGTTAGCAATGAATAAGTCACTGTACAAAATTATGTCATGCAATATCCAACCTTGTTACTGTCAACAAGGCAGTATTTTCTAGCTACCAGTCTTTCCTTTGTTCCCAACTTTTGCTTTGTCACCAGATATTATTAATGCACCTTGATTACATGTTTGACTAATTTCAGACTGCAGAAGTTGATAGAAATGCTTAATTTCTTCATCTTTAACTATAGTAGCTGGTGTGTATATTTGAATAATAATTGTTATTAATGGTCTTCCTTATATGTGTAAGGATAGAATCCTGTCACTGCCAGCATTGTACTTCAGAAAAGATCTTAACATGCTCTTTTGACCATGAACATGACACCATTGACACCATCTCTCTTTATTTTGTCATTCCTGGCTTAGTAGATCCTATGATTAACTCAGAATAGCCAACAGCAGTTCATTTCAGTTCACTGATAAAATGCTGAAGTGCATTGATGTTAGTGTGAAAACAGAAGTCACCAGATTCTGGCCATGGTCTTCGCAGTCATTTACTGTACATCAAGAGATCTGAACAGTGAATAAGGATGACAGAAAAATTGATGCCTTTGAGTTGTGATGCTGAAGAACAGTACTGAATATGCCATGGACTGCCAAAAGAACAAACTGGAAAAAATGCAGCCAGCATACTCCTTGGAGGCAAAGATAGTGAAGCATTGTCTTTCATACTTTGAACATGTTTCTAGGCAAGGCTCTTCCTTGGAAAGGAACTTCATACTTGCAAAGATGGAGGGTCTGTGAAAGAGAAGAAGACGCCAACAAGATGTTTGACACACAGGCTTCAGCAATGGGCTTGAGTATGTTAGAGATTATGAGGATGGCATAGGATGGCAGGGTTCAGGTTGGCTGTTCATAAGGTCACTATTAGACATACTTGACTTGACAGTATCTAACAGCAGCAATGCCTAGGATATTTATCTTTATGTGTTCCATTTTGTTTTTTTTTTACCATTTCTAGTTTTTCTAGATTAATACTTCATACATTCCATGTACCTCTTATTAATGGATGTTTGCAACTGTTTCTCCTAACATTCGAGTGGCTGGACTTTTATGAGGAAGAATGTGGTACCA
Source organism: Elephantulus edwardii (assembly GCF_000299155.1). Lineage (NCBI taxonomy): Eukaryota > Metazoa > Chordata > Mammalia > Macroscelidea > Macroscelididae > Elephantulus > Elephantulus edwardii. The sequence goes on along the minus strand of NW_006399821.1, from coordinate 236,209 downwards.
GGTTTAGAGGACGACTCATCAACAACCTGTGTTATGGAGATAACACAACCTTACTTGCTGAAACTGAGAAGGGCCTGAAGTATCTCCTGTAGAAGATCCAAGGACTGTAGTTTGCAATATGGATTGAAGGTCAACATTAAGAAAACAAAGATTTTCACCACTAGGTCAGTTGGTAGATGGAGAAGAGATTGAGATTGTTAACAAATTCAACTTGATCAGCTCCACAATTAGCACTCTTAGCAACAGCAGTCACAAAACGAAAAAATGAATTGCGTTAGGAAAATTTGCTGTCAGGGACATTTCCAGAGTACTGAAAAGCAATGATGTTGGTCTAGAGACTAAGGTGTGCCTGATCCAGGCCATGTTCTTCACAGTTACTTTCTATGCATCAGAGAGCTGAACAGTGATCAAGGATGACAGAAGACGAATCTATGTGTTTGAGTTGTAGTGCTGGAGAAGAGTTTTGAACATACCATGGACCACCAAGAGAATTAACAGGCATGTTGTGGAGAGGGTAAAACATTGCTCCTTTTAGGCAAGAATTTTGAGACTCCTTCTCAGATACTTTGATTTTATAGCAGGAGAAGGATATCATTCTTCGAAGGGTCAAAGGAGTGCAGGAGAAAAAGACCCCTATGAGAATTGACACAATAACTGGAGCAGTGAGGGTAAGTGTGTCAGAGTGAGTGAAACTGGCTCAGGATAGAGCAGGGTTCAGAGCTGTTGTGCATAGGGTCATTAGAAGTCAGAAACAACTTGATGGCACATAACAACAGCCCAACTGGGTGGTAAAGAGTTACACATACAATGGCTGGAAAAGCCAAAATGAATAATCCACTACAGCACACTGTTAAAGCCATCCACTTGTGGTAGCTATCTTTGTAAATAGCAGCACTAAGTAACTAAGACATGTTATGAGCCCTCCCGCCCCCCTTTTTTGTGTGACAGCGTCAGTAACTAGTAAAAGAGGCCAGTTTAATGGAGATAAAGGTGAATAGTGTTAGATGCCATCAATCAGTTCTGACTCATTTAAACTCTGTTCAGAGCGTAATAAAACACTGCCTGATACTATTTTCTCTTCACAATTATTGCTGTGTTTGAGCCCATTGTTACAGCCACTGAGTCAGTCTGTCTCATTTTCTTACTGACTTCTACTCGTTAAAGCATGATGTCCTTCTTGATGGACTGGCCGCATCTGGTGACATGTCCAGTGTCCTCACTTCTAAGGGACTTTCTTGCTTCAGTTTCTCCAAGACATTTCTTTGTTCTTTTGACAATCCATGGTACATTCAGTGTTCTTTATTAGTACAAAGGCATTCAAAGGCATCCGTTCTTCTTTGGTCTTCTTTTTTCATTGTCTAACTTCTTCCTTATTCATTGTCAGTTTTTACATACATGTGAGTGAGTCACTAAAAACACTTCCAGTCAGGTCTACCTTAGTTTTGCATTTTAAGGCTCTTGATAGTAGATTTCCAGTGCAGTCTGCCATTTTATTTCTTGACTGATTCTGCTGTGGGTGTTGATTATAAATCCAAGTAAAATGAAATTTTTGACAACTACGATCCTTTCTATGTGTATCATGTTATATCTTACTGGTCTAATTGGGGGATTTTTCTGTTTTCTTTATGTTGAGGTGTAATCCACTGAGGGCTATAATTTTTTAAATAATTTTAATGAACATTTACAGATATTTTGGATTTACATTAATTCATTGCTGCACTTCTTTCCCCGCCCAGCCCTCCCCAGTTCGCTCCTCTTTGAAAAGTAAAAGAAACATTCTCTCCCTAGTACACAATCCCCCTCCCCCCCAGTACATTCCACTATGCAGCCTTAATTGTGGACTCTTGTGACAACCATAATACCTTATCATATATCGCTTTTAAATTATTCTCTCCCTCATCTGTTTCAGTGCAGTATACACAATTTATCCGGTTTTTCTCAGTCTTAACCCCAACCCTAATATCAGTCCCATTTTACAACAGTGGCACCAGGCAATATTTGTCCTTTTGCTACTGAGATATTTCACTCAGCGTAATGTCCTCCAGGCACACCCATTTTGAATAATATTGCATGAGTTCCTTGGTTTTCAATGCAGTGTATTATTCCATTGTGTGAATATACCACAGCTTCTCTATCCATCCGTTTGTTGATGGGCACCTGGGTTGTTTCCAACTCCTTGCTATTGTGAACAAAGCCGCGATAAACATGGGTGTGCATATATCTGCTTGGATGTCAGTTATGGTCTCTTTGGGATGTATTCCCAGTAGTGGAATTGCTGGGTCAAGTAGTATCTCTATTTGCAACTTTTTGAGAAAGCGCCATACTGCCTTCCACAGTGGTTGCACCATTTTACACTCCCACCAACAGTGAGTAAGGGTTCCAGTTTCTCCACAACCTCGCCAGCATTTGTTGCTTGCTGTTCTGTTAATTTTTCCTATTCTGACTGGGGTGAGATGACATCTCATAGTTGTTTTGTGAAGGCTGTAATCTTTTATTTCATCAATAAATATGTAATTCAACTTCACTTTCAGAGAGCATGGTTGTGTCATTTGCATACCTCAGGTTGTTAATGTGTCTTTTTAAAATTTATTTTAATGAACATTTACAGAGATTTTGGATTTCCATTCATTCATTGTTTCATTTTTCTCCCTGCCCCCCCCCACAATGTGTCTTTCTTTAATCCAGATGTGGCAATCTTCTTCATCATGTCCAGTTACCCAGATTTGCTTAGCGTACAGGTTGAATAAATGAGGTGAAAAGCTGCAACCCTGATGAACACCTTTCCCGATTTTAAACCATGTTGTCTTCCCTTGTTGTAGTTAACAACTGCCTTTGATCCACACGCAGGTTCTTCATAAGCATAATTAAGTGTTTTGGAATTCTCATTCTTCACAATGTTGTGCATAATTCATTATGATCCATGCCATCAATACCTTTGCATAGTCAGGTACACAGGTACAATTCTGCTGCTGTCCTGCTCTGCTTTCCATTAAAATCATCTGGCATCAGTAGTGATAGGTCTCATTCTTTGTCCTCTCTAAATCCTGCTTGAATTTCCAAACCAACAACTCATTCATTCAGAGTGTTTGATTATGAGTAAGGTGTTTCTATAGTTTGTCCCTTGCTGACTCTGCTCTATACATAAATATATTTCTAGCATATACTAATATGAACATAGGACACTTGTTGTCTACCATAGAATCAGAATCAGCCCTCCAGTAGGTTTTCAGAGGCAGTAAATTACATGGCAGGAGATTGCTCCTCTGTCTCCCATGAAGCAGCTGGTGAATTTGAACCATGTACTTTTGCACTGGCAACACAATTCCTTACCACTAAGCTGTCGGAGCTCCTTATATAGGAATGTCATCTGCCAAACCTATATATGGTTATGGATGTAGTTCTTTTCCCCTGTCCATATTGTCTCACCTGCTTGTGTGTATATCACCTTGTAGATTGACACTTGTTATTGCTGCTATTGCAGGATTATGTATGTAATATTGTTCCCCCTGATGACTGTATTTTTTATATACTTCTCTGTGCCATTCCATTCTTTTGTCATATTGTGTTGATTGTCCCTTATTATGTATTACCTTTCCCTCCACCCATCTTTTATTTATCTATTTTCTGTTTACTGGTTTTTACACTCCTCTCCCTCCCTATCCCTAGTAGCCATCCAAGAATGTTTCCTTCTGTATGTATTCCTTTTTCTAGCATTTTATAGTTGTGAACTCTTACAGTGTTTATTCTTTTGTGGCTTATGTATCTCACTCAGTGTAGTGTCCTATGTTTCATGAATTCTTAATTATTCTTTAGTGTTGCATAGTATTCTGTTGTGTCTGTGTGACATAGTTTATCCATTCATTGGTGGATGTCTGGGTTATTCCTGTCTTTTTGCTATATTGTAAGTTATAGTACAGTGAACAAGGACATGCATTTATCTGTTCATATTACATCTTTTATTTCTTTAGGATCTATACCTGTAGTAGAATTTCTGGATCAAATAGGATTTGTTTTTACAACGTTTATAGGAAGTACCAAACATCCTCCCATGGTGGTTTTACGTTTTAAGTTCCATTAACAATATATGAATGTTGCAATCTCTCCTCACTGTTGCCACCATTTGTTATTTGATATTTTACTGAACTTTGCTGTTGTTGTTATTAGACTGTCCTTGATCATACACTCTTTTCTGGAAATGGTTTACTATTGTCAATCAATTCTTCTCCCCCCCTCCCTCATTATTGTTGTTGTGCACCATCGAATTGGATTTGACTGGCACAGGAGGAGATTATCCCTCCTTCTCCCTCAGGGTATCTGGTGGCTTTGAACCACTACCTTCAGGATTGCAGTGCAGCCTCTTGCCAGTAGGCCACCAGAGCCCCATAATCAATATTTTTTTTTTATATAGTCACTTTGTAGCCCTTCCATCTTCTTTTGATGATTCTTGTACTATTCAGTATTTTGATTGTAGAGTTCTTGAGTATTGTAACTTGAAGGTTGGATTTTTTTCTTTCTCTTCTTTTAGCTTCCTTACCAAGATGAGTAATAGAGACGCTATATTAGTTGGTAGAAAGAGCAGAATTGGTGAGAGATGGGATTTCTTAAGATACTGTAAGCTCATACTGCAATTTATAGGACAGTAGCTTCTTATCCAGCAATTTAACAATATAAGAGAGTAAGAAACTCAAAGTTTGATAGTAAGTCCATTTGTATCCACTGTAAAACTGAAACTAACAGCTTAGGATTTCAGTTCTTTGACAGTTCACCTTCATTAATAAGAAATTGTAATAATTTGTTAAGTAAAAGCTTTTTGGGTTTATTTATAAATGAAAATGAGGAATATTATTAAGTTGTGGTAAGAATTTAATCTATCAGATTTCTTATACTTTAATTGTACTTTACACAGCTGCTGAAATGACTGTGATCAATGTTCAATCCAGTCTCTTGTGAATAGAATACTGAAAGTGATGTTATTGCAGTTTTACACTCCTAGGAAATGTTCTAATAAATTGAGTAATAGCGTGCTGAGTGCTATACAATTATTTTTAGAAAAATTTAGCTTGGAATTGTTATATTTATACTGCTTCATCTCACCAATTTGTTAGAGATGACTAGTGCTTAGACATCTAGCTTTGTTGTTGCTGTGTACCATCAAGGAGGAAGCAACTCATAGCTGACTTTCCGGTGTGTTTTCAGAGGCAGTTAATTGCATGGGGGGAGATTGCCCATCTTTCTCCTGCAGAGAAGTTGGTGCATTCAAACTGCTTGTTTTTTTGGTTGACAGTGCAGTTCCTACCACCAGGCTACCAGAGCTCCTTAGCTTTAGTCCCACTTATTTTTGGCAGCATGTTATTAGTAATGACTGGTTCCTGGAGAAAGCTATCATGTGTGGAAAACTTAAGGGCCAGAGAAAAAAAAGACGCTCAATGAATGGCTACAATAATGGGTTTACAGCCAGGAGTAGAGGAGGGAGCAGGATTGGGTAGAGATTTATTCTGTGGTATATAGTATTCCGATCAGTGGGAATGACTTGACAGCAACTACAATAACTATTTTAATTTTAGGAATCCTGGTGGTACAATAGTTAAAACGCTTGACTGCTGCCTGAAAATTCTATGGTTCAGACCCACCAGTGGCTTTTTGGGAGAAAAATACCTGGGATCTGCTTCTGTGAAGACTGGAACCCAAGAAACCACTCAGGATAGTTTTGTTCTGTCTTATAGGATTTTTGTGAGTTGAAATCAGCAGCATACAGCAACACTACTAGTTTAATAATATAGTGAAGAAATTTTTTAGAGTTTTCTTTTGGGGTCAGGCTATTTTGCAGAGCCAAGGTTATTGAGGTATACTTTGAGCAACAATGGATGAATAAGAAACAGTTTTCACCAAACATGTAACACAGCTCCCTGGTGACTTCTGTCTGTCTGCTCTAGAACAAAGGTATCTCTGTGCTACAAGGTAGAGATCTAGAATGAGATGGTCCTGTCTGATAAGTGCTAAAGAGAAGTCTTAACCCAAGGGTACATAGGGGCACAGTGGTTTATTATGATTATTAGATTGTTTATGATATATCAAGCCCTTTTAATATCCTGAATGTGGCTTGTAAGTCTGTGTTCTGTCATATTTTTTTGTGTTTTATATTGGTTTGCATACAAAATTGTGTTTCACCCTTTTCTTCATTCACATTATGTTTCACACAATCATTCCCATACATTGTATTTGTTTTTTATTTATTTATTTTTCATTTCAGTGAACATCTACAGAGATTTTGGAATTCCATTCATTCATTGTTGCAC
>NW_006399821.1:196545-228864 GCF_000299155.1 Elephantulus edwardii | reverse complement strand
TAACATTTTGTTTTAGAGATAGCATAAGATCTGTTGAATAAAAGAATGAAAATAGTGTCTTTGGGCAATTCCTGAAACAGGCTTTTGTTGAAATAAATTTTATTTGAGCCTTTTATTTATTTTTTTAAAAGACAAGAAAACCTATAAGTACTCCTGTATATTGACTGCCAGGATGAGTTTTGTTTTGTTTTAATTTCTAACATCTCCTGTTTTGAAATATATGCTCTCAACTTAAAGCCTTTAAACTTGTACTTTAAACAACATTGAAAAGGTGAAGCACAAAGTCTTCATCCCTGGCTTCCTTCTATTTAGACTGGGAAAGAGATGGGCCGTTATTTACACGCTTTGACAATCTGTTGGAGGGTCGGCTATGAACAAGCAGGCCCTGACTCCACAGCAATGACTGACTTCATTAGAACTCTTGTATCAGAGTCTATAGGGAATTGTACTGCTAACTCAAAGGTGGTGCTTCTCTGGCAGTTCAAATCCACCAGCGCCTGCCCAAGAGAGATGAGCAGTCTCCTCCTGTGTGAATTTCAACCTCAGAAAACCCACTGGAGGGTCAGCTGTGAGACTGATCTGACATGAGTTTGAGATTAAAGCTCCTATGGTGCTCTGATGGTACAGTCACCAAAAGGTGACTAACTGGAAGACACTGTGCTTCCATTGGTTTGCATCCACCAGTGGCTCTTTGGGAGAAAGATGGCCCATCTCCTCCCATTAAGATTTACAGTCCCAGAATCCTGAGGGAAGGTTGCTATAAGTTGGAACCAACTTGACTGTAGGTACTATGAGTATTGAAGTTCTTCACTTTACAACCAAGTTAGTTGGACAGTGACTGCAGCAATACTTGAGTATGTCAGGTTGTGAGGAATGCACAGGGTAGGAGAGGGTTCAGATCTGTTGTTCATAGTGTCATTATGAGTTATCTCTGACTTGATGGCGCATAACAGCAACAACTTTATTGTAGTGTTAAATAAACTACCAGAATTTAACATTAGTGATTTTTAAAATAATCTTTCCCCCTCTGTGTAGAGTATTTGGATAATTCAGAGACATCAACCACTTGCTGTGGTGGCTTGTTGCTGTAGTGCTGGTGGTGGTGATGTTTATTGTGTGAAGTGCTTGATTCTTTCACTATGGCGACTCAAAAACATTATTATGCTTTGAGTGAAAGTTTACAGATCAATTGGTTTTCCACTCAACCATTCATAGAAAATGTTGTTATGACATTGATAACACTCTCTGTTGAAACAGCATTTTCCCCACTTTCTCATTTCCATTAATCCTTGAATCCTCTCTTTTCCTGCTTTTTTGAGCTCTCTTCCTGAGAAAATATTGCCTTTTTAATCTTATGATTACATCTATTAAATTTTTAAAGTTTTGTCAATCACAGGATGTCCTGAACCTCCATAGAGTTTTGCAGAACAAAATTGTCCTTTTCTACTCATATTCCCATCTTTAAATATCAAACTGATCATTCTTCTTTTATCTTTGAAATAGCCATTAGCACTTAGGTCTTCTGCCCAGACTTTCTATCTTCCATAACCATTGTAGCCGCTTACTTACTCATGGCTCTTCTCTTCTTCTGGTTCTCTTTGGGTTTATTTCTCTTTATTCCTTTTCTCTCACATTAATGGAGGCTTTGGTGGCAGAAGAGATTCTGGAGGTATGTAATGAGCTTTCTTTAAATCATTAGAATATTATGAAGCTTTCTGTCATATCCCATCTCGAAGTCTATATGTATTTTCTAAAATGTTTCATTTTTTTTTCTTTTTAAAGACAGATTTATTAGACAGTTACATCCCCAAAGGAATGGACCTCTTTCCTTGGAAGAAAAGCCAACATGTTTATTTTTGAAAGCAAACTATATGAGCAGTTTTACAACCTGTTTCCTCAGACTGACCACATGCTCACTTTTATGAGCATTTTCCATGCCGTTAAAATTTTCAAAACATAATTTTTAATGACTGTGGTGTATTTGATCATATTGACATACCATGGTTTTATTGATTCCCTATATTGTTGAAAATCAGGGCAAAATCTGATATTTCACTTTCAAAAATAACACTGAGACCTTAACTGTATATGTTTTGTTTTCTTGCTAATTAATTCCTTACGATGACATTAATTTTTCCTTAAATTTTTCAAAATTAAATTTCTCCGTATAAGGAAATACAATTTTAAGGATGATTGAATATATTGTCATATTAAATTATAAACCATTTCTCTAAAGAGCGTCTGGTGGATTCGAACCGTGCAGCTCTGGGATTGCAGTGCAGCTTCTTGCCACCAGGCCAACAGAGCTCACCTAAATACAGTGTTTTATTAAATCAGAGATCTTGCAATTTTTTCAAATAATAACTAGAAACATTTGTGTTGTGTTTATTTTTCTCGTTATATACCATCAAATGGGATCGTACTGGCACCGGAAGCGATTGCCCCTCCTTCTCCAGCAGAGCATTTTTTGGATTCGAAACATGCACCTTCAGGATTGCAGCGCAACTTCTTGCCACTAGGCCACCAGAGCTCCCTGAAACATTTTAGTTACTAGTCTTATTTATGCAGAACAAAACAAACTTGACTCCTTTTTTTTTTTGGGGGGGGGCTTTGATCCATCTATCTCTGTCATTAAAGAATATTGTCTTAATTACTCTCATTCCTTGGAAAGGCAGTCTTTTATGAGGTTCACTTTTACAAATTGAAAGCATCAGGCCTTTAATATGAGAGATTTAACTTTAACCAGGTCTGAGATAACAGAATTAAAAATAAAAAAGTTCCTTTAACAACTGTAACTGGGAGAACTATCCGAGGTTAAAAAGCTGTCATTGTTCTTTAATAAAACCATTTCATCCCTTGCGATAGTTTATCTAGTCTAACTTCCTACTTCTACTGGGAGGAATTCACTTCTTTTTAACCACATCAAATGTCCAATCTTACAATAGCAGATGGCTGGAGCTTGGCTTATACTGATTAGTAGTATTTTTTCCTTTAAGATATAGAAACTATTTCTTTAGTCCCTTGAAACCCGATCATCCAGGCATCCTTGCGGAAATCTCATCACGTCCTATTTGGTTCATGGTGTTATCAACAAGCACTTACATCTGTCAGGCTTTTGTCTGGAACCAGAGCAAGCATGTTACATGATACACAGAAAAGGAAACTTCAGTCTTGTCTGTTCATATTTAACTCACCAGAGTTGTCAAGAGTCTTTTGTATTTTAATAACACCTATCCAAGATTTAGCTTGTTTCCATCTAGAATACTCTGTAACTTCCTGACGGGGGAAAACAGTATACCTTCTTGTAACTGAAATAGAGAAGACTTCATTTTATACTGGATTGTGAGTTAAATTTTAGTTTACCTAGAATTTTGAGGGGTTATTTAAGTTAAGCAGGATACACCTTGACTTTTAGGAGAAGGAAAAGATTCCCAGGAGGTTGATGGGAAGGGGAAAGGAAAAGCATTGCCAGATTTAGTATGAGTTGTAGTAATGTTTGACATTTATGTATCTGTTGTAGTAAAGGAGGGAATAGATGACTTTTCAAATAATCTTAGTGAAAACCTAAATTAAAAAGGATGACGGGGAAAACAGGAGGCACCTTCCTGCTTCACTGCCTGCCACCCATTGAGTCCTGAAAATTTTGGCCCACATAGGTCCTTTTTCTTTAAGAATTTATAGTGCATGTAATTATCAACTGGCATGTTCCTTTATTTTAAAAATGTGAATCTTTTCAGAGTGGTTAAGATAGCAAACAATGGAACTAGATCAGTTTAGGACAGATTCTATCTTCCTGGCATATAAGCGCTCTGTGATCTTGGGCAAGTTACTTTACCTCTCTGTGCCACAGTTACCTCATATTTACAAAGGACATGATGATAATATCATTGAATGTCACAGGAAAACTCTAGTAAGCCACTAAAATGAATAGATATTCATTGTAGAAAAATAGATATGGCCAGAAAAGAAGATCAATAATTCCAGTCTTCGGATTTAGGATATTTGATGTTGTCAAGTTGACTTATTGTTGACACTGTTTTACATCAGAATGAAACGCTACCTGAACTTGTGTCATCCTCACAATTTCCACTGCGCTTTTAAGCCCATATTGCAGTCTCTGTATCATATCAGTCCATCTCATTGAGGATTTTCCTCGCCATCACCAAATCTTTGCTTTTCCAAGCATCATGTTCTTTACCTGCACCTCACCCCTCCAAAGTATGTTATGATGAAGCCTCACCATTTTTGCTTCTAACAAGTACTCTGCCTACAATTCTTCAAACCAGATTTGTTTGTTCTTTTAGTCACCTGTATTATGTTTATTACATTTTCTTCAACAACAAAACCAAAGGCATCAACTATTCTTCAGTACTCCTTATTCATTGTCCAGCCTTCATTTGCATATCGTGTAATTGAAAATACCATGGCTTGAGAAAGAGATCTTAGTCTTTAAAGTGGTATTCTTGTTCTTTAGCATTTTATATAATTCCTTGGTAGCAGATTTGTCCAGTGCAATATGCTGTTTGATTTCGTGGTTGCTGTTGTCCTAATTGTTGATGAGACCAAGTGAAAAAGAAATCCTTAATAACATCAGTCTTTTCTCCACTTACTAGAATTTTGTCTGCTTGTCCAGTCGTGAGAATTTTTTTCTTTTATGTTTATGTATGATCCATACTGAAGGTAACTCTTCATATTTGCCTGTGATAGTAACGTCAGACTGTTCATGTTGTTTTGTAGCTATTCCCCTCTTAATATACTGTGAGAGTTTTTTCATGCTATTAAACTAACAACATCATTGTATTAATAAGATATTGTGATTTAACTTTTCTTTTATTGTTGCTTTAACTGAAAGGAATAATAATAATCCTTGAAAATGCTGTTACCAAATTTAAAAAAAATTGCATGTTTATTTCACACATGATTACTTTCCCTAAAGAGAATGTTGAAAGTCACTTATATTTTTAAGACTTTTGATACAAATTAACCTCCAGAAATTTTTACCAGCAATACATAAGAGTTTGTTTCTTTGTTCTCTTGTTATTATTGATTGTTCTGATTTTGTACATTAAATTTGATAGGTATAAAATCTTATCTTTATTCTTTTATTATGAAGAAAGCAGAACATTGATACATTTTTCACCCTTAAATTTCTTTTTCTTCTTTGTGTGTAACTCAACTCATTGCCATCAAGTTGGAACCAACTCCTATCTGACCATTCAGTGGGTTTTCAGGGGCTGTAAATCACACAGGAGGAGAGTGCCTATCTTTCTCTCAGGAGTAGCTGGTGTATTTGAACAACCTGCCTTTGAGTTGCAGTACAACTGTGAATTTCTTCAGAGTTTATATTTTTTTAAGTAAAATTTTCATTTTTACTGGTTTGCTTACAAAGTTTGTATATGTTGTTTTTCACACCAGATCTTTCCCATTCCCTTTATTCACCCCTTGCTTTACCCATCAAATTGTGCAACCCAATGATTACCCCCTTGTCCATCCTCACCCTTCTGCTCCCACCCTATTCCCCTTGGATCCTCATACACAGTTTACTAGTTATCTCAGAATTTCTTTTAAAAAGTACTCTTTATAAATGGTCAGAGTTTTAAAATCAGTTTCTTTATATAGAAAGGCTATTGATTTATTTCATTAAGAATCCTTTTCTCAAAGGAGATGTTGAAACAGTTTGCTACTGAATCTAAAAACACTTTGAGGTAAGTCTATTCAGGCTTTTTCTGATATTTACAGTGTTACAAAGTATATTATTTATGGATAAACTTTCTTTTATTATTTCTATTATAGAAAACCCTTTTTTTTTAAAACCCTTTCTTTTTTTAAAACAACACACTGAATAGTTGTTGGTGAATTTGTTTATGTATTGAAGTTCACTTTATGAATACAATGTGCTTTATTCATTCTCATTGTATGTTATAAATTCTGTTTTGTACTCAGCGAGTACTGGTGTTATAGTAGATTAAGTATTCTACTGAAAGGTTGTCAGTTCAAACCTTCAAGCACCTTTATGGAGCAATATGAGACAATATGCTCCTGTTAAGGTTGACTATATCTAAAACTCACGGATTACCACGAGTAGTAATCTACTTGAAGGCAGTGGGTTTGCTGTTTATATTGGAGTTTATATTGCACTCTATGCAATCTTGATTATTTTCTCAAAGATGATACTGGTCTCTGTTTTGGTATTTGGAATCTCTGTGTGATGTAACTGACTGCTCAGCTGCAAACCAAAAATTGGAGGTTAGAGTCACCTGTAAAGAAAGGTGTGGAGTTATATTTCAGAAAAAACAAATGCCAAAAAACAAAAACAGTCATGCAAAATCCTATAAGCACAGTTCTACTCTGGCCTAGTATAAATTGGAATTGACTTAATGGCAACTGGCTTCATTTGGGTTTTGGCTTTAGTATTTATGCTCTTCTGTATAACTCCTTATGAGGCTACATCATAAGTCAGGGTGGAAGACCCACAGAATTTCTGTGGTTCTGGGCCTTAGTTCATGATGCCTAGTGTCCAAATTCTTTGAAAAGTATTCGTAGAAAGATTGGAAGAGTTGCAAAGAATTTATAGTTCACCTATTCCTTTTGATGCCTCTGGAAACTCTATTAACTTGGCGAAACTATGATAGTTATAGAAAGGCTTCAGGCCTTTTTGTTCATAGGGTCGCTATGTGTCATGCTCAACTTAATGACAATCAGCAACAACATTTCCTTTAAAGGATATCCTAGGAATTAAGCCTGAGCAGGGCAGATTATTGTTCCGGTATCTTCTGTACATGTAACTCCTGGAAGTATTTTATGTTGTTGTTCTGTCCCATTGGGTTGGAATAGACCCAAAGCTGACCTTCCAGTGGGTTTTCAGAGGCTCTAAATTGCTCGAGAGGAGCTTGCTCATCTTTCTCCTGGGGAACAGCTGGTGGATTTGAACTGCATACCTTTGTGTTGCCAGCACAGTTCTTTACCACCAGAGCTCATTCTGTGTTGGTGAATTATTAATCAGTGCCGTGTTTTGGGGGTTGAGTAAAGCATATATATCGGGAAACCTGAGAGTTGGGCAGAATTCCATAGAGTGTAGATGGAAACTTTTACAAGCCCTTTGAAACATACATTGGAGTCTAAAACAACCATTGAAATTCTCTCATAGTGATAGAGTTCCTTAAGTTGAGTGGCAAGGCTCACATTACAATTTTTAAAAATCTTTCCTACCCATAAAAGCTCTCCCACTGCTTATGGGCAGAAGGTCTTTCAGAAAAATTATCATGTGACTTATGCTAACTGTATGTAACTTTTGGGTTTATAGATGACTTTTAAAATTCTTATTAAATTTTATTAATTTTAATGAACATTTACAGAGATTTTGGATTTCCATTCATTTATTGTTGCACTATTTTCTCTACCCTCCCCCCCAGTTTGTTCCTCTTTTTTTTCTCCCTTGAAAGTCTGTTTTAATTGTCCCATTGCCACAGTGCTTGTCAAAGCCACTTCTGATTAATCTCCTTTGTCAATGCGTCCTTTGCCATTCCCTATCACTCCTCCCTGAGAGAGACTTCACCCTGATTCATAAGGAAGAGGGGATGGCGTATTCTCTTAGCTACTTCCTGCTGAAAAGGGACTCTGTAGGTTTCAGGGTGAAGATCTTCTCTCACTACTCTAAAGGGCCCCTTTGGCAATAGGAGATACGTAGACTAGTGTGGAGATTAATTTTGGAATTTAGATGCACTGTTATCAGTTGTGCTTAGCCATACATGTTCATATACTTGAAGATGTATCATGGAAGTGTTGCAGCCTAGAAGACACAAATTTAACTAACAAGTTAAAAGTATATGAGTAAAAAAAAGAAAAAAAAGTACATGAGTCAAAAATTAAAAGCAATCATATTCCAAGTAGAGGCTCTAACAGTGGCACAAATCAAGTTGCAGAGGGAAGGTAGTTCTTAAAATAAAAGGTTTATTGACTAGCATTTTGTCTATTATAGTATAAAAGGAACCACAAGATGTAGAGGCTCAACTATGTCATATATTATGTTTAGGTCCTGGGCCAAATTCCATCTACCACTGGGTTGTTTTACAGCTCGGAAGTCCACATGCAAGGCAGAGGTGAAGTAAGGAACTGCTTATGAGGTTTCCCGTCAATTCCAACAACTAAGAAATAGTGAGAAGGGTTGGGCCCTCAGAAGGACCAAATAATAGGCTCTTGTGTTCAGGAGAAAATGAATATACTTACCAGTAATGTTAATGCTCACCCACAGCTCTTCTGGGAGGATCTAAATCATTGATATAGATGCCTTTTAAAAACAGATTTATTAAGTGCTAATTGCAGAATTTAAAAAATCCATGCTTTACCTGAGGAGTTGATTATGAGAGTGTTTATCTTATCCAGCAGCTTTGTTAGTTAAAATATAATGAAATATTACCTATTTATAATCTTTCATTTGCAAATAAAAGCAAAATACAAGTAAGTATGTAAAATAAATAATAAATCAGTAGAACAAAAATCAAGAACTCCTACCAATATTTTTTTCTACATTTTTAGATCTTATTTGTTCATGTATAGTAAAGATGTCTCTGTTGATTGAATCTGAAGGCTTTCTGAGAACTTAAAAAAACCACCAAACAAAAACCAACCATTTTCTTAAATAGCTGTGAATTTTTCAAAATGAATTTATAGTATTTTTTTTTTCTGGCTTCTTATTCTGTGTTTAGAATTTAAGTGGCATTTTGAGAAATTTGTGTTATTTTCTAGAGGATATAGTTTTGTAAAATTATTTTCTCAATGTGTGCTACCTTGATTTTTCATCCCTTGCCTTTTCTTTTCTCCACTCCCATCCCCCTCCCATGTTTTGTGAGTCTCTTTATTTCTCAGGGAGCCCTCGTGACCCAGTGGTAAAGAGTTGCACTGCTGACCCATAGGCAGTTGGTTCATATCCACCCATTGCTCCAAGGGAGAACATTGGGCATTTTCCTCATGTGAGCCTTACAACTCTGAAAACCCACTGGAGGGTTAGCTATCAGTTGATTCGTATTTGAGAACAATGTGTTGAGTTGGGCTGAATTTTTCTCTTTTTAAGAGTAGCATTTGTCTGAGAGCTGTCTTATAAGCTCAGGTCTTTCTAACTAGGCCAATAAACTACCTTGTCACTTTTGGGGGGCGTGGTTGCTTTGTTGATTTTTAAAAAAAAAAACAAAACAGCGTTATTAATTACCACTTCCTCACTTTCTTATACTCAGCCACAAATGTCAATTATATGTAGAAAGACATAGAAAACACCTATTTGTAAAATGTAATATTTGAATAAAATTCTTACTAATTATTATGATAATCAGCATTACACAACCTTATATAGTTAGCTCAGCCTAGTCTAGATTAGAAGATGTGAATGTCAAAGTTGTCATACTGTGATGTGGGAAAAGTAGAGGGTCATCAGAAGAGAAGGACCTTCAGTGAGGTGGATTGACACATTGATTGTAACAGTCATTTGAGTTTGGGTATGATGGAGATTGTGAGGATTACACAGGATTGGGCAAGGTTTGCATCTTCCGTGTGTTGTAGGTTTACTATGAATCAGTGATCACTGTGGCCTAACAATACACCTAATGTAACAACAAACTGTGATGTTTCTCCTGCCACTTTCTATTTCTGTAATTCCCACTTGTGGTTCTTGTCATTGTCACATTGGCTTTTTCAGTGCACTCTCCTTGCCTGCTGGCTCAGATTCCTTCAATCTAAAAAGTTCCCTTGGTTTAAGTTAAGCCTGGAGCATTGTCAAGAGTAGATTACTGCTTTGCCCACCTCTGCTACCAAAAGAAAAAATGCCTGATCAAAGTCCATACCATGTTCAGTCCTCTTCACGAAAAACTCTAGCTTACTTTTCTTGTCTCATCAATTATTACCCTTTAACCCAAGTTTAGGACCAGTTTTGTTTGTTTGTTTTTGTTTTAAGCAGGCAGTGCTTTTCATCTCACCCATCTCTGTGTAGAGAAATCAGATCCACCTAGGAAGCAGTGTGAGCACTGCCTCCATCTCCTCCAGCACCCCTCCCCAGATCCCTCCTCTTGGCCTTGTGCCTCTACATTCTCAAGCTCCTTTGTTGTTCAGCTCAAATTACTTCTGTTTGTGGAACTGTGTTTCTCTTGCCTGAGGCTAGCAAGTGAATCTTACCTATCTTGGTACCTCTGAGCATATTAATTGTGCTTGCCTTGCAGTACTAAATCTCTCTAACATAAAATGCTTTTAAGGGTTTGAATAAGGATCCAGATAAGGCTCAAATGCTGAGTTGTTTAATGTTGTAACTCTTTTTTTTTATTATTTTTGTGTGCGTGTACCGTCAAATCAGATCTGACTGGTGCAGGAGGAGATTGCCCTTCCTTCCCTGGCAGAGCATCTGGTGGATTCGAACCATGCACCTCTGGGATTGTAGTTGTAGCTTCTTGCCACTAGGCCACCAGAGCTCCCCTTAATGTTGTAACTCTTTACATATGCCCATGTACTTCCTCTCTTGAAAATTCTTTTTGAACCCTATATAAGTTATACTTTTATTAATTTGGTTTCTAAAAACTATATTCACAGATTATTAAAATGCTATTTCTAGGTAATAAATTATCAAAGCCAATGAATTAGTCACATAGGTCTTCGTCTTTCTCTTTAATGACATAGTTGACTGAAATGGAATCATCTACCGGTTTACAAATATGTTGGCTCACCTGCATATTAAAATCAGTTGCCATCAAGTCGACTCTGACTCATGGTGACCCCTTTGTGTCAGAGTAGAAATATACTCCAAAGTTTTCAGGGATTGATTTTTTGGAATTGAATTTCCAGGTCTTTCTGAGTGTCCCTGGGTAGACTTGAACCACCAACCTTTTCATGAGCAGCCAGCGCCGCCTCACCTACACATGTGGGCCCAACATGATTCCTAGAAACCGTATATGACAGAATAGAGTTGTCCCATAGATTATAGGCTTTACAGAAGCAAATTGACAGGTCTTTCTCGCATGGAGCTGATGGTGGGTTTGAACCAGAAACATTTGGTTAGCAGTGGAGCACTTAACTTTTCTGCCATGAGGGTTCCCTACCATTAGTTGACTGTTACCAGTTTTACTTCTAGCCATAACCACAGAGTTCTTATTTTTTCCTCCTTTTTCTGTGTATGTTGTAAATATGTGCATAGTAAAATATATGCCATTTCATCAGTTTCTACATGTATGATTCAGTTACATTAACTAAGTTAATTATGCTGCACAGCAAACATCTCTTAAACCAGATTCTTTGTTCTATAGAGCTTTATACTGCCTGAATTTGCTAGTTTTGTGGTCTAGTCTCATTTAATTCTTGATCTTTCTCCCCTATGTTTCTTGTAAATTGGTAATTGGACTGAGAAGCCTGGTTACATTTAGGTTCAATTTCTTTAGAAAGGGAAAGCCTGGCAATCTTCTGAAAAATCAGTCAGTGACAGCTCGCCAGAGCACACAGTTCTGCTCTGACACACATTGGGGTCACCCTGAGTCAGAATCGATGGGTTACAAACTAACTTGTTTTCTTTCTTTTCCAATTAGAGGATGATGTGTTTTTATCAGAAGTCTTGGTTTGTTTTCCCTTCTTTAGAAGCCATCGGTGCTTAATATACAAATCTGTGCATTTGGAAAGGTGGCAGGACAGAGAAAGAGAGGAGGACCATCGATGAGATGGATTGATTCAGTGACTGCGGTAATAAGGATAGGTGTGTCAGAGACAGTAAAGTTGGCACAAGATAAAGCAGGTTTCGGGGCTATTGTACATAGGGTCACTGTGCGTCACAAGCAACTCTATGACACATAACGACAATATGCATTCATATTATGTTGCTAAACGATGATATTTTAATTCTGTTATTCTAAAGGTCATTCCTAAAACTATTATGAGATATCTCATAATAAACAGCAACAATAGCAGAATTCAACAGGGCAGCAAACAACAAATTCTGGCAAGGTTGTGGAGAGATTGGAATTCTTATTCACTGCTGGTGGGAATGTAAAATGGTACAGCCACTATGGCAGGCAGTCTGGCACTTTCTCAAAAAGTTGGAAATAGAAATATTATTTGACCTACCAATTCCACCACTGAGAATATACCCTTAAGAAACTAGAGTCACAACTCAAACAGATGCATGCACATCCATGTTTATTGCTGTGTTATTCACTATAACAGAGAGGTGGGAACAACCCAAATGCCTATCAACAAATGAATGGATAGAAAAACTATAGTATATTCGCACAATGGAATATTACATAGCACTGAAAAATAGTGAACTTATAAAACATTATACAACATGGGGAGCCTAAAAGACATTATGCTGAGTGAATTATTTCAATCACAAAAAGACAGATACTGCATAACACTGCTGCTATAAAATAGAACAGACATGGGGGTGTTGGGGAGAGAATGGAAAAAGAGTGGATAGATAATGAACACTGAAGTGGAACAGATGAGAGGAAGAACTAACTGTCTGAAAGAATATATGATTAAGCATTATATGTATGACAGCAATCTGGAACAAGGAGTACATTGCAGGGTGGGGGGAGAAAAGGGGGATGTGCAACAATGAATAAAAAAAAAGGTCATTCCTTCTTTGCTTATTAGCTGAAATAGAAAGGGAAAAGTTTATCATATCTCATGTTTGGATAAGGAGCTCTAGTGTGTAATCCACAGGAAGCTGTGCTACTAACTGAAAGACCATGCCTCTCTGGCCCTTCATATCCACTAGTGACTCCAAAGGAGATAGATGAGTGGATAACCCGGGGTCAGTGCCACCTCCACAGCAATGAGAATGAGAATGTTTGAGTAACAGAGTTACAGTTTACAATGAGGTAGGTACTATAAATGTTCTTACACCAGTTAGTTTTTTGTTTTTGTTTTTAAAGAAAAAATGTTTATTTGTCATAACTACCTTTATAATAACTACTTTTACCCTGGGGAATGCATAAGTATAAACATTAATTTCTGGTTTCTTTAACATTTATTAAAAAGCTCAACCCTTTATATTAATCTAAAGGGTTACTTAAGACCCTTCTCACTACAAAAAAAATAATAATAAATTTAAAAATTCTCTTCTTTACTGAAAAGAATGGTCATTGTGTTTGAATAAAGACCCTGGAGCCCTTGGCAGAGAGGCGCGGGGATGGCCAGCCAGAATCAGGGGATCTGTATCTCGTCTCCATTAGGCAGTTGAAAATAGGGACTTTTTGGGGAGGTTTTAATAGCAAAGCCTAAGTATTAGAAAAATAAAGGGGATGGGACAGGACAAAATGTTTCAAAGCACACATCTGAGGGGAAATGCAACTCATACACTAAGCCTATGGCAGCTTCCAGATGATTCGTCACCAGATTTTAATCTTCAGGTTCATATTTTGCCAGTCTTTTCCTTAGCTCCTTGATCTGCTCTTTCTTCTTGGTAAGACTCTCTTCCATGTTTGGATAAGCAGCTGTTTGTTGGAATTTCTTTTCTAATTCCTTTTCAGCCAAGCCCAGCTGCTCTTGAACACAGAGTAGGTCATGCTTGGCTGTGGCCAGGTTCTCCTCCGGGGACTTCTGGTTTTCCGTCTGGTCATCAAGGGTCGTCTGAAACTCATTCTTCAAAGCTGCGACTGTGTTTTCCAACTCACTCACGTCTTGGGGTTATATATAATCTTCTTGATTCCCTGATTAAGCTGCAAATCTTGAAATGCTCTTGGTCTTCAGCTGTGACTTCAATTTTTCATTCTCTTCTTGAAGCCTTGATATTTCCTTGTTTAGGAGTTCAGATGTCCCTCCTTCGTTAAGAGGAGCAAGTTTCGGCTTGATGCCATCTAGGACAGGTTTTTTGTTGGAAGATAAGGATTATGCTTTTTCAAACTCTGCAACTTGCTCTAATAATTCTGTTTTAAAGTTCAGAGATGTCCATCTGTAGCTTAAGGTACCACTTCTGGGCTTGTGCAAAAAGTTGCTGCAGGAGCAGCACGTCGGTGTAGGTGGTGCTGATGAGCTCAGACTCCACCTCGCTGTGGGCCCTGGCCTGCAGTCCGCTCAGGACCCCAGAGACCTCATCGATGGTGAAGGTCTCCTCCACCAGCCTGCTCTCTTTGAGATCTTGGAAGCAAGAATCTACCATTTTGAGTCTCAGGCCTCTTTTTGAATGCATATAGTCAGTCACTTCATTTTGATGATGGTCATTTAGGCCCAATTCTGCCATGGCTGCTGGGCGGAGTCCCTGATTTTCAGAAACGTGAGAGGCCTTGCCCTGGAACCCCAAGTCTGGTTGTAGAGCAAAAGAAGGTGAGGGGAGGGTGGGTTGTTTGAAAGCCTCCCGTTGCTAATATTAGTTAGTTTTTAAAGCCACTTTCTTTCTCTTTTTTTTTTTTTGCTTTTCTTTTTTTTTTAAAAGCCACTTTCTTAATGCAAAACTAATTTAATCTAAGAAAGCCTATAGGACAGAGTATGTTGATATTGGAATAACTTCTTGTTATACCATTCTTTCCAAGTATATGTGAGGAGGTCTGCACAAAGTCCTATAGAAATAATGTGTTAACCAAGAGATCATATTTTCCCACCTATTTTTCCTAAGAATAACTCTCTACCTCTGCAGCCCCTTCTCCTCCTCTCTTATTTCCTCATGTACAAATAAAAACCAAAACTAAGTCAATTGCCATTGAGTTCACTTTCCACTTACAGCAATTCTGTCAGAGTTCTGTAAGAAACTCTTAGCTTAATGGTAAAGAGCTGTGCTGTCAATCTGCAGGCATGTAATTAGAATCTACCAGCTTCTCTGCAGTAGAAGGATGTGTAATCTCCTCCCATGTGATTTACTGCCCTGAAAACTCACTGGAGGGTCAGTTATAGGTGGATTCCAACTCAGTGGCACATAACACAACAATATCGACATGGGACAGAGTGAAACTGCCCCATGGCATCTCCACAGCTAGAGTCTTTATAGGAGCGAATGACTTCATCTGTTTCCCTCAGAGCACCTGTGGGTTTGGAAGCTGACAGTTCAATTAGTTCAGAACGTAACCTACTATCCATCTAGGGCTCCCTTGCATACATAAGAAATGCACATATATATGTGTATGCATTTTTATTTCAAATTCCAGAAGATACCCAGAGAGCCATTCCTGATGTTTCTGTGATTCTGCCCAGACAGAGGTAGTGCATTCAATGGAGGTGCTCAGGGGTGAAGGAGACATGACAAACCCTAACATATGGTGACTGCAAGGTAATTCTGAGCTCTCCCCTTGTCTTGGGCAATAATTTTACTTCACTCTGTGTCTGTCAAAAACTTGAGTCTTCTACCATGATCACTTGTCAGGGTGGCTTTGTCCCTGGAGTGTGAACACATCCTGCCTGTCAGGGGAAGGGTGCTGACGTCTGCCAGCTGGAGGTGGCTAGTTAGAAGGTGAGAAGTGCTATTGCCACCACTGTCTCAGCATCTCACCGAGTCTTGTCATCTCTTGACATGTGTTTGGCTTCCACTGCAAGAAAAATTGTGTCATTTCACAATGCCTACCTGCTTGCTTAGTGTCTTCTGAAAAGCAGAGGAAGTCATAGTCTCCTCTCTCCAAGTCTTGTTTTGCTGATAGTTTCCTGTGCTTCTAGCCCTGTGGAGATAGAGCTTATCCATTGAATAGCCCTCCCTTTTCAAGTGTTGCAACTCACACTTGGTAATGAAAAACCTCAGAGAAAGGGGGTCACTGTCTGCTCCCCAACCTCCCAATCACCTCTAACTTCCTGGTCTTGCTCTGCATTTTCATCATGTATTATTTATACTTTTTCGTATTTAAAAGTTATCTGAAATGTTTATATCCCCCCATATTCCATCACCCTAAATTTCACATTTGACTATCATATATATAGATATACACACACTCTTATTTTTTGCTACTGTTTACTTGTTATTTTATTGGCTATGCAGAGGCAGTTCATGTAGATCATAATAAATTATAGGTATTATTGAGAAGTATGGAAATTCCAGGACACTTTATTGTGCTCATGCAGAATCTGTATGTGGACCACGAAGCAGTTGTTCAAACTGAGAAAGAGGACACTGCAGGGTTTAAAATCAGGAAGAATATGTGTCAGGCTTGTATCTTTTCTCCATACTTAGTATGTATGCTCAGTAAACAATTTGAGCTAAATTATGTGATGTTTTAGAAGCAAGATTAAAAGGTGCTGCACATAAAGCAAATCTGCTCTCAAAGACCTATCAGACTTAATTCTGATAAATTTAAAAATTCAGTTTAGCACTGAAGTTCCAAAAAGCTGAAACAGGATCCACATCTCACACTACAAAAATCAACTCAAGGTGGATCAGAGACCTGAGAGTAAAGCCCCAAACCATAATGTTCATCAGAGATAAACTGGGACCAAGCTTAGGAGCCCTAGTGTATGGTATAAAGGGACTGCCAAATACAGCCAGAAATTGGCACCTGTGGAAGAAGAACTTACTTAGCTTCCTTCTGGTGTTTTCCACATCTCTAAGTTGTCATTAGCTTGAAATACTGAGAAATTGTTCACAGTGTACAGTAGCCCGTGAGGAGACATAATCAGGTCTTACAGGGGTATTTTCATTTGAGGAACTGAAATGTGCAAGGAGTTAGAGTTGGAAAATCAAAAGGGCCAAACTCGCTTGACATTTCTTTTTTTATTTTTTAAAAAATTTAATCTTTTTTAAAATTGTGATTTTAACAAAAGTTTACAGAAAACTTGGATTCCCATTCATTGATTGTTGTACATTGTCCTCCCTACCCCCACAGTTCAGTTTTCTCTTTTAAAAAAATTATTTCTTTGTTGCACAATTTCTCCACCACCACCCCCAGTACAATTTGCTATGCACCTCTTATTCTGGACTGTTGTCATACAGATAATGCCTAATCATATATTCCTTTAAAACAGTTATTTCCCTCATCTGTTTCAATGCAGTGTTCATTATTTATTCTCCCTTTTCTTAATTTCTCTCAACCCCCATGTCAGTCCTAATTTGTAACAGTGGTATTATGCAGTATTTGTCCTTTCATGACTGATATACTTCACTCAGAATAATGTCCTCCAGAGATACTAATTTTGTATAATATTTTATGAGCTTCTTGTTTTTCAGTGTTACAAAGTATTCCATAATATGATTATACCACAGCTTCTCTGTCCATTCATTTTTGAAGGGCACTTGGGTTGCTTCCATCTCTTTGCTATTGTGAACAGTGCAGCAATAAACATAGGTGAGCATATTATCTCTGGTTTCTTTAAGGTATATTTCCAGTGGTGGAGTTGCTGGGTGTTATGGTATTTCAATTTTCAACTTTTTGAAAAAGCACTGGACTGCCTTCCAGAGTGGTTGCACCATTTTACACTCCCACCAACAGTGCATCATTGTTCCAGTTTCTCCACAAACTTGCAAACATTTGCTGTTCAGCATTTCTTAAGCTGAAAGAACTAAGGAACAAATTCAAGCCGTGAGTCACAATGCATAAGGATGCTATGGGCAGAATATTGAATGATTCAGGAAACATTAAAAGAAGATGGAAGGAGTATACAGAGTCACTGTAACAAAAAGAATTGGCTGACACAGAAGAATTTCGAGAAACAACATATGATCCAGAGGGAATAGTGATGAAGAAGGACATTCAGGCTGCTCTAAAGGAATTGGGGGGGGGGGAAGCCCCAGTAACTGATGGAATACTAATTGACATATTTCAACAGATGCTGACTTGGATGTGCTCACGCTATTGTGTCAAGGAATCTGAGTTACAACTGCCTGGCCAATTGACTGGAAGAGATCCATATTTATTCCCATTCCAAACCAAAAAAGGTCACCCAACAGAATGTAGAAATTATCAAACAATATCACTAATATCACAAACAAGTCATATCTTGCTGAAGATTATCCAGAAATGACTGGAACAGTACATTGACAGAGAACTACCAGAAATAAAAGCTCGGTTTAGAAGAGGTCATGGCACAAGAAACATTATTGCCAATGTTAGATGGATCTTGGCAGAAAGCAAAGGTTATCAGAGGAATGTCTATCAGTATTTCATTAACTATGCAAAGGCATTGACTGTGTGCATCACAACAAATTGTGGCTAACTTTGAGGAAAATGGGAACCCGAGAAAACTTGATTGTGCTTATGTGAAACCTATACTTGGACCAGGAAGCAGTCCTCAGAACAGAGCAGGGAAACACTTCATGGTTTAAAATCAGGAAAGGAGTGCATCAGGGGTGTATCATTTCTCCATACCTTTTCAATCTATGTGCAGAACTGGTCATTCGGGCAGCAGGACTTTATGAGGAGATTTGGAGGAAGACTCATCAATAACCTGCGTTATGCAGATGACTGACACGACTGTTTCCTGAAAGTGAAACGCTTGCGGCAGAAGGTCAAGGACTGTATTCTTCAATATAGATTGAAGCTCAACATCAAGAAAACGAATATTCTCACCACAGAGCCACTTGGTAGCACCATAACAGATGGAGAAGAGATTGAGGTTGTTAACAGTTACAGCTTGCTTCGCTCCACAATTACACTCTTGGCACCAGCAGTCATTAAATCAAAAGACAAATTACATTGGGAAGTCTGCTGTCAGGGACCTCTCCAGAATACTGAAAAGCAACAATATCAGTCTAGAGACTAAGGTGTGCCTGATTCAGGTCATGGTCTTTGCAGTTACTTGCCATGCATCAGAGAGCTGGACCTTGACTAAAGATAATAGAAGAACCAATGTCTTCAAATTGTGGTTCTGGAGAAAAGTCTTAAACATACCATGGACCTCCAAGAAAATAAATCGGTCTGTCTTGGAGAGGTTGAAACCAAGTTTCTCTTTGGAAGCTAGGATTTGATTTTGAAGCTCTTTCTCACATACTTTGGGCACATGGCCAGGAGAGACTGGTGCTTAGAGAAGGACATCATGCTCAAAAGAGTGGAGGAACAGCACAGGAGAGGAAGACCCCAGCTGGGATGGATTGAAACAATAACTGAAGTGAAGGGGGTTGGTTTGTCAGAAATAGACTGGCTCTCAACAGGACAGGTTCAGAACTGCTGAGCATAGGGTCTCTATGGGTCACAGATGACTCGACAGTACACAACAACACAACAATACCAGTAACTATCTCACTGAGATGGAACTGACTCCTATCTGACCTTCCAGTGGGTTTTCAGAGGCAGTAATTCACATGGGAGGAGATTGTCCATCCTTTTCCCATGGCGTAACCAGTGGATTTGAACTATGTGCCTTTGGGATTTGAGTGCAGTTGGGTCAGTGGGATTAGATGTGTCAGAGTCAGTGAGACAGGCTCAGGATAGGGCAGGGTTCAGAGCTGACATTTGATTGCTGTGAGTCACAGGTGACTGGAAGGCACATAACAGCAAACAATGACAATATGAGTAGCTGTTAGGATTTTCTTCCTTTTATAATCTGAAAAATTTTCCGGTACTGTATATGGTCTAGAAACAAATGTCATATTGATTTTACTTTATCTTGAAATGATTTTTGTTTTTACTCAGGTTCCCTTCAGCTTGCATGTACCTAGCATCTGTATTCTTGACCTGAGTTATTTTTGAACTGTGAATCAATCATAAGATAGTCCATATAAAATGAGAAATTTGTGTTATAAATTTTCAGAAAGCACCAGTCCTGATGTATATATACTACATGAAACATGAATGGAACCATGATTTACTTAAGAAATAAACCCTAGAAACCCAACTTGAAGATCTAGATGTTCCTATTTAAGCAAAAATATCTGGCTTGTGCACATAAGACTCTCATTCCATGTCCATTTGCAAATTAAGGATTGTCATACTCTATATTCTACCTGTGCCACTTGATCTAAAAAGGAAAAAAAATCTAAAACATTCTTATTGAGAATTTCATCACTTGGGTTCTTTACTTGCTGATATAACATCTAAAAAGGGCTTAGATTAAGGAGTGATAATTAACTTCATTTGCTTTTTGGGAAGGTTGGAAAGACCCAATTAGGACTTTTGAACGTTTGTATCTTTCATATTGAGTTAAAGGTTATTGATGATTTTTACTATCTGTATGTAACCAGCAATTAATTACAAGTGTTAAGTACTTGAGTAGTAGCAAAAGTTTTAAAATAGAGATGTTTTCTTAAAAAAAAAGAAGTAAAACATGTTTATTTCAACTGGGTGAAGTGGAAGACATTGTAATTCGTTAATCACATTGATCAATGGTAATTTTTGTTGTAAGATAAATTATCTGTGAATAAATGTTTGAAAAACCAGTAATGAAAAAGAATTTAATAACCACACTTATTTCAATTGATATGATAGGTTAATGTCCATAAAAGCGTGCATGTGATTGGAACACATAGAATTGTATCAACATTCTTTTTTTCTTGCCATCTGCCAGAAATAAAGACATCAGAGGAAATAGATAAACTGGGCTACATGAGTTTTTAATTAAATGGTCCATCCCACAGCCCTCTGGAGAGAAGGCAGCCATATGCAGAGTTCACTGTTCTTGTTAGCTTTTGTACACTG
Source organism: Elephantulus edwardii (assembly GCF_000299155.1). NCBI lineage: Eukaryota > Metazoa > Chordata > Mammalia > Macroscelidea > Macroscelididae > Elephantulus > Elephantulus edwardii. The sequence continues at coordinate 208,357 of NW_006399821.1, read as the reverse complement.
TGGAATTGTTTATGTAGGACAGATTCCCAGGTGTGGAAATGCTCAGTCAAAAGGATTGAACATTTTTAATGTGACCACATAAGGTCAAGTTGTCCCAGAAAGGTTTCAGACTTGGACACTCCTGCCAACAGTGAAAGCGAAACCAACAAGCACTCTGTGGGATTGTTTACGGGAAGCCAGAAGAGTTTTGTCTGCCATTTTCTAATTAGAGAAGACAATTCTTAGAAGGGTTACAAATCTGTCTTAGACAATATTAAACAATTTACAAATATCCTTACAAAAAACACCCCATTTTCACAGATACTTTTAAATTAAAAACATAACTATAAGTAATGCATAAACCTGTTTTTCTCAGTACTTCTTATCAAGTTACCAACTATGTATATACTACATTTTGCAAGTTGTAATTGTTGTTGTTATGTGTCAAGTCACCAGTAACTCATGTTGGTTGTTGTTATATGCCGTCGAGTCATTTGCGACTCATAGCGACCCTGTATACAACTGCCCTAAACCCTGCTCTATCCTGTGCCAGTTGCATTGCCTCTGACACACCCATACTGATTACCCCAGTCACTGAATCAATCCACCTCATAGAGGGTCTTCCCCTCCTGCGCTGTCCCTCTACCCTACCAAGCATGATGTCCCTCTCCAAAGACCTGTCTCTCTTTGCAACATGTCCAAAGTGTGTCAGACAAAGCCCCAGAATCCTTGCCTCCAAGGAGTAGCCTGGTTTAACCCTCTCTAGGATGGATGTTTGTTTTCTTGGCAGTCCATGGAACATTCAATACTCTTCTCCAGCACCACAGCTCAAAGGCGTCAATTCTCCTTCTATCCTCCCTAGTCATTGTCCAACTCTCTGATGCATAACAAGTGATTGCAAAGACCATGGCCTATATCAGGTGGACCTTAGTCTCCGGAGAGACACCGTTGCTCTTGAGTCCTTTAGAAAGGTCCCTAACCACAGACTTTCCCATCGCAATACGTTTTTTTATTTCCTGGCTGCTGATGCCGAGAGTGTTGACCGTGGAGCCTAGCAAACTGAAGCTATGAACAAGCTCAATCTCTTCCCCATCCATCCTGATGCTACCAATTGGTCCAGTGGTGAGAATCTTTGTCTTCTTGACATTGAGCCTCAGTCCATACTGAAGGCTGCAGTCCTTTACCCTCTACAGTAAGTGCATGAGGTCCTCCTCAGTTTCAGCGAGCAGGGTTGTGTCATCTGCATAACGCAGATTGTTGATAGATCGTCCACCAATCCTAACGCCACGCTTCTCCTCATAGAGCCCACCCTCTCGAATAATCTGCTCTGCATACAGGTTGAAAAGGTGTGGAGATGGGACACATCCCTGGTGTACACCCTTCTCAATTTTGAACCATGCAGTGTTGCCCTGCTCTGTTCAGATGACTGTCTCTTGTTCCAAGTATAGGTTTCGCATTAGCATGATTACATGTTCTGGCGACCTTATATACAATACAGCAGCTGTGAAGCCTGCCCTGTCCAGAGCCAGTCTCCCTGATTCCAACACATCAACTCCCATTGCCCCAGTCAATTACTGTATCAATCTATCTCATCTGGAGTCTTCCTCTCCTGTGCTGTCCCTCCACCCTTCTGAGTATGATGTCATTCTGTAAGCCACATACTAAAGTATATGAGACGGAGCTTCAAAGTTCTAGCCTCCAAGGAGAAAATTGGTTTCATCCTCTTTTGTACCTTGCTTTTTTCCTGTATATACTACATGTTGTTGTTTTATGCCCTCCAGCCAGAACTGACTCACAGCTGACCCTCCAGTGGATTTTCAGAGGCTGTGACTACCTAAAGAGATTATCAGTCTTTCTCCCACAGAATAGCTGGTGGATTCAACCCAAATGTCTTTGAGTTGACAGCACAACTCTACCCAGTGAGCCACCAGAGCTCCCTATATTCTTCATAATGGTCAAAAGCTATAATATATGTAATGTTTATATATAATATATATTATATATATTGTATATATTATATATATAGTATATATAATAGCTATAATGTTGCATTTTGTTATTGTGCCATAAATTGTTCACTCAGCTCCTTAACATTGAATTTTTAATATACAACCAAATACTTACACTATTTTTAACTAATACGATTTATTGATTTGTTTGGGTTATAAAATAATATAATTTATTACAGAATATTTGGAAAACAAAAAAAGATATAGGAAGACACACAAATCTTACAGTAAACTCTGTGAACACTGTTGTTGTTGTTATGTGTCATTAAGTTGCTTGTGACTCATAGCGACCCTATGTACAACAGCCCTAAATCCTGCTCTATTCCTTGCCAATCTTATTGTCTCCAACATCCCCATTTCCCCAGTGAGGGAATCAATCCATCTCATCAAAGGTCTTCCTCTCCTGTGCTGTCCCTCCACCCTCCCAAGCATGACGTCGCGCAACATGTCTAAAGTACGTCAGATGAGGCTTCAGAAACCTTGCCTCCAAGGAACAGTCCAGCTTCACCCTCTCCAGGACAAACTTGTTTGTTCTCCCAGCAGTCCATGGTATATTCAGTATTCTTCTCCAGCACCAAAGCTCAAAGGCATCAACTCTCCTAGCATCCCTAGTCATTGTCCATCTCTCTGAAGCATAGCAAGTAATGACAAAGACTATGGCCTATATCAGGCACACCTTAGTCTCCAGACTTACATCGTTGCTCCTCAGTACCTTGGAGAGGTCTCTCACAGCAGACTTTCCCAATGGAATTCATCTTTTAATTTCCTGTCTGCTGGTGCCAAGAGTGTTGATTGTAGGGCCAAGCAAACTGAAGCTGTCAACAGTCTCAATCTCTTCACTATCTATCATGATGCTGCTAATTGGCCCAGTGGTGAGAATCTTTGTTTTCTTGATGTTGAGCTTTAATCCATATTGAAGGCTGCAGTGCATGACATTCTGCAGCAAGGGCTTCAGGTCATCTGCAGTTTCAGCAAGCAGGGTCGTGTCATCTGCATAATACAGATTGTTGATAAGTCTACCTCCAATCCTGATGCCACACTTCTCTTCTTAGAGCCCAGCCTTCTGGATAATCTGTCCTTCGTATAGATTGAAAAGATATAGAGATAGGACACATCCTTGACGCACACCCTTCCCAGTTTTGAACTATGCAGTGTTTCCTTGCTCTGTTCTGATGACTGCCTCCTGGTCCAAGTATAAGTTTCACTTAAGCGCAATCAAGTATCCTGGGAACACTAGGGTGTATTTTACCCTTGTATTTCCTTAATATTTACTTTTTTATTTTACAGTTTATAACCAAACTATTTGTATAAAACACGTTATTATTCCCCTATAATTAAAATATAATATTTTTTAAAGTAAAGATTTCCCCAACTCTAAAATTTGAACTTGCTCCAGAAAATTGGGAAATAATCTGTATCACCTTCACTTATTATTTTTCCTATGCATAATTTTTTTAATTAAAAAATTAGTGGTTCTTAATTAAGGATGATCACAAACCATTTAAAAGTCCAAAGAAGTACAAGTTAAGAACTCCTAATTAATAATTCATTTTAACTCAACTCTTTTTCTTACCAAACCTTATAAAATAGACATTTCCTTCTAATTGCAAATTCTCATAAATACCTAAATTTGCTGATTGTGCAGTTTTGTGTAATGTAGAAGTTGAGATGGATATTCATCTCATGCCAGGCACTGTGCTGAGTGCTGAGTTATACTAACTGTAAGAAGTTCCTTACCTTTAAGGCACTTGGATTAGCACAGTCATACAGGAGGGCAGGAGCCCAGAGCCGCGTCAGTGCAGGCTTTTCAAAGGAAGTATCATTTGAATTTAGGGTTGATAAACCAGTGGGAGCTTACCTAACTATTCTAGTTTTGGACTTTAGAATGTTTCTAGTTATTCACTATGGTAAATAGAAACTTTATAATTAGAATAAATTATTAGAATCAGTACCCAGTAACATACTGAGACAAGTATTGAACCTTGCAATCTAATTTTTAAGGCAGTTTATAAGCCTGATTTAGCTAACAGTGACCCAAGGGCAGAGGGTTGACTTGGTTTACAGTCACCCAGCATTTGTCAGGCATGCCTGTGGGTCCTGTGGAGTGATTCCACTCTGGAAGATGCTGTCTCACATCTTGATAAGGGTCATGTATAAAATGTTTGGTTGTTTGTTTTGTTTTTTCCTCCTCAAGTAGGTGTCAGCTGACCAGACATTTGCTCGATTTAGCTAACAATGACCCAAGGGTGGAGCGTCTACTTGCTTCACAGTCAACCAGCATTAATTAATTAATTAAATAATTAAATAATTAATTTGGGGATGAACATTTTTTTAAGTGGTACAGCAGTCATCTATTTTGCTGTACTGAAGTAACTTGGAGTTGGTGTGATGCTGAACACTGTGCCATAGGTGTGTCAAACACCATAATGGTTACCCATCATGGACAGTGTTTGCAGGAGTTCCTAGATTGATTCAGGTTTGGAAGTAGGAATGACATCCACTTCCTAAAACACATGCCTCTGGAAAGTCTATGAACACAGAGAAATGATGTCAGTTATAGAACAGTGTTCAGGTCTTTTTTTCATAGGGTCGCTATGAGTCCTAATTGATGACGGTACTTAACAACAACAATAGTCCAACATATGGAGATTTTTCTTTTTAGTTTATTGAACTAGCATTCTCTTCTATTGGTTACTAGTCCTCCAGATACTAGTCTTTCAATTCTTTATTATAAAGAATTTTTCCCCTACAAAGCTTTCTTCATAATTAGAATGGTTTCCTTACTGATAGCAGAGGATCAAGGACTATAGCCTTCAATTTGGATTATATCTCAACACCAAGAAAACAAAAATCCTCACCACTGAGCAATATCATGATAGATGGAGAAAAGATTGAAATTGTCAGTGATTTCATTGTCTCTGGATCCACAGTCAACACCCTTGGTCCTAGCAGTCAGGAGATCTGGAGATGTGTAGCATTGGAAAAGTCTTCTGTCAGGGATCTCTAAAGTCCTGAAGAGCAGTGATGTCAGTTTAAAGACTAAGGTGTGCCTGATTCAAGCCATAGCCTTTCCAATCACTTTCTATGCATCTGAGAGCTGGACATGAATTGAGATGACAGGAGAAGAATTTGAATGGTGGAGTTGGATAAGAGCACTAAATATCCCATGGATTGCTAAAAGAACAGATACAGCTTGTGTTTTTTATTTGTTGTTGTTGCATTTTAAGCACTTTGCAATCCAGAGTGCTCCTTGGAGACAAGGATGGTGAAACTTTGTTTTAAATACTTGGGGCATGTGCTTGCTTCGGCAGCACATATACTAAAATTGGAATGATACAGAGAAGATCAGCAAGAAGTGTTCCAAAAAAAATTAAAATAAATACTTGGGGCATGTTATCAGGAGAAGGACACGCTATTAGAAGATGTCCTTTGAGAAGGACATCATGCTTGGGAAGATGGAGGGTCAGTGAAAAAGAGGAAAAGCCTTACTGAGATGGAGAGATACAATGTCTGAGGCAGTTGGCTCAAGTGTGTTGGGGATGATAGGAATGACACAGGATAGAGGAGGGTTCATATCTATTTTGGTCATAGGGTTGCTATGAGTCACACTCGACTCATTGGCATTTAACAAGAGCAACAACAAGTCATAGCAATTAAACTGTAGCATCAAAAAGGTCAAATTCTTTTTCAGAAATGCTGATTTATATCCCCACTAGTAGCCAAGTAAAATTTATTAACAAATTGCTGTGATTTGCTTATAGCTTTTCATACGTTTTCTTTTCATTGTTGTTAATTGCCTTTGAGTTGGCTGCGACTCATAGTAACCCCATGAAGAACAGATTGAAATTCTGCCCTGTCCTGTGCCTTCCTCTTAATCTCTACCATCCTCAAGCTCATTGCTGCAGTCACTGTGTACAGACTACATCTTCAGAATGGTTGGTTTCAATCCCTTGGAAAGGATCCTTTTTTCCATCTGAGAAAACTTGCTTCAAGTAGATTTTACCATCTCAGTCTATCCACGCAGTTCCTGTCCAGTTGCAGCAGGTGTGTGCACTGGGCTCTGCTGGAGCCTCTCCCAGGTCATTTCCTGGCTGAAATGTAACTATGCCAAAACATCAGCCTTTCAGGTGAACTGTTTCTGTTATGAGCTTCTTCCGAAAGTACCTCTGTTATCTCCACTCTGCCAGACCCTTTAAGTACCACTGATGTGGGCTGTGTATCTACTGTAATAGCATAAACTGCAGTCATGATGACACACTGGGAACATGAGTACATGGAGGAACTACGTCACAAGTGGCACGGTACTCTGTCTCAGTAAGAAAAGAGTTTGCAAGCAAGGATTGATGCTTGTTTCCCTGCACATTTTATTGACACAGCCAGAAGGTATCAGAGGAACAAGGGACAAGAACAGACCTTAATCTGTTTTGGATTCTCTACCTGGTAGTATGCCTTACATAGCTAATTGCTTGGGATTTAGTCATATTCAAGGCATTTTTTAAATTTTTCTTAAATTATTTTTTGTGTGTGTACCGTCAAATCGGATGTAACTGGTATAGGAGGAGATTGCCCCTCCTTTTCCAGCACAGCATCTGGTGGATTTGAACCGTGTACCTCTGGGATTGCAGTGCAGCTTCTTGCCACTAGGCCACCAGAGCTCCCTTCAATGCATTTTTTTAAAGATTTCTCATTTGCTAATTTAAAAAAACAGAAAACCAACTTAACTTTTGAAATTAGAAATTACAATACCGAGTCATACATATTTTGGACTTTATAGAAGAATTTAGTATGGAAAGTATAAATTTCCCATAACCTTATCCCACTAAAATACATAGACATGCTCTGCAAATTAGGATATATTTGTCCAGTTTTTTCTCTTAACATTTAAAAAATACAGTAGTTGTTGTTTTTAAAATTAACTAGCAATAAATGAAAATCAAAGCAACTTTGCAGGCATTAAATTCCAGCTCATAGCAACTTTCCATCAGGTTTCTGAGGAGACTGATATCTTTATCCTATGCAGATGCTAGTGGAAATGAAATTGAAAGAAAACAGAAATAAGGTATTTTTCCTTACCAAGTTCTCAAAAAGAAAACAGAAACATAAAAAGACTGAGTGTATCCGTGTTGGTAGACATGTAGGAAAATGGGCATTCCTATAGGGTAACACACTGGCCAGTGTAGGGGTGGCTGAGTCTGACTGTCATAAACTCCACAAGGAGAAAGACTCTATGCACAACATCCACAATACAAAACTGGTATCAGTGAGGTCAGACATACCTCTCTATGTGTTTCCACACCGTCTATCAGTTCTGACATCAAATATCACTCCCGGGGCTCTTGCTGCTCGGCTAATCCATTGCAATGCCCATATAAAACACAGTTTTATGATTATGAAGTCTAGTAGGGAGTTAGTAAGTTGCAATTCAAGAAGAAAATAGGATGCAGTTCTTTGATCAGGACAGCTTTTCAGGCATTCTTGAAGGCCCTGTGAACCTCTCAGTTTCAGGCTAGTGTTACACAAAATTCTCTTCGTCCTGCTCCTTGTGGCCTCTCTCTCCTACCCCCACAGTCCTCCAGCACGTTTTCTCTGAGACCATCCTGCTCTGGCTCTGGTTCCGACTCTGGCTTCATAAGGACATTAGTCTCTGGTCAGCTCTGTCTCACGTTGTTCTCTGGTTCCCCATTGCCTCTGTCGCTGTTCTTGTCTAAGACTTGGAATCTCTGGCCCAGATAAATTCAGGCTGGCCTCTCCACTCCTTTCTTTCTGGTGCTTAGATTCTCATTTTCTGTCCCTGAACCTGCTCATTTTAAGCCTGGCAGGATGGTAAGACTGATCAATGTCCTCATTTGTTGTCTGCACATTTGTTTGCATGTCCCTCCCAAGATATCATGGATATCCCTAGTATAGTTCTGTCCAGCTATGAGGCAAAAGTCAACTAACTCCATGACTGTAGAATCTATCTTAACAGTCAACCCACTGTACCACACATGCCATGTTGGTGGAAATGCAATTTAATGTAATCTTTTTGGAGGGCAATGTGTTACTAATTTAGAAAATTGAGAATGTTGGTAGCTGTTTTATAGTAATGTTGCTGTTGGTGGTGATGGTACTGGCAGTAGGGGTAGGGAAGGTCCTGGTTGGTTCTGGTGGTGATACTGGTGATGGTATTGCTTGTGGTGGTGATTTGAGCACTCTATGTCTTCTATATGGTGGGACTTGATAAAATCCCATCTGAAGTTGCCTTATACTCTGAACAATGTCAGGGGATAGTGTGGGTCAAAATAATTCCTTTTTTTAATAGAGGATGAAAAAATTTTATCTTTGACCTTTTATGAGGTGAGACTAGTCGAAGATGCTCCCAAATCCTTGCAGACACTCCTGAAGACATCCAGAGTTCATTCTTCCTCTCCTCTGTTTCCAAGTCCTCCTAGACCAGCGCTGAGCCTGCCTATGAGACATTTATGACGCTTATTTCCCATAAAACACTTTGTGAATGTATGTGCTGTAAGGAACCCAAACTGCATCAGCAACTTCTTGAGAAATAGGAGGAGAAAGGAAAAAGAATGTAAGGAAATGAGATCCAATGAGCCAGCCTTGCTATTTTCAATCATAAATAAATGGTCCATGGATTTGCATTTTGTTATTTCATAAATGACAAATGCTCGGACAGATTTAGAGCAGCTTAAGAGTGGCCGTGTCCCAGTATAAATCATTCTTTCTCCATTACACAGATTATGTCACTTTTTAAATCAGTTCTTTATTTCATAGTGATTTTATTTTCAGCTCTAAAATTCCTGACTGAGTTCTCCTGGTTGTTTTCTTACTTTAGTTGCTGAGGGAGTCCCTGGAAGCCCCCCTGGTTTCTTCATCTGAGAACTGATTGGAGGGGCCTTTGTGAGCACCCCTTGCAGGTATTGTAAAGATCACAAAAGCAGCAGCTTCCACAGATGCTATCTCTATCCAACCATTAATCCTTTATTTTACTGTCAGGAGGCCCCAGAATAAATCTCCTCTTTGCATTCAGCAGTGTTTTCCAAGGATGACTGCCATCTCACCTCTATTTTGTCCATTTCATTGAGAGGAGTCCTAGAATTCCCACCCTCCTAACCTCTTTTACCATTTAATAGCATAAACATCATCTGTCCTCTCTCACCATCCCCTTCTAACAAATGGTATTTCTGTTGTGTGCTGTCTCATTGTGTTCCCTCTGACTCACAGTGGCCCTAAAGTACAGAGCAGAACTGCTCAGTAGGCTTTCCTTCTGGTGCAGTCTTTATGGAAATAAAATAAACCTCAGAACCACTCGTGAGATTGACCCAATTAACTTTGGTTAAAGTCTGAGGGTGTAGCCGTTTTGCCACAAAGACTTCTTTGTATTTCTGGTGATGAATCCTAAAAATCATTCTATTTGTTCATTAGTTTGATCTTTATGTCCATCGTACTATATTTTAAATTAGCATGAAACAACTAAAACCGGAACATTTTGCAACATTTAGACCAATGGAATCCTATTTCTTATTTTTGTTTCCCTTTTGGCTTTTTTTCCCCTTCCTTCAAACAAGAGCTCTTTTGGATTCTATCCTCCAGTCTTATACCCATATTCATCTCTCCCTGCGTGATGTCAGATAATTTGAAAAGCGGGTCTGAAGGATTGCTAATGTATTTACCTAGGCTCTGGGCTCTGAAGAGGGTGACAAATCCTTCCTAATGAGTTTTACAAATGAGAGCTGGCAGCCAGCAGATTTGAGGTTCCTTGGGGGTGGGGGACTGGGCTCTGGTCATCAGAGCATTGGTTTGGCCATTGACATGTAAATGATCTAGAGGGGCCAGAGGCTGTTCCCTACAAACCTTTTGCCACCCCACCTCCGCACAAAGCCCTCAGCTGAGAGGCTTTGCCTTTGAGAGGCTTGCAGACAGCCTTAGGTTACAGAATTCCTGTGAGTATCAGCTCTGTTTGTGATTGCGGACAGTACAGTTCTCCCAGGTCATATACAAGGAGTGGGGTTTTTGGAATACCATATTCCTGGATGTAGACAAAACCTCTTTTAAAGGTTTTCAAATGAAAACTAATACTAGATGATTTTTCAATTGCTTTTATATGATGAAGTAAGCCTTTATATTTGCATACATTTGTGTGTGTATACATAGGTACTCTGGTGGCCTAGTGGGAAAGGAGTTGCACTATCAACCCAAAGGCAGGCAGTTTGAATCCACCAGCTGCTCTCTGGTGGACAAAGATGAGCATTTTCCTCCTGTGCAATTTATAACCTCTACAAGCCTGCTTGAGGGCCAGTTATAAGATGATTCAGTTTAAACTCTGCAAGTGGTTGAATCCACCAGCTGTTCAGTGGGAGAAAGATGGGCAGTCTCCTCCCATGAGATTTACTGTCTCTAAAAACAACAAAAACCCGCTGGAGTTGAGTCAGTTCAGACTTGATGCTGCACAGCAACAGTGTCTCTAAGGGAGAGAAACAATGATTTTATAAAATATTACATAATGTGAGATAATCTAGAGAGCATTATGCTGAGCGAAATAGCTTAATCAAGAAGGACAAAAGCTGTGTAAGATCCCTGAGCAAGATCTGTGTAAATATTCAAAATAGGAAGGAGAGAAGGGGGGCAGAGCAAGGGGAAGGGGGGCAGTCACTAGGATAGCAGAAGTCAGTGGCCTAGCCAAGTGTGGAAAGGAATAGGAAAGATTCAATGGGGACTTGGAAAGACCTAGTGATAATAACCGTGGATCAATAATAATGAATTATAGAAAATACAGTATATATGAATGATTATATAAAATGCAATGCCCATGAATGAAACACAAGGTATATAAATGATTGTATTCAAACCAATTAAAAAAGGAGAGAGAGAGAGAAGAAAGCCCAAAGATAGGAAGGGAAGGGAGAGAAGGGTTAATGGAAATCAGAATTCCAAGGAGAAAGTGGTGTTACTGCCTGCAGAGTCCTTTAATGGGCCCTTCTCACACAAGCATAGGAATTCTACCCAACAGAAGAGACACAGGAGATTCAAATACCAAGGTAGTACAGAATAGGCAATTTAACTCTCAGTGGAAGGTGTGGGTTGTGTTTTGTGTTAATGTCACTACATAAAGCCCTTTATGAAACTAGCAAAAATTTTTTCAAATAATTTAGATTTCATATTCAGAACGGATATTGGATTGAGTTAGAGGAATATCTTAATTTCTAAAAATCTTGACAAGAGGTTTTACAGAATATAAGTTCTTCTGTGTAGTGCTCATTTCCCTGGCTGGTGCTGGTGCTCTTAAGAAAATAATGAATTGCTTAATAGAATGGAAATGTTTCCAGCTATCTTTCCTGAGTATGGATATTGAATTGCATATACGTCTATATGAGTTTCATATACAGGCACCATTAAGCTTTGGATATTGATTGGTGATTGTTATTTCCAACTTTTTTTTTTACTTCTTCTAAAGTAATTGCAATAATAAAATCACGCTTATTTATCAGAATATCCCTAATGAGATTGTTGGAAAAAAATTCAGGCCATCAATCGTATATCTTTGTTGTTGTTGTTATGTGCCATTGAGTTGTTTGCGACTCATAGCGACCCTGTGTACAAGAGCCCTAAACACCCTTCTATCCTGTGCCAATCTCACTGTCTCAAACACGTTCATTCCCACCACTCCACTCACAGAATCGATCCATCTCATTGAGGGTCTTCCTCTTCCTGCGCTGTCCCTTCACTCTCCCAAACATGGTGTCCCTCTCCAAGGACCAGTCCCTCCTTGCAACATGCCCAAAGTATGTCAGACGAAGCTTTAGAATCCTTGACTCCAGGGAACATTCTGG
>NW_006399821.1:174056-195565 GCF_000299155.1 Elephantulus edwardii | reverse complement strand
CACCCTGTTGGGTCACCTTTCTTTGAAATGGGAACACATATCGATCTCTTCCAGTCAGTTGGCCAGCTGGCTGTCCTCCAGATTTCCTGGCACAACTTAGTGAGCACATCCAGGGCAGTGTCTTTTTGTTGAAAGAAATCAATTGGTATGCTGTCAACTCCTGGAGCCTTGTTTTTTGCTACTGCCTTCAGAGCAACTTGAACTTCCTCTTTCATTACCATAGGCTCTTGCTCATATGTTATTTCATTAAATTCCTCTGTGTCATCCAATTCCTTCTGATACAGTGACTCTGTGTACTCCTTCCATCTTCTTTTGTAATGGGTGACTGGAGTGCAAAAGTTGGAAACGAAGAAGAAGGATCAGTAGCTGGAAAATACGGGCTCGGTGAGAGAAATAAGGCTGGAGATAGAATAATAGAGTTCTGCACATTTAGTGATTTAGTCATTGCAAATACCTTTTGTAAGAAACATAAACGCAGGCTATACACATGGATTGCACTTGATGGTATGCATAGGAATCAAATCAATTAACATTTGTGGAAAGATTCACTGGAGAAGCTCAATATCAGCAGTGAAAACCAGGCGAGGTGTTGATTGTGGGACAGACCACCAAATACTCATATGGAAATTCAAGCTGAAGTTGAGGAAAATTAAGTCAAGTCCACAGGAACCAAGATTTGACCTTAAGTCTGTCCCACTTTAATTTCAAAACCATCTCAGGAATAGGTTTGAGGCCTTGAGCACCAATGAGTGTAGACCAAATGAGCTCTGGGAGGATATCAAGAAAATCATCCATGAAGAATGCAAAAGATCATTACAAAGGTTAAAGAAGAAGAAAAGACCAAGGTGGATGTCAGATGAAAATACTCTGAGTATTGCATTAGAGTGCTGAGAAGCCAAAGCTAAAGCAAGAAATCAAAGAGCTGAACAGAAAATTTCAAAAGGCAGCTCGGGATGACAAAGCAAGATACTATAATGAAATGTGCAGAGAGCTGGAGTCAGAAAATCAAAAGGTCCAGACTCGCTCAGCATTTCTTAAGCTGAAGGAGCTGAAATCTTATATCTAGAAACCATCAATTCCATCATTAAATGTGAAGTCTATTGTTAATTATTTAAATGCCTCATACTCTAATAATGAGCATAATTAGTTAGAAAGAACCAAGTATTATGAGGTGTGAGCTTTGTATCTAGTTACGCAGGTGGACTTAGGCGTATTACTTCTCTGGATCTCAGTCATGGGCTAGATCTTTGGTTTGCAACCATGGGTGACAATGCCTCTCCAGAGGCATTTAGAAATAGAAGAAGCTTTTCTTTTTGTCACAGTGCATAGGGACATGACTGATTGGGGACCCAAGATGCTAAGCATCTTGTCTTGCCGTGAACTGGCTTCCTTGTCTTGCGGAAGAATTGACTTCATCCAAATGTCCCATTGAAAAATACTGAATCAGATGATATTAAAGTTCTTCAGGTCTGTTGCTCTCAAATTCCTTAGCAGAGCACTAGAAGTGCCTAAAACTTATCACACTTAGGATCTACATCTCACACTTAGCTATGTTACTGGGAATCACAGCAAGCCCTGTAAGAACATTGATGCCATAACAATTCATATTCAGGTTGTTATTATTATTATTAGAGACATCTCTACCGTAAACATGGAAAATGATTTGTGTTAGTCATAAGTAAGGAACCATGGAGGCACAGTGGTTAATGCTCAGCTGTTACAAAAGGTTAACAATTCAGGCCCCCAATCACTTTTTGCAAGAAACACGTAGCCGTCTGCTTCAGTGAAGAGTATAGCCTTAGAACCTCAGATCTGAATGGAGCAGTTCTTCTCTGTCCTACAGGGTCATTGCCACAGACCAGACCATTTAGGCAATCCTGCTGAGGCAACAAGGAATATGAACTGGAATAAAGAGTCCTAGAGTCTCAGGATTCTTAGATAGTTTGCTCTATTAGATTACTTTGTGTTTGACAGTGAATTGCTGTTTAATGAAAGTCCCATAAGAAAGCTTTTTTTTTGGAGGGGGAGAAGACTGCCTCAGTTTTGTCCTGCAGAGTGACTAGTACATTTGAATCATATCCAGCTTTTGGTTAATAACCCAACACACAACACACCATACCACCATGGCTCCTGTTTACACATGTTGCCATTTTTATATGCTGTTGAGTCAGAATCCACTCATAGCTGACCCTTCCACGGGTTTTCAGAGGCCAATTATTCAGATCACTTTGTTCAGTTAATGTATTGCTTTTAATTGCAAAAATAATCTATTAATGAAATAAAATGCAAATAGATATGGAAAAAAATAGTAATAGCTACATTTTGATATCTGTCTTTTCCGTTACTCAAAACTGGGACTTTATATAACCTATCAGCTTGCCTGTTGCTATAACAGGAAGCTTGCCTGTTGCTATAATGTTGAGCAGTTGCCAGTGTTGCTTCAAGATTACAAAGAAGTGCTACTTGTTATACATGTTGGTGTTTTCTATCATATTTTAGGTCATTCTTTACAAGGATGCTTTTGACTCACTAAGTTATCTTCATGACTTACAAATGGACCATGACATAGAGTCTGAGGATCCTGCATCAGAGATAATTTGTTTTGTAAATTGACTAATAACCCAGGTAAGGACATATGGCCCTTTTAATGATGGAATCACACTGTATTCCTCTTGGTGACAAGCTCCAGGACAGTTGTACATGGCCATGGTCTCACCTCTGGAGAGTTCTCAGTGCCGTAGGGCTGGGCAGGGAGTTGAGGCAGAGCTCAGTGTGTTGGCCGTCTGGGTACTTGAACAGTTTTGCTTCTAAGAATTTCAGTGCTTCTCTGGACAGGCTGCTGCAGCTGACAACATTGACTGAGAAGGAAGGTTTAGACAAAGACAATAATTCACTTTGAGTGCCCCTAAATCATGTCTTTGTCTTTGCTCTTGACAGAACAGAAGGAAGTTGTTCATTATTAAGGAGGCCAGCTGCCCATAGATTGATGTATCTGTTGTCAGAGCTGGCTCACCATCAAGTAGGTGATCTGGCTCCCCATCTGGTGTCTTTTGAGGGGAGTCTACAAATGTTGTACACTTTTAAAATGTCCAGCCTGTGTTTTGTGCCTAAAGTTGGATTGCTTTGGGGTTTGTGTGTGTGCATGTGCACCTAGAATGTTATGATTAGAAGTTAATTCTTTTGATTTTTAAAAGTCTTTTGGCTTTCTTGATCAAGAAAGAAAATATTCTTGGGAGAGAGAATATCAAAAGCCTTGAGTGAGAATTTTGTCAGTTCTGCACATTTGGGTAGAGTTGAGGAACAAGAGCGGAAGGTGAAGAAACTAGAATGTTACGATTAGGAATGGAGAGAAGGGAGATACAGCAATAGATGCAGGCCTGTAGGTGCTTCTGTATCTCATGTAGATTCAAAAGCCATTTAAGATTGTTGTTATGTTGCTAGGTGCCGTTGAGTCAACCACGATTCATAGTGACCCTATGACCAATAGATCTGAGCCTTGCCCTATCTTGTGTCATCCTCAAGATTAGAGAGCCTTTTACATGATTTTATGAGAAATTATAAAGACCTTGTGGCTTGGTGGACTTGGATAAGATTTAGCAAACAAATTCTTTTTTTTAATTTTTTTTGCAAACAAATTCTTAATTGAATCATTCATTCACTCATGCCACCAAATTGAAACTGATTTGTAGTTGAACCTCCAGTGGGTTTTCAGAAATTTTAAATTGCATGGAAGAGATTGCCCATTGTAATTCTATAGAGCAACGGGTGGATTTGAACCATGTGCTTTCAGGTTGGCAGTGCAGCTCCTTGCCCATTTTGCCACTAGAGCTCCCTAGCGATTATAGTATATACCCAAGTCTTTAATCACTGGAACCTGTTAAAAAAAAGCCTCTTTGCATGCGTGATTAAGGATTTTGAGACTAGATCTTTCTAGATTTAGAGTGGGATCTAAATTGTATGGCATGTGTCTTTTGGCGGAAAGGGAGAAGAGACAGACACAGACACAGAGAGGTGGCCTTGTGAGGATTGAAGCAGAGATTGGCAGGACACTTCTATAAGCCAAGGAACTGCTAGCAGACATCAGCAGCAGTGTCTTCCAGGACTTTAAGTGAATACATTTTTGTTGTTTTAAGCCACCTAGTTTGTGGTAATTTGATATTTCTAGGAGATGAATATACTTGCTGAAGGTGACTAAGAGAATCGGTAGGGAGGTACATCTGTGGTGGCCGAATGGTGTGAAGATTTGCACTACTAACTCAGAGCTGCACAGTTCAAATCCAGAAGCTACTTTACAAGAGGAAGATGGACACTCTCTCTTGCAATTTACTCTCTCTGAAAACCCCTTGAAAGGTTAGCTTTGAGTTGGTTCCAATGGTACATAACAACAACAACTGAGGTGCTCTAGTCCCAGGAGGACTCACTTTGTAAAAGCTGTGACCTGACTGGTTCCACTGAGGAGTGTGTCTGTGAAAGGAAAGAAAGCCCACCCTGGGAGGTTCAGAAAGTGAGAGCAGAGAACCTGTAAGGAGGCGTTTCTCATCTCGGCCTTCCATAGACAGGTTACAGGTGCGAGGCAGAGTCCTGGGCAGGGAAGAGAGAACATAGATTTTGTGAATGGGAGTACCAAGAGATGAAGAAAGCGTGTATCTAACTCCTTGCTTTTGTGGTATTTGAGTAAGTCCTTGTTTCTAAAGAATCATTTAACACTTCATTGTGCTGCCTCTTAGGTAATGACTCTTAACATCAGATGACCAGGTAAAAGCAGTCTGAGATTGGTTTGTTCCCCAGGTAGATACATTCTTGAGTACATATGGTCAGAGCGACTCCCCCCTTCTTCCTTTTCCAGTCTCCTCCTTTTTTCCCTCCCCCCTTCCCTTCCTCCTTTCCCTCCCTTTTCCCCTTCCCTCCTCCCTTCCTCCTTCACTCCTTCTCCTCCCTGCTCCCTCTTTCTCCCTCTCTCCTCCTTCTCCTTCCCTCCCCCTTACCCCTCCTCCTTTTTCTCTGTCTGTTCCTTTAATATTTCTTCTAATGTTGGTCCCTTGGAGCCACTGGTGAACTTTCAGAGAGGAGTCACCTTTAGGATACCAACAGAGCCCTCAGTGGGCTATACCACCTGAGATCCCTTACGGCTACTATCAGTCTTCTCATTTTAGTCATTCTAGTATGGAGCTCCAGTGGCCTAGTGGTAGTGGTAAGAAGCTGCTCTGAAGTCCTGAAGGCACACAGTTCAAATCCACTAGCTGCTCTGTGGGAGAAAGGGTATTCTCCTCCTGTACGGTTAACTGCCTCTGAAAACATGCAGCAGGGTCAGCTCCAACTGAACTGTACATAACAGCAACAATAATGCTGGCATTACTTACTTACTCATTGCATTCAAGTCTTCACTGACCCTCCAGCAGTTTTTCAGAGGTTGAAAGTTGCATGGGAGGCTTGCAGATTTCATGCTCCAGCCTTGATTGCCAATGCAACTACTTACTCACTAGGCCAACAGATCTCTCTGCTGTTGGTCTGCTTTTTATACATTCCCTTAGTTTTCATTTATCTGGCAATCTCCTAAAGTAAGGTATTATGTTGTTGTTGTTGTTGTTATGTGCCGTCGAGTCGCCTGCGACTCATAGTGACCCTATGTGCAACGGCCCTAAACTCTGTTCTGTCCTGTGCCAGTCACACTGTCTCTGACACTGCCATCCCGATTATCCCAGTCACTGAATCAATCCACCTCATAGAGGGCCTTCCCCTCCTGCGTTGTCCCTCCACCCTCCGAAGCATGTTGTCCCTCTCCAAGGACCGGTCTCTCCTCACAACATGTCCAAAGTATGTTAGATGGAGCTTCAGAATCCTTGCCTCCAAGGAGCCACCTGGTTTAACCCTTTCCAGGATGAATCTGTTTTCCTAGCAGTCTATGGTACTCTCAGTACTCTTCTCCAGCACCACAGCTCAAAGGCATCAATTCTCCTTCTATTCTCCCTGGTCATTGTTCAACTCTCTGATGCATAACAAGTAATTGCAAAGACCATAGCCTGTATCCAATGCACCCTAGTCTCCAGAGAGACACCCCCTAACAGCAGACTTTCCCATGGCAATGTGCCTTTTAATTTCCTGGGTAGTGGTGCCAAGAGTGTTGACTGTGGAGCCAAGCAAGCTAAAGCTGTGAACAATCTCAATCTCTTCACCATCCATCCTGATGCTGCCAGTTGGCCCAGTGGTGAGAATCTTTGTCGTCTTGACATTGAGCCTCAATCCATATTGGAGGCTGCAGTCACAAAATATGGATTACAGAGCAAAAGTGGTCATTGAAGAGCATTTCGTCGTTCTCATGAAGAACTGTACATAAAACAAGAAGGAATTGTTTGAACAGAGGAAGATGCTATTGTTGTTATGTGCTGGCCAGTTGCCTATGACTCATAGTGAGTCTATGTGCAACAGCTCTGAACACTACTCTATCTTGTGCCAACCTTACTGTCTCTGACACACCTACCCTCATTACCGCAGTCACTGAGTTAATCCATCTCATTAAGGGTCTTTCTTTCATGCACTGTCCCTCCACCTTTCCAAGCATGATGTCCTTCTTCAAGGACTGGTCGCTTCTTGCCTCGTGCCCCAGGTATGGGAGATGAAGCTTCAAAATCTTTGCCTCCAAGAGGAACTCAGTTTCACCCTTTCCAAGACAGACCTGTTTGTTCTCTTGATGGTCCATTGTATGTTCACTACTTTTCTCCAGCACCACAACTAAAAAGAATTAATTCTTCTATCATCCTTAGTCATTATCCAGCTCTCTTATACATAGCAAGTAATTGCAAAGACCACTCTGGCATGTGACTTTGTTAAAGTCTTGAGACAGAGTCCTACCTGGGTATCCTTTTTTTTTTGCTCTGAAGCTTTACATTTACTGAATGAGGTCCACATACAGTATTAGTCTGCTTTATGTAAAGTCAGCTGACTGTAAATGCTAATCACGTGCAAATTTATGTACCTAAGATCTCCATTACTGTCAAGTGGAACTGACCCTCCAGTGGGTTTTCAGAGGCTGTAAATCACACAGGATGAGATGGCACATCCTCCCGAGGAGCAGCTGGTGGATTCAAACCACCTTCCTTTGGGGTGGCAAGGAAACTCCTTACTTAGTAGGCGGCCCAGGGCTTCCTAAAATTTCTCCATAGTGACATTTTTAGTGTTTACCGAACAACTAGACACCTACCTTATCCGATTAACACATACTTGGATTTGGGTTTTTAAATAAAATAATTTTGAGTATAAAAAGAATGAGTTCTTGTGGCCTAGTGGCAAAAAGCTGCACTGCAATCCCAAAGGCATGTGGTTCAAGGCTACCAGATGCATTGCAGGAGAAGGATGGGCAGTCTCCTCCCCTGCCATTCACTGCCTCTGAAAACCCGCCAGAGCATCAGCTGTGGGTTGGTTCTGACCCGATAGTACACAACAACAACAATAAAAAGATTTGAAGCTTATTATAAAAATCATCAAATGACAGGTTTAAATGTTTTACACTTTAATACAAAATTGTTTGCAAAATGCATATCTTACTCCTATTTCCCCTAAACTGTGTCCTTTACACTTAGAAAGACCACCACAGGGATCCCTGTTTTCTGTTGTGAGCTAATCAGCTACTTAGCTTGTGCTGCTGAGGAAACTTTGGAAGCTGGTGCCTTCTTGGAAAATCCATTCCACACAGGATTCTTGTCTCTTCTGCAGTCTAACCTCTCTAAACCATCTCAGCTGTGTGAGCATCCTGCTTTCATTAGGAGGGTCAGCTCAAAAGTTGTTTCCGCTTCCCACTTCCCACCTTGACTGTATCCCGTTATAAAGCAGCACCTGTCTGCCTGTATGTTATTGTTTGGAGTCAACTAACAGGAAAAAGGAAACACCCAGTTTGGGTTGGTGTTAGGAAACTCTTTGCAACATCAGACAAGATTGTAGATAAATCACCATGTGGGAAGAGGCAATAATTGGCTTATTTGGGGCCCAGGCTAGGTACATTTGGCCACGATGAGACACTAGTGGTCATACTAAGAACCTGGTTTGGATGATACAGGTATGGTTTGGGGGAGTATTGATGTAGCCTCAAGAACAGGCCTCTGCGGAAGGAGGATATGAGGGTGGGTTCTCATTAATACCAGGAAGGAGGGTGCTTGTCAGTATGCCTGCTTTTTAGTAGATCCCATATTGCCCTAGTCTCTCAGTAGGGCAAGGACCCATCCACGTCCAACTCTGGTGCTAGGCTCACCTCTAGCGTGTATGGACTGGCCTGTGTCCTGTCCAGAACTTTGATGGGAAGTAAATAAATAGATTCCATCTTGCAACTCTAGGTGCTGCCTGTGATGTGGGAGGCCCTGCTTCCTTAGTCTTCTTTAGGCTGCTTTTTGCTATAGGAAAGTGAGAAAATTGTGCTTTTTGCCTGTAAAATGGATACTCCCTCATGGGACCTTACTGAAATTCAGGATTATAATTTACCTGTATTTAGCACACATTACTGAATCTGCCTTGTGTGCTAAGATACATTTTCTGTCTTTACCATTTGTAACTTTACAACCATTTGTAAGTTATAGTTATTACATTTCTTTATTTTTTTAGGTGAGGTGCTGGTTCTCACGTCTAGTAATAGTGAGTGGGACTTAGAACTCTGAGCTACCAGCTCATCCATTGTTGGTTCTCTGGTGCATCCTCATGGGCCCAAGTGACTGGCTGGAATGGCTGGGGAACCAGGGTGCAAAGAAGGAAAGAGTCCTGGAGGAACCTATGTCTTTAGCACCTTGAGTCTTTAGCAGATTTGACTAAGTTTGTTTTTCCATTTATAAATGCAAACACTTTTCCACGTCTCAGAACAATAGGAAAACAGAATGCATGAAACTTTTCCTTTTAATATTTGGGTATTTTATTTGGAAAGACAAAATTCAAATAGAAAACAAAGCGTGTTAATTCTGCATATCTGTGTCTGATTGCCCCATGAGGAAGGTGAATACAGGCTCGCTTTTGTTTAGCTAGTCAGTAAACAATTTTCTTTTTTCATCACCAAAAATTGGACTTCTAGATGTAGCTGGCATTTATCTCTTTTGCAATTCCATAGCACCTTCTTACAGAATAAAAGTTGCTTCTTAAATTATAAAATTTACAGAGAGAATTCAATAAGGAAGGTAAATACCGTGTTTACTTTTTCGCTTACTTACTGTTCTGCAGTAAACAGTTTTGCTGCGGTGAAAAATAATGTGAAACTGTTGACTACAGGTAAGCAAGCACAAGTAAGCTCGTGTTTACCATGGTTTCGGGATAACGTGCCCTTACTGTGTATGAGGGAATTATGTGGTCATCTGGGGTGATGACATAGAAGGTGAGGTTTTGTTGGAGGGCCTCAGAGAGCAGACTAAATCACAGCCAGGAGCTTGTTTACAACAAGCTCACAGGACACTAAGAAGTCAGAATGTATACACAGAGTTGTGGGCAGAGATACTGCTCATGGGGTCAGACTCTGGGAAGGATGCTCTCTTCCACTTCCTTTTTAAGGGATGTGCTATTAGAAAATGGAAAAGTTAAACCCTATTGTCGGTTTTTCAAGTGGCACTGTACAAGTGATCATTACGTTTCTTTCTTTCTTTTTTTTTCTAATTTGTCACTGTAGTGTAAACACATTAGTTGGTTTTAAAGCGAACCATCCTCATGGGCATATCTGTCACACATATGTCTACTTCCTCTCTTACTAAGAAAGGGGAGTTTAATTTTGCAACGGTTGCTTTGCCACAGTGGAATGCCACAACTGCTCCCAGATCATTACATTTCAAAATTTGCAAAGTCTATGAGATCTGTAAATAAGATTTTACCAACATCTGTGCATACACACTAGCACTTATTATTCAATAGCACATCTGATAATATTGATGAATACAGGAAATGATTTTACTTCATTCTTTGCAACCAAACTTATACACCAAACACAATTCCCTCTGCTATAGATGAATTTACAACATCTCTTACTCAGTTTTGGTGGAAGTTCCAATTTTTTTGTATGTATGTATGTATGTATGTATGTATGTATATTTATGTGTGTATGTATATTTATGTATGTATGTATGTGTGTGTGTGTGTGTATATATATATATATATATATAGAGAGAGAGAGAGAGAGAGAGAGAGAGAGAGAGAGAGAGAGAGTTACACATTTTCTCCTTCCTAATTAGGTAGATTTGAGAGCTCTGAAGATGCTGTAAGGAGCCCTGGTGGCATAGTGCATTGTATATTGAGCTGCTAAATGAAAGGTTGGCAGTTCAGATCTGTCAGCCACTCCAGGAGGAAGATGGATAATCTCCTTCTGTAAAGAGAAACAGCTTGAGAAACCTGTGGAGAGAGAATCCCTGCTAGTCAATGTTGACAGCAATAAGGGGATTTTTGGTGGTGCTGTGGTTAAGGCATTCAACTGATAACCCCAAAGTTGACAATTAAAATTTACAAGCATCTCTAAGGGAGAAAGATGCAGTCAATTCTGTAAATATTTACAGCCTTTGGTCAGTCCGATCTGCTATTTCCTACGCTGGGAAACATTGAGTCAGAATCATCACAATGGCAGTGGGCAATTATGTGATTAGTGATGGATTAGATTCTCCAGGAATTTAAAATAAGTAGATAGATAAATCTGTCCTCTACGGTTACCTGTGTGGTGGCTGCATGGATCAAAATTGGGAAGGGTGTATGCCAAGGATGTGTCCTGTCTCCATACCTTTTCAACCTATATGCAGAACAGATTATCCGGGAGGCTGGGCTCTGTGAGGAGAAATGTGGGGTCAAGACTGGTGGAAGATCTATCAACAATCTGCGTGATGCAGATGATGCAACCTTGCTTACTGAAACTGAGGAAGACCTGAAATGCTTGCTGCAGAGGGTCAAGGACTCAGCCTCCAATATGGATTGAGGCTCAATGTCAAGAAGACAAAGATTCTCACCACTGGACCAATTGGCAGCATCAGGATGGATGGTGAAGAGATTGAGACTTCACTGCTTTAGTCTGCTTGGCTCCATAGTCAACACCCTTGGCACCAGTGGCCAGGAAATTAAAAGACGTATTGCAATGGGAAAGTCTGCTATTAGGGATCTCTCCAATGTACTGAAGAGCAGTGTTGTCTCTTTGGAGACTAAGGTGCATCTGAGACAGGCCATGGTCTTTGTAATCACTTGTTATGCATCAGAGAGTTGTACAATGACTAGGGAGGATAGAAGGAGAATTGATGCCTTTGAACTGTGGTGCTGGAGAAGAGTATTGAGGATACCATGGACTGCTAAGAAAACAAACAGATTCATCCTGGAAAGGGTTAAACCAGGCTGCTCCTTGGAGGCAAGGATTCTGAGGCTCCGTCTAACATACTTTGGACATGTTGTAAGGAGAGACCGATCCTTGGAGAAGGACATCATGCATGGCAGGCACAGGAGGGGAAGACCCTCTGTGAGGTGGATTGATTCAGTAACTGGGGCAATCAGGATGAGTGTGTTGGAGACAGTGTGATTGGCACAGGACAGAGCAGAGTTTAGGGCTGTTGTACATAGGTCGCTATGAGTCATGGCTCAGGGAAGCTATGGCTCATAACAACAACAGATAGAGAAATGTACCTGGTTGCTGGAACAGATAATTTAGAATGTTTAAAAATATTTCCAGGTTACTTAGTTTGCTTATTTATGTTGCATATCTTATCTTTCTTATCAAGAGGAACCTATACTTTGACCAGGAGGCAGCTGTGCAAACAGAGCAGAGGAGCACTGTATGGTTTGGAATTGGGAAGGGAGTGTACCAGGGTTGTATTATCTCTCCATATCTACTCAGTCTGTATGCTGAGCAAATTATCTGAGAAGCTGAGGAAGAGTGTGGCATCAAGATTAGAGAAAGATCAAGGAATGCAGCCTTCAGTATGGATTATGGATTGCATCTCAATGTCAGGAAAACAAAGATTCTTATCACTGGATCAATAAGCAGTGTCATGATAGATGAAGAGGAGATTGAAACTGTCACCAGCTTCATCTTGCCTGGATCCACAATTAACACCCTTGGTACCAGCAGTCAGGAAATAAGGAGATGTATTTCACTGGAAAAATCTGCAATTAGAGACCTTTCCAAATTATTGAGGAGTAGTGATATCAGTTTGAAGACTAAGGTGCATTGGAGATAGTCTTTCTGATTACTAGCTGTGCATCCAAGAGCTGAACAATGAATAAGGATGACAGGAAAAGAATTGATGCCTTTGAGCTGTGGCACTGGGGAAGAGCACTGAATATCCAATAGATGGCCCAAAGAACAAACACAGAAAGTGAACAAACAGGAGAGAGTGCAGCCAGAGTGCTGTTTGGAGGCAAGAATGATGAGGCTTTGCTTCACATACTTTGGACATGTTGCTGGGAGAGGCTGTTTCTCAGAGAATGACATGATGTTGGAAAGTTTGGAGGGTTGGCGCAGGTGAAGAAGACCCTCAACCAGGTGGATTGATACGGTGACTGCTGTAATGGGCTCTTGTGTGTCAGGAAGTGTGAGGAAGGCACAGGATAGAACAGGATTCAGATCTTTTGTTCATAGGGTCGCTATGAGTTTTGCTCAACTTGACAACCCCTAACAACAGTAACAACAACCATATCTTTATATGTCTCTGACATGTAACTTTCATGAAGAAAAAAGTCTAGGAACCTTCCAAATCTGGTGAGTTTCTTGTCAAGGAAATTACGCTCTGTGATAGCAACAGACAGGCTGACTCAGCTGGACCATGCAAGTTTTTGCCTACTTTTTTCTCTTTCGATTTCTCATGTTCAGGTTTAAAGAAAGATCATTTTAAAAAAGACAAATATGATCAGATTCTGCTTTTTAGTGAACATAAGAAATTATTTTAATCCTTGATTAGTTGTCCTTTTGTCAAAATTGTTGTTTCTAACCATTGCTCTCAGTACGTGGGTGTTTATTAAACAAATTGCAGTTGAATGCATTCCTGGCTGACGCTTGTGTGTGTTTAGCCTTTTTGCCCTAACTCAGAACACTTTTACACCTCATTCTATTCTGATGTAATCATGCACCAGAGAAATTACAATGATTTTCAAATTTTATAGCAACGTCTTGGGAATTATGCGGTCTAGTGGTTCTAAGTCAGCCGATGGTGGCACTATTTTTGGGGGTGATGCTGGTTATTAGCAGTTGGGAATCAGTGGTGCCAACAGTCTGGATTGTGTGGGGACAGTCTCAGCACAGATGTTCCTAATCCAAATGTTAGTGATAGCAGTTAAGGGACCATGATCTAGCCTCCTTCCCTGATTTACTCCTAGACATGGAGAAAGACTTGGCACCAAAGAGACACCTGAAAGTCAGTCAGGTATTATTGCAGTCTAGCAAGGACCAGTCCTTGGAGAGTGATGTCATGCTTGGGACGGTGGAGGAACAGCGCAAGAGAGGAAGACCCTCGATGAGATGGATTTACTCATTGACTGGGGAAGTGGGGGGAGGTGTGTTGGAAACAATAAGATTGGCACAGGATAGAGCAAGGTGGGCTATTGTATACATAGGTCGCTAAGAATCACAGGCGACTCGACAGCACTTAACAACAACAGCCAGAACTGGGTCATAACTGACCCTCCATCAAATTTCTGAGGCTGTAAATTGCACCGGAGGAGTTTGCTTGCCTGTCTTTCTCAGAGCACCTGATGGATTTGGACTGGGTTAGTAGTATACCTGCCTATGGAAGATGCCACTAGAGCTCTCTAGAGCTGGGTTCTAGAGACCCTGCTGTGCTGCTTTGGCTGGCCAGCCTGGAGGAAAACCCCTTCCTGACTCTCTTCATTTTAGTCTGGTTTTCCTTTCAACTGTCTTCTAGGCCCCACCTTGACACCTCAAGCCTCCAGCCTCATGGCTGAACGCCCAGCCAAAGACTTAATCTAAACAAGAGATTGGGGGTGTCGAGGACCAGTGGAAGGTATAAAATGCCTACCCAGATCCCTAAAACCTTTACAAAAACCACACAGAGGCATCTAGGCTTCTAATTTCTTCACGTCTCTTCCAGATTCCGTCACCGCCCAGTTTTACGAAGCCTGGATTAGGGGCGGTGCTGTTGATTGTGATGATTAGTGAGGCTGTCCAACACCTTTTCTACCAACTCCTGCTGTTGGTCCTTTTTCTCTGTCTTACCTTAGTTGATGACCTCAGTGCTCTCAGGAAAGGAAGCCAAGGCTCTAGTCCCAAGGGCTGAGGAGTAGCCCAAGGGCTGAGTTCCATAGCTCTCAGCCGTGCCTCCCAGGAGAGAGCCAATTGTCAACTCTTGTTTTCTTCTCCTTTTGCTAGTCAAGGTGTGATCCCAAAGCAGGACAGCATAGGCTGCCTGCCCTGCAGTATCCCAGTAGAAGAGATGCAGTGGCGTTTTGGGCACCAGAGGGTGAAGGTAGATGGGATATACCACTGCTAAAAAGATAGACCAGGATGCAGAGTTCTCACCAGGTAGTCTTACTATTAACAGTTATTTTCTCTATAAGGAGAAAATGCATAAAAAATTGAGTTTGAAATTGAAAGTGTCCTTGCTCTACTACCAGCTACTGCTAACCAAACCCAGTTTCTGTGGGGTTGATTCTAAGTCTTGATGAGCCGCTGTGTGTCAGAGTAGACATGGGCTACCTATGCCGCCCACACAGTGTGTCTTTTACATAAGTTACTGTTTTTCTGAGAAATAGTAATAGAACAGCATAGCACCCACATTCCAGGACCTCAGACAAGATAAAAGAGCATGTGGACCTGGAAGCCTCTTTGAAAATGGGAAATACTTACACCAAAGGTAGTTTTCTAGTTAGAGCAATTTCTTTTTGTGGCTCTGGGAGTTAATAGCTAGTGCAGCAGGACCATTGGACATGCTTTTTGTTGATTCTTGTTATAATTTTAAGTATTCACTTATTTTAAGTATTCACTTATTCACCGTTGGTGGAAGTGTAAAATGGTGCAACCACTGTGGAGGGCGGTATGGCGCTTTCTCAAAAAGTTGCAAATAGACATAGCAATTGACCCAGCAATTTCACTACAGGGAATGTACCTCAAAGAGACCATAGCTGACATTCAAGCAGATATATGCACACCCATGTTTATCGCAGCTTTGTTCGCAATAGCAAGGAGCTGGAAACAACCTAAGTGTCCATCAACAAACACATGGATAGAGAAGCTGTGGTATATTCACACAATGGAATACTACGCTGCATTGAAAAACAAGGTATTCATGCAATATTATTCAAAATGGGTGACCCTGGAGGACATTATGCTGAGTGAACCTGGGGGAGGGTTTGTAAAACAATGAAAGAATTTTTGTTTTACAAGAGGGTAGTGAACTAGGGGGGAGGGTTGGGAGGGGAGAAAAGTACAACAATGAATGAATGGAAATCCAAAGTCTCTGTAAATTTTTACCGAAATTAATAATAAATTTTAAAAAGTTTATGTAAAAAAAATAATAATAATTTTAAGTATTAGGTATGACTTAATTTCTTTCAGGTCAACGCAGTGTGTTGTGTACTGAATAAGTAGTAAAGATAATTGGGATGCATTTAGCAAAAGAGGACTGTACTGAGCTTAGTCATACTTTCTTCCAGAACAGAAAAGCATAGCTTTTGACTGTAGTTGAAAAGACATTTTGGTGGGAATGTGTGTCTTGATACAGCTGGGAGTTGAGGCCATTCCTTAGGAATAGCTTTTTTTGGGATCTTAATTGCAGGGCAGATGGCAGTTGGACTATGTTGTGCCATTTGGGTTGATGTCCCTTTAAACCAGTTGCAAGGGAGTTCATTCCAATGCAGAGTAGAGCAGTGTTCCATAGGGGTTTCCAGGACTGGTTTTACCCAGAGTAGGTTGCGGAGCCTTTCTTCCCAGATACCTCTGGATGGATTCGAACCTCTAATCTTTTCATTAGGGAGCTCTGTGGCCTAGTGGCTAGAAGTGCTCCACAGGAAAGGATGGACAATCTCCTTCTCTACGAGGAGAGGAGAGACAAGGCAATTGTTTAGAAGAACTGCCTCTGAAAAACGCCGGAGGGTCATCATGTGTGGGTCAGTTCCGACTCAGTGGTACACAACAAGAAGGAGCACACGTTTATAAAAACATACAAGTAGCTTTTTCCTGGTCTTCTCTGGGACCTCTCCTCTAAACTTGAGCTAAAAGACAGCAAGATTCTCATGTACATTTGCATTCAAAAGGGAAATGCTTCTTGGCAGATAAACCATCTGGCTAGCCCTGTCCATATCTTGTTGCTTGGAACTCCTTAAGCTTACTTAAACATTCTTTAGAAAGGCATTCTTTTGAAGAGCTCCACAGAACTCTCAGGCACACATGCTGGCCTTAGTCACTATGCTTCGGTTTTTATTCAGTAACTAACCCAAAAGGCATTTTTTCTCTTAGGTGAATCAACATAACAAAATGCTTGTCAACTATGTATCTTGTAACACACAAAGATTCTTTGCTTTAGAGAAAAGTACTTGCTTCAGTTACTTTTTTGGGAGCCTTCATTTAGATATATTTAAAAAGACTAGAAGTGAATAAGGTGGGGGTGGTTTGTGCTTTGCATGCTATTTAGTGCTGTGTCCAGATTTTTCTTGTACATTTTTTTTTTGGTCATTTAAAAAAGACATGGTGCTGCTGCTTTAATTAGAGAAAATTATCTTCAAAGAACAAATGAAAGAATAATACATAGAGCATACCTTGTCACACTGTCCCCTATAGGATTTCTCTCTTCTTTTTAAAAATGGGTAGGGTTTTGGGTTAGCTTCTTAGTTGGTTTCCTGTTCAAAGTTCCAGGTAGCAACTGTGGTGCACAATCAGCACAGCCACTTTGCCTCTTCATTCTTATTGTTTAATTATACTGGCCCTTAAATGCCTTCCACACATTCCCAAACAACCCCACCCCAAGCCTGCGTATGAGGTGTTATAACATTTTTCTTGAAGAATGTCACATTACAGTAACAGTGGTAATAATAATAATTAGGACAGTAGTTATATCTGAGATATATGCTGCCTATTTAGGTCTGACAAGAGAGACTGTTAATCTCCAGCTCATGGTTTGCCTACTCCAAGACATAGATCATATATCAAGTGGGGAAGTGGAGTTGGAAATAAGGTGGTCCTTAAGGGATCTGAGCATCCTCTGTTGTTACTGCTCCTGTTTCTTGGTCTGTGGACCCTCTTCCTCTTTGTCCTGCTACTGCAGGGGTCTCATCCACCTTCTCTTTCATCCCTCAGGCAGCAGAGTTCGTGACCAGGGCCTATAAAACCCTTTCACTCTCAATGAGAGGTAATTAGTTGAAACCGCCCACGCTGAGACTGGGCTAGAACTGAGATCCCGTCAGGCTGAGCCCACGTTTTTACATTCAACCTATGGGTAGGTCTCCTGTTTTTTGGCTGGTGGAGCCTCCAGGAAGTGTGGAAGAGCAGAGAAGGCAAACAGCTATAAAGGTTCACATCTATTTGGGTTTTGCCCTTATGCTCATGAGGGTCTACTCCTGTGGACTGTAGGAGAAGTTCAGGGTGCCCTGGACAGAGCTTAGACTTCTGAGCAGAAGGAACCGGAATTTGACCCTAGCACTACACCTAACTTCTGGGCAGACATAGACAAATTACCCAGTCTTTGCATTTCCCACCTATTCATTAGTTGCAGAAATATTTAAGTGCCACATAAATGGTTCATGGAGTTCCTGGTGGTACAATTAGTTGCTGTGTTCAAGAGGTAGCCTAAAGATTGGAGACTCAGGACTTCTCAGGGATACTTCAGAAGGAAAACCTGGAGATCTTCTGAAAAATCAGTCATTTATGACTGTGTGGAGCACAGTTCCCTCCTGACACGGGGTTGCCTTGAATCTCAGTCAAATCAGTGGTGACTGGGTGTGTGGTCAGGATAGCCTCAATCAAACAATCCCTACCCACATGGAGCTGGGGGCTGGTAGGTGTGGAGGAGAGGGAGTACAAATGAATAAATATGAGTAATAAATACATCTCTGTTTCTGTCTTGCTGTTAAGCAGGAATTGACTCATAACTGATGTCACTTTGGTGGCTTTTCAGAGGCTGTAAATTGCATGAGAGGAGATTGCATATCTCACTATAATGGAGTAACTATCATATTCAACCCATTTGAGAGCTGGACAGTGAATTAGGATGACAGAAAAAGAATCGATGCCTCTGAGCTGTGGTGTTGGAGAAGAGTTTTGAATATTTCGTGGACTGCCAAGAGAACAGTAATGTCTTGGAGAAAGTGTAGCCAGAGTGCTCCTTAGAGACAAGGATGGCAAAGCTTTGTCTTACATTCTTGGGCATGTTATGTATCGTGGAGTTGGAACCAACTCCTAGCTGACCCTCCTTTGGGTTTTCAGAGGCAGTAAATTGCACAGGAGGAGATTGCCCATCTTTCCCTACTGAGCAGTTGGTGGATTTGAATCACTTGCTTTTGGTTAACAGCGCAACTTCTTACCATTGAACCCCCAGATGTCCCTTAGGTATGTTGTAGGAGAGGCTACTCCTTGGAAAGGAACATTATGCTTGGAAAGGGGAAGGGTCAGCAAAAGAGAGGAAGACCCTCAATGAACTGGAGTGACATGGTGACTGTAGCCATGCACTCAAGTATATCAGAGATGATGAGGATAGGACAGGGTTCAGATCTGTTGTTCATAGGGTTGCTGTGATGCATACTCAACTTGATGGTACATAACAACAATACCAACAGCTTTAGGTTGGCAGTGCAACTCCCTATCCACTAGGATACCAGAGCTCACCTTGCATACATAAGTTGTTGTTATTAAGTGCCATTAAGTCGATGATGACATAGAGTGACCCTGTTGTTATGTGCTGTTGAGTTGCTTGCCACTCATAGTGACCCTATGTACAACAGCCCTAAACTCTGCTCTGTCCTGTGCCAGTTGCACTCTCTCCAATACACCCATCCCGATTACCCCAGTCACTGAATCAATCCACCTCATAGAGGGCCTTCCCCTCCTGTGCTGTGCCTCCACCCTCTCAAGCATGATGTCCCTCTCCAATGACCGGTCCCTCCTTACAACATGTTCAAAGTACATCAGATGAAGTCTCAGGATACTTGCTTCCAAGGAGCAGCTTGGTTTAACCCTCTCCAGGATGAATCTGTTTTCTTCGCAGTCCATAGTACCCTTAATATTCTTCTCCAGCACCACAGATCAAAGGCATCAATTCTCCTTCTATCCTCCCTAGTCATTGTCCAACTCTCTGCTGCATAACAATTGATTGCAAAGACCATGGCCTGTATTAGACGCACCTTAGTCTCCAGAGAGACACCATTGCTCTTGAGTACTTTGGAGAGGTCCCTAACAGCAGACTTTCCCATCACAATACCTCTTTTCATTTCCTGCCAAGAATGTTGACTGTGGAGCCAAGCAACCTCAAGCTGTGGACAATCTCAGTCTCTTCACCATCCATCCTGATACTGCCAGTTGGCCCAGTGGTAAGAATCTATAAATAACAAATGTGAACCTTGCCCTATCCAATGCCATCCTCATGATCTCTAATATGCTTAACCCATTGTTACAGTCACTGTCAGTCCATCTTGTTGGGATCGCCCTCTCTTTCCCTCACCTTTCCTAGCATGATGTCCTTTTCCGAGAACTGGCCTCTGCTCACAACATGACCACAGGATGTAAGACAGTACTCACCATCTTTGCCTCTAAGGAGCACCCTCACTGCACTTCCTCTAAGACCGACTTGTTCTTTTGGCAGGAGATAATTCAGTACACCTCTCTAACAGCCCAAAGACATCGATTCTTTGGTCATTCTAATTTGTTGTCTAACTTTAAGATACATAAGAAAACATTGAAAAGACCATGGCTTGCATCAGGCGCACCTTAGTCTCTAAACTGACATGGTTGCTCCTTAGCACTTGGGAAAGGTCCTTGACAGCAGATCTCCCCAGTGTAGCACATCTTTTGATTTCTTGTCTACTGTTAT
Organism: Elephantulus edwardii; assembly: GCF_000299155.1. NCBI lineage: Eukaryota > Metazoa > Chordata > Mammalia > Macroscelidea > Macroscelididae > Elephantulus > Elephantulus edwardii. Next base: position 175,613 of record NW_006399821.1, on the reverse strand, counting down.
GATGCATACATAATAGGAATGATGATAAGTGCAAGTGAGGAAAGTAAATCATAGAAGAGAACTAAAATCCTGGGGTGTGAGACTGCAATTAAAAAAAAATATATATATATATAGGATAATCAGGGAAGACACCACTGATGAGATAATTTTATGTAAATACATGCAGGCAGTAAAGGAGGAGGCCCTTCAGGTGTCTGAGGGAAGAGCATTCTGTGTAGAGGGGATCGTCCAGAGGCGCTGAGGAAGAGGTTTGCCTGGGAGAATATAACTTGACTGGAAGAGAGTGAGCTGAGGAAAAAGTAGATGTGATCAGAAAGCTAAGGAAGATTCTAGAGAGCTTTGCACACACCTGTTCATTTCTGGTGGTGCCATAAGAAGGCATGCATGGTTTTGAGTAGAAGGGTGACATGAGGAACTGGTTTAAGGCTTAACAAGGTCGCTTTGGCGATCAGGTTGAAAATAGTTGGTGGGAGAAGAGAAAGGGCAAAAGTAGAAGGACCTCGGAAGAGATTTTGCAGCATCCAGTTGAGAGATGATGTGACTCGCACCCCTACGTCAGTGGTTGGATTCAGAATACATTAAATGATACTCATGTGATGAAGTACTTTTGAGGTTTATTAAGAAATAAATAGTGTTGTCATGTTATTGAGGGACTAGTCGTCTTGTCCTTGTGATCATGGCCACGTACAGAGAACAAGTAAGGATGCTCCCAGCCATTCAGCAGCAGCAGTGTTGGAACAGAACTCAGAATTGCTGGCTTTTCAAATAAAGTGCCTTCTGCCTCTCTCTTTAGCAGAATATCTAAATCACTGTGAAACCACAGCCTGGAAGTGCTCAGTTGAACGTGTGCATGCAGAAGAGCTGCTGCCTTCATGCCTTCTTTTCTTGGCTTGACCTCGCTGGGTCAGCTGTTACCTTAGAGCCACAGGCCTGTTTTGTATCAGGCACGTGTGGACACAATGCAGTTTCATAGCTGATTAGCACATTTTTTTCGGCTTCACCTCTATGTTTCTTTTTTTCCTGCAAGTTTTCAACACCTCCTTATTTTCCTTCTCTGCAAAAGGACTTGGTCCAGTCCTAATGCTGAAATGATCCTGGTTCTCCAGTTTCCTCCCAGATCCCTAAATGTTTAGTGTCTCTGGAGACCTGTGCTGTCTGCCCCCCAAGGACTTGAGGTGTGCAATTCCATTAGCTACTCTAAGGGAGAAAGATGGACAGTCTACTTACATGTGCTTTACAGCCCCTGGAATAACACTTCAGGATCAACTATGAGTTAGTTCCAACTCCATGGCAATGAGTTGAGTTGTCATCGCATCTTACTGTGGGACCCTATCCTTCAAGGTCTTGTTTATATTGAACAGTATTGAGAAGATAACCATGTGCAGTACCAATAAATTCTGGATATTAAATACCAAGCCCAATTCACAACTTATTGTCAGTAAAATATTGTAGTACTTTAGCATTGGGGTGGGGGTAAGACTGAGAAAAACTGGATGAAATATGTTTACGGCATTGAAGTCTATGGGGGAGAGAATAGTCTAAAAGTATTATATTTTA
>NW_006399821.1:144128-173886 GCF_000299155.1 Elephantulus edwardii | reverse complement strand
GTTTGTGCGGGGAGAAGGGTGCAACAATGAATGAATGGAATTCCAGAATCTCTGTAGATGTTCATTGAAATGAAAAATAAACAAACTAAATTAAAAAAAAATATTGTAGTGCTTTATAAAGCCTTCAATATGGATTGAAGCTCACCATCAGGAAAACAAAGATTCTCACCATTGGGCCAATTGGCATCATCATGATAGACAGTGAAGAGATTGAGATTGTTAATGATGGCTTTAGCCGTCCTGCACATGTTTCTAAGCATGGTCATCAATTTAAAAGTGTGCGGCAACATGTTTAACAGCTTCAGCTTGCTTGACTCCACACTGAAGCTCTTGGTACCAACAGCCAGGAAATCAAAAGATGAATTGCACTGGGAAAGCCTGCTGTCAGGGGACCTCTTCAGAGTACTGAAGAGCAAGCAATGATGCCATTCTAGAGACTAAGGTGCATCTGGTCCAGGCCATAGTCTTCACAATTACTTGCTATGTATCAGAGAATTAGAAAATTACTAAGAATGATAGAAGAAGAAATGATGCTTTTGAGTTGTTGTGCTGGAGAAGAGTATTAAATATACTTTGGACTGCTAAGAGAACTGACTGAGACTGCTAAAGTATGTCCTGGAGAGGGTGAAACTGGGCTGCTCCTTGGAAGCAAGAATTTTGGAGTTCTGTCTGACATCCTTCAGGCATGTTGCAAGGAGGGAACAGTCATTGGAGAGGGACATCATGCTGGGAAGGGTGGAGGGACAGTGCAAGAGAAGAAGACCCTGGATGAGATGGGTTGACACAGTGACTGGGGTCATGGGGTAAGTGTGTCAGACAATGAAATTGGCTCTGGATAGAGCAGGATTTCTAGCTGTTGTATGTAGGGCCACTATGAGGCAGAGGCAACTCGACGGCACACAGTGACAACAACAACAACATTTTACAGTAGGGTTGTTGTTGAGTACCTCTAGTTAGAGCCAAGTAATATCTGACCCTCCACTGGATTTTCAGAAGCTGTAAATCACACGAGAGGAGATTGCCCATCTTTCTCAAGTGGAGCAACTGGTAGATTAAAACCATGTATCTTTGAGTTAGCAGCACAATTCCTTACCACTAAGCCACCGTTGTAGCATACCTCTTATTATCAAGCACATTATGATGACTCCATTGATGTATGTAAAAGAAACAATGTGAGCTTAGGTCGCTGATGGGCTGGCTTCAATTTGTTTATATTTGGAGAAGAAAATAAATGTGAGTTTTTGTTTATCACAAAATGCTTCTATGGTTTATGCCACTACATAAAAAGACTGTTATTTGCTCTGTCTAAAAAGAATTCTCATCATTTGGTCAGAACAGCAATTTCAGCAGACTATTTTTGCTATAAAAATATACAGAAGTAGGTGTCAGATACAACTAAATAGTAAGGAAAACACGAGTTGGCACCAACACTGGTCAGACCAGTTGGATTTCTCTGGAGCTTAGAATGATTTGTTTCTTGCAGTCTGATAGTGAGCATGCTCTGTAAATCTGTTCATCAAATATCGTTAGCTGTTAGCTGATAAAACAGCAGGGTAACACAGCAGAGAACGAAACTGGCCTAGTCCTTTCAGAATTGCACTGCTAATCGAAAGGCCAAGCCTACTTGTAACAAATTCTTTGTCATAATCACCTTCACTTGCTGTGCAAGCAACTTTTAAATCCTTGGAACAGGCCTTCAGCTTTTCTTGCACTAAAGTACAACTAAATAAGAACTGTATGTACCTGTTTTAGCTACTCATTCAATTTAAAAGGCACATGTAGGAATGCATCTTTTATGTAACCCAGGGACTGCCTTTCTATCCTGATAATCCTTTCAAATAATCTCTTCAGTTCAGGAAACAATATTGCATTGGTGTCATGGAATGATTCAGCAGCTGCCAGTTTGGGTTTATGCAAGTCCTCCACACATTTGGTTATTAAAATTTTATACATCAAAGAAAGTGGAAAAATTTTTACAGTGATCACCTGTACACTCACTTAACACCTGAATTCTACCATTAATATTTTTTCATTAATATTTTATTAAACTTAACTTTATGTTACATTGAAGGAGCCCTGATTACATAGTGGTTAAAGAATTCAGTGCTTAACTAAAAGGTAAATTGTTGGAACCCTCCAGCTTTTCCAAGAGAGAAAGCTGAGCATTCTATTTCTACACAAGTTTATAACCTCAGAAACCCTGTGGGTATTTCACAACATGAGTGACCCTGGAGGACATTATGCTGGATGAATTATCTCAGTCACAAAAGGACACCACTGTTATAAAAAAGGACTGACACAGGGGTTGGGAGGTAATGAAGAAAAGAGGGAGTAAATAACGAACACTGCTTTGAAACAGGTGAAGGAAAGAACTGTTTAAAAGGAATATATGATTAGGCATTATTTGCATAACAACAATCCAGAATAAGAGCTGTATAGCAAAGTGAACTACAGGGGAGAGGAAAATTATGCAACAATGATTTTTTTAAGTGAACTGGGGATGGGGGTGGGGGGGAATGTGCAACCATGAATGAATGAAAATCCAATTTTTCTGTAAACTTTCATTATAATCACACACATACACACACACACACACGCACACAACCCCCAAACCCTCCCCAACAAAAAAAGAACAAGACTATCACTTTGTTGACTAAGGTGCATCTGACCTAAGCCATTTTTTTTTCAGTCACTTCCTGTGTATTGTAAAGGCAGGATAGTGAATAAGGAAAACCAGAGAAAAGCTGATATCATGCTTATCATGATATCATGATATAAACCCATGTTTATCGTGGCTTTGTTCACAATAGCAAGGAGTTGGAAACAACCTAAGTGCCCATCAACAAACGAATGGATAGAGAAGCTGTAGTATATACACACAATGGAGTACTACGCTGATTTGAAAAACAAGAAACTCATGCAATATTATTCAAAATGGGTGACCCTGGAGGACATTATGCTGAGTGAAGTATCTTAGTCACAACAGGACAAATACTGCATAGTGCCACTGTTGTAAAACAGGACTGACCTTGGGGTTGGGAGGAGATAGAGAAATATGGGTTCAATAATGTATACTGCGTTGAAACAGATGAGAGAGAAAACTGTTTAAAAGGGATATGGGATTAGGTATTTTTGTCATGATGGGAGTCCAGAGCGAAAGCTGCATAGTGGACTGGACCTGGGAGAGGGTTTGTAAAACAATGAAAGAATTTTTCTTTTACTTTTCCAAGAGGTAGTGTACTGCGAGGGAGGGATGGGCGGGGAGAAAAGCAAAACAATGAATGAATGGAAATCCAAAATCTCGGGAAATTTTCATTGAAATTAATAATAAAAATTATTAAAAAAAGAAGAAAAGCTGATTGTCTTTACGTTTTAGTACTGGCAAAAAATACTGAATATGTCACAGACTCCAGAACAAATCAACATGTCTGGAAGAAGTACAGCTCCTTAGAAGTGAGCATGGGGAGACTTTTGTCTCACATATTTGGGACGTAGTATCAGGAGGGAATAGTCCCTGGGGAAGGACATCATGCTTGGAAAAGCAGAGTTAGAGAAAAAGAGGACTACTCTCAACAGGATGGATTGACTGGTGGCTGCAGCAGTGGACTTGAGCATGGCAGATGGTGAGCATAGCACATGGGGTTGCTATGAGTCAGAACTAACCCGACGATACCTAACAACAACAGGAATTCACGTATGGAACTTTATTTAAAGCACATAATTCAAGAATTAAAGCAAGGCTATTTTAATTCATAATGATGCTTCATAATCCTCAAAAAAAAGCCAGGGCTTATCTCATTATCTGGCATTTATCTTAAGACCAATTATATAATTTTGTTGTCAGCTATAGCTTGCACTTTTCATCTCTTGAGACCTTCCTTCCAATGCCTGTGACATCCAACTCAAATTTGATCTAATTTTGGATCCACCAATATAAACATCACACAGCATCTCACCTCACTTTTCTCTGAAATAAAATTATTGTTCTGGTTCTAGTAAAAGGAAGGGGGAACCCTATGGGCAGCTCTAGTGTGTCCTGCAGACTTACTCTGAGTTTAAATGGACTCAGTGGTGAGTATTTGGTTTATATGAAATCAACTTGACAACATTTTGCAACAATCCTCACTATATATCCATCTATACCACATTTTATCAATTGTTATAACATTGTTATAATACATTGTAATAGTGTATCCACATAGCTGTGTAACAAATTACCCCCAAAGTTAATAGCTTATTTCAAACAAAAGTTTATTATCTTGAACAGGTTCTGTTTGTCAGGAAGCCTGAGTCTTTCATGATGTTGCAGTTAAGACCTTGGTGATGGCTATGATCATCTGAAGCTTACCTGGGGCTGGAGATCCATCCACTTCCTAGATGACTCATTCATGTGCCATTTCTGCAGACCTTCCAAGCATGTACAAAAAGTTGTAGTGGATGTGATTCTAACCCAGCTGACCCTCTGAGTGTGAGCGCATAGTCCTGTGCTCCATAAGGTTTTCATGGGCTGTACAAGGCCAGATGGGTGATTTGAGAGGAGGTATCACAGAAATGGTCAGAGAAGTCAGAGGCAGCTTCACCATGGAAGCAGGACTTGCCCAGAGCCTCTGCTGGTCTGGAAAGATGAGCCAGGAAAGATGATGACAACAGAGGTGTGAGAGAAATTGATATGGTGTGTAAAAACGAATAAGGCCATCATTCAGAGACACACAGCAATTTACCAGCATAAAATGGAGAGGAGTTTAAGGTGATCGATTACTTCAGCAGAGATGGTTTTAATGACTCGTAAAAAAGGAGACCTCAGCTGCTGAGACTAAGGTCGTTAGATGTGGTCATTAACAACAGCACTGAGAGATTTCTTTCCTAGGTACCTGTATTTTTATTCACATGTCCTTGTGTTAAACTGAGGTGGAAAGATCAAGGATGGCTCTTCTCTTTTTTGAAGCTTTGCTCTATTAACAGCCTCTCCAACCTCCCCTTCCCATCCACTCCAGCCCCAACCATATCTTCTTAATTTTAAAATGTGTATTCCTGTGTCTGACCCCACGATAGGGCTAGACTTGGTAACAGAAATGTCTTTGATTCTCCTTGAAGTACAAAGGTGAGAGCCACAAGATAGATTGGCACAAAGATGGCACCACAGTGGGCTTGAGCATCCTGGAGAGGGAGGCTGGTGCAGGGTAGGGCAAGCTTGTCATCTGTTTTTGACACCCAGCAACACAGCCACTCATCCAACACAGAGGTGTATCCCCCTCCTGAGTCACCAGTGAGAAGGTGGTGGCAGAGGGGATGTTTCTGAGTAATGATGTGGTTCGTTGATCACCAGAGTGGAAGGAGATGAGCTCACTGCCCTGGGTGGAGGCCAGATCTCTTCTGGGTGACTGTTTACCTCTCCTCACATCTCTGGGAGGCACAGGCATTTCCTTTGAAGTGCACTCAAGGACCTGCCTCTCCCCTGGCAGCTTCCTGAAGGTCTGCTGGCAGCAAGTGCCACTCTTCCAGAACAGTGGAGCCTGTCCACAGAGGAGAATCCAGGTGAGAGTGACCTTTCTGAACCAGAAGAGTGTATTCTTGCCCACTTGTTTGAAGGGGGAGGACCATCCTTCATGGTTTAAAAGCAGAGTAAATAATGAAAAATACCACGTTAGTCAGTGACCCATGAATCAAAGAATTCCAGCCTTTCACTACCAAAGAGAATCTTGAAAACCACGTAGCACAGCTCCTTCATTTAAAGAGAAGAAAGAAACCTTGAATCTAAGAGAGTGACCAGCTAGTTAGAAGTGAGAGGATTTTGTTAGGTGCTGTCGAGTCACATATGACTCATCGTGATCCTTTGAACAACAGGCCTGAACCCTCCCCTGTCCTGTGCCGTCCTCACAATCTCTGGCACACTTGAGCCTATTGCTGAAGTCGTTGTGTCTATCCATCAGATTGAGATGATTCTTCCTCTCTTTTTCTGTCCCTCCACCTTTCCAAGCATGATATCCCCTTCAAGGAATAACTTTTTTAGCAACAAAGTATGTGAGAGACAAAGCTTTACCATCTTTGCCTCCAGAGAGCACTCTGACTACATCTTATCTAAGTTTGTCCTTTTTAAAGTCTATGGAATTGTCAGTACTCCCACAGTTCATAGACATTAGTTCTTCTCTTGTCATCCTTATTGTCTAGATTTTAGCAACATAGCAAGTACTGAAAAGACCATGAACTGAATCAGCTGCACCTTAGTCCTCAAACTGACATTATTGCTCCTCAGTAATTTGGAGAAGTTTAAGGTAGGACAAAGTAAAATCTAGGTCTACTGGTTTATTCATTTAGACTGAATTTACTTTGTACCTACTATCTATGTATATGTTGTTAGAAGCCCTGTTGTCATAGTGGGTTAAATATTGAACTGCAACCCCCAAGTTTGACAATGAAATTTATGGATCACTCTACAAGAGAATAACGGGAAATCTCCTCCTACTAAGATTTTAAACTTCAGAAACCTAGTAGAGGGTAGCTAAAAATTGCCTTAAAAGTGATTGGTTTTGGAAGCTCTGGTGGCCTAGTGGCAGGAAGCTGTGCTGCAATCCCAAAGGTGTGGGGTTCGAATTCACCAGAAGCTCCACTGGAGAAGGAGGGCAATCTCCTCCTGTGCCAGTGGATCTGATTTGACAGTACACAATAATGGAAAAAAAAATGATTCGTTTTTTAGGGAATGTGTAGTATTTGGCTTGATGGCACCTAACAATAACAATCACACACACACACACACACACAAAATAGCATGTAGCATTTCTTGGTATTAGCACTTGCCGGGTACTATTCTAAGGTCCTTTTTTGTTCTTAGCAATTGGCCCTGGCTCATGGTGACTCCATGTACAACAGGATGAGACCCTGATCTTAAGGCTTTCATTGCTCATTTTTACAGGAATATTACCTTTCTTCCTAGTCTGTCCTAGTCTAGTTCTCAACTGAACCCATGTCTCCTACATGGGAGTTGAAATTAGTTCAGTTCCTTAAAGACAGAAATGGTAATTTAATCTTCTAACAAAGTAATGGGGTAAATACTATTACTATCCCTGTTTTGTAGATGAAGAAACTGAGGCAAGAAGAAGTCCAATTAACTTATACAACATGATGTGATATCGCAGTAGTAATTTGATTGGAATTAAAAACCAAGCATCCTGACATCACTATCTGTATTCATAAGCTACTATGTCCAAATTTCCCTACACACATTAGTGCTGTTTACTGTGTAGTCAGAGCTTTCTGTTTTTGAGGCATGTGATGGGCTTTCACTTCCTGGCCTCCTTATGTTTGTTAAGTCTTGTGACTACTTGTGGCCAAGAAGTCAGACAGGAAGTGTTGTTTTACTTCTAGATCATTCAATCCAGAATTCTCTCTCTGCCATGGTATGATTGGCAAAGCACCAGGTGGTAATTTCTCTGTCAGTTTGAACTGGCCAGAGAGGAAACAACTCCATATGGACAAACCATTAGTAAGAAATTAACTATTGTTTAATCACTGAGATTTTTTGGCCTGTTTGTTACCTCAGCATAACTTTTCCTGTCTTGACTGATTCAATCTTCATTGTCTCTAATGTTTGAAAGGGCACATTAAGAAATTAAGTTAGACACTTAAAAGTCTTTCCAAATAATTTTTAAAGTATCTGTGGGAAGCTTTCATTTTCTTTTTTATATACAGAAGGTAGCCTGGTACTGTGGAAATAGCATGAGGATTAAATTCTAGTTCAGATTTTTATAATTTTTTAACATAATAATCTCAGTGAAATAGTGGCCACCATACTATACAATTCACTTGTTTAAAGTATGCAATTCAGTGCATGCTTGAATCACAGTGCATCTGTGAATATCTTATATTCACAGATCTATTGTATTCTAGTCAGTTCACAACTAATTGTAGACTATTTTCATCACCCCAAAAGGAAACCCCAACAAATGAGTGTTCACTGCCTAGTTCCTCCCAACTTTCTTAGTCCTATATAAACTACTCCACTTTTCTCTCTTTATAAATGTACTTTCTTGATATTTTATTACCATATGATGAGTGCCTTGGCTTAGGGCTTTCTTTCTTGGTCAAAAAATTAATCCAAGTGGAGACAACAGGAAGGAAGGTTGTCTCCACAGAGGTGCAGAAGAGTATATAGCAATTTTAGTGGCTCTTAAAGGAGCCCTGCTCTGTGTGCAGCAAGTGTGGTGATACTTAAAATAGCTGTTGTTTGTTTTACTTAAAGTAGTCTGGACATGGGCCAAACCCACTTGTTGCAGCAAGTGAAGTGTGATCAGAGCTCTGGAAACTTAGTGACCACTAAGATCAGGACAGCAAACTTGCAGAGAGGCTGAAAGTAAAGGTAGTTTGTTAGTGATAAGTACATTCCAGAGAGAAGAGCAGGTCACTCTTCATGGAAAGGAAAGATAGAGAGGGTGATGGGCTATGAGGGACTAGGTGCTTATATATTTTCTTGAAGGTGTGTGTGGTGTTAGCTTTAAAGTTGACTTAACTAGCCATTGTGTTAGCCCTCTCTAGTCTCCAGCTACCTTAACTGCAGACACATAATCTTGCAAATCATCAACAGCTGTGGGACTAGGATAAGAGAAAGACTGCTTCCCATACTGGGCAGCAAGACTTGAGGGAGACTGGAGCAAAACCCTGGTGAGAATGAGACCCTAGGGATGAAACCCTGGTGATGGTGGTAGAGAGACTGTGGCATTGCTGTGGAGAAACTTTTTGGCAAAGTGTAGCTAGAGGAGCCCTGAGATAAAGGTCACAATTAAAAGTTTTTTCTGTTCTTGCCAGGTAATTAAAGGAGAAAGTGACTTATAACTGCTCTGAGGCAAACCTTGCTGGATGATTTGGATTTGACTGCTTAACTGAAATGAGGACTTTTACTAATTAAGGAATTATGTTTTGCTGTTATTTTGGCTTGTGACTGCTGGACTTGTATTATGAGATATTCTTTGCCTCTTCCACTCCCCAATCTATTTCCCTAATTAACCCCACTTTTGGTACCACAACTATGAGTAAAATATGAATCTACAATGAATATAGAACCCATATTGTTGGTAGAAATAGGTGTAGGAGCATGAGAGGTGGCATGTCTGACTTAGCAGCTATCTGTTTGCTGCTATGGATATTATTGATGGAAATAGTTCCCCTTTACACAGTGGACATAAGTCACATTCTGACACCCTCACATTGCATCTACCCCTTTTGGAGCATGTTTTATGCAAATGTAGGTTAGTAGTGTCTGGACCAATGGGATGATGTTGCTGGAGTTTCTCACTCTCATCTTTTGTTCCTGATGTCACTGGTCACCAGCTGATCACTGATTAAGTGATAGGTTTCTGCTTACTTGGGTGCTAATTAAATTACTTGGGAGTATTTTTACTGTGCAAACCAGACCTCTGAGGCACTTTTCTTATAAGTAAACATGCCAAATAATATTCTATTGTATGGTTCTACCACCTTTTATTTATCTTTTCATTATTGTTGTTGTTAGGTGCCGTCAAGTTGAGTACAACTCATAATGACCTATGAACAAAAGATCTGAACCCTGTTCTACCCTGCCCCATCCTCACAATTCCTGACACACAAGAGCCCATTGTGGCAGTTACTGTTTCATCCCACCTGGTTGAGGGTCTTCCTCCCCTTCGCCGACCCTCAACCTTCCCAGCACTGTCAGTTTGTCAATTTGCTGCACTGAGATAACTTGGGGTTGCTGTGATACTGAAAGCTATGCCACTGGTGTGCCAAATGCCAATCCTTCATTAGGTAATCGATATTTGAATTATTTTTATTTTGAATAATGTTCATATTTGAACAAGTATGTTCGAGTTTAAGTGTGGCACATGATTTGCTTTCTCTTGGGTAAATAAGAAATTTCATAAGTATAGAATTGTTAGGTAATATGATCTAACCATACATATAACCTTTTGAGTAACTCCTTATTTTTAATTTTTTTTAAATTTATTGGGAAAAACATATTGGGGTTACAAGGAGGTGAGGGTTGGGGTCAGAAGGATGAGGATGGGCAGGGATGAAAATTGCAGGGGTGCAGTTGCAGAGATGCACAGTTTGGTTGGTGGGGGGAGCAGGTGAGGAAAATGAAAAGGATCCAGTGGGAACCAGATGTTACAGGGGAATGGTAAGCATATTCCAATGGTGAGTAAACCAACTGTCTTATTGATTTGGGAACTGGATGCAGACTCTCTGGCTTCTTCATACTGAACAGGGGCATTGATGTGAAGGGGGAAAGGGAGGACACTTTATCACCTTACTGGTGGTCTTGGGTTAAAGCTGCTTGCCTTCTTGTTCTGTTAGAAGATATTTTCCTGACATTTGCTCCCCTCTGGACTGCAAAGTGTTTTCCCAGGTGAGTCCAGTGGGGATGGCTGGTTGAACCCAAAGGCTCCATCCTCCTTTGCTTCCTTAGCTGGCAGTTGTATTTCCTTTTTGTCACTGGCACTGGGTTCAGGGTCACGTCTGGAGTAAAACTCAGTGTTAAGGTTACCTATAGGAAAGGGAGCAAACCTAGAGAGCACAAACATGTGAGTTACAAATAGAAGGGTTTTGGGGGTGTTACTTTCAGATTTACTGGGGCAGAAGGTGGCAGAAAGTAGCCTAGATTAAATTCTCTGGATATCCTAGGCATTTTTTTTTCTACCCAGGGGTCAGATGGCACAACCTGGGGACTGAGGAGCTCACCCTGAGGGCCATGACGGCTCACCCTGAGCCGGTGGACAAAGGTGGCCCACCCCAAGCAGAGGGCCGTGACAGCTCTCCCCGAGCCGGGGGCCGAAGATGGCCCACCAAGTAACTCCTTATTTTCAAGAGTGCTCCTTGAAGGCAAATATGACAAAGCTTCATCTCACATATTTTGGGCCTGTTAATTCCTTGGAAAGGGACAAAGGGTCATTGTGCTTGGAAAGGTGAAGGGTCCATGAAAGAGAGACAAACCCTCAGTTAGATGGATTTACACAGTGACTGCAGCTCAAGTATGTCAGAGATGATGAGGCTGAGACAGGATAGGACAAAGTTCAGATCTGTTTGTAGGGTCACACTTAACTCTTTGGCACCTAAGAACAAACCAACATTTATATGAAGGTGCTCATTTCTCCCCCTCCTTGTCAATGTTTATTATTGTTTATCTTTTTTATTATAGTCATCCTAGTGTATATAGTGGCCATAATAGGATGGCTATAATATTAAGGCAGCTCTGGTGATTTGTTGTGTTGTTGTTAAGTGCTGTTGATTCACTTGCAACTGATAGCGACCCTGTGCACAACAGCTCTGAACCCTGCTCTAACCTGAGCCAGTCTCATTGTCTCCGACACACCTACCTTCATTACCCCAGTTATTGTGTCAGTCCATCTCTTCTGGGGTTGTCATCTTCTGCTCTGTCCCTCAACTCTTCCAAGCATGATAAAGACTGGTTCCTCCTGGCTACTTGACCAAAGTATATGAGACGGAGTCTCAAAATCCTTGCCTCCAAGGATCAACTTGGTTTCACCCTCTCCAGGACAGACCTGTTAGTTCTCTTGGCAGTCCATGGTATGTTCAAAACTCTTCTCCAGCACCACAACTCAAAGGCATCAATTCTTCTTCTGTCATTCATGGTCATTTTCCAGCTTTCTGATGCATAGCAAGTAATTGCGAAGACCATGCCCTGGATCAGGCGCACTTTAGTCTCTAGACTGACTTCTTTGCTCTTCAGCACTCTGGAGAGATCCTTGACAGCTGATTTACCCAATGCAATTCATCTTTTGATTTCCTTACTGCTAGTGTCAAGAGTGTTGATTGTGGAACTGAGCAAGCTGAACTTGTTAATAATCTCAATCTCTTTTCCATCTATGACAGTGCTGCCATTTGGCCTAGCTGTGATAATCTTTGTTTTCTTGATGTTGAGCTTCAATTCATATTGCAAGCTATAGTCCTTGACCCTCTGCAACAGAGCTTCGGGGTTTTCTAAGTTTCAGCAAATAAGACTACCATTTGCATAATGCAGGATGTTGATGAGTCCGCTTCCAATCCACATTCTTCCTTATTAAGTCCAGCCCCTTGAATGATCCGTTCTGCATACAGATTGAAAAGGTATGGAGACAGGACACATCCATGACTTACTCCTTTTTCCAATTTTGAGCCATGCAATGTTTCGTTATTGTGTTCTGATGACTGCCTCCTGGTCCAAGTATAGTTTTCTAATTAGCACAGTAGGTGTTTGGGATTCCCATTCTTCTCAAGGTTAGCCACAATTTGTTGTGATCTACTGCCAATCCAAAGGTATCTGGTTTGAATCCACCAATTACTCCATGTAGAAAAATGGACAATCTTTTGTAGGCCTTTTACTAAATCTTATTGCCATGGTGATAATAAATTATCATTACAATTTGCCAATAGCTCTATTTATTCTATTTCCAAATAACTAGTGTTGACATATATTTAAATTGTTATCATAAAGTAAAAGCTTAAGATCCAAGTTTTTTGTTCTCCTAAACTGATGGGGATTTGGTGTGAGATGAGAGTAGAACACAGTAACTTCAGCTTTGATCCTGAGATCTTACTGTTCATAGTCCCTGTAGGATTTTTTTTACTTTTTTAGATATATACTTATTTGCCAAGACCTTGAATCAAAGCCAATGTTTTTCTGCCTTCACAGATTGATTTAGTAAATAGCTTTTACTCCCCTGGGTGTTCTGGGTGGAGCAGTGGCTATGCATTTGGTGCTAAAGCTGTCAGTTAAACTCCACCCCAAGAGAGCAAGCTTTGGTAATCTACTGTTGAAAAAATCAGCCATGATAACGCAGTAGAATGCAGTTTTACTCTGAAATGCGTGGGGTCTTCCTGAGTCTGAATGACTCTATAGCGAGTGGTCTAGTTATTACTTATCTGCTTCATACCTTTTGGTTAAGCTGCAAAGCACCCTACAGGCTACACCACCAGCTCATTGTGTTGAGGAGGTGATGGACAAGCTGCGTTACTATCACAAAGTTAAGAGTTATGTTATGAGAGATGATAACTAGAAGGAAGACTATAAGCACTGAATTGGAATAGTTTACTTCTTTAAGAATGAAGGTTTTGGGGGGAAAAGAATGAAGGTTTGATTACTAGGGCAGTGTTGAATATAATCTCTGTATTTCTCAGCATTGGAAAAATAACATTTTAAAAGATAATAATCAAGAAATATTAATTATAAAGAGATGAGCCTAGAAAGATAACTTCATACAGAACTCTCAGTAAAGCTAGAGGCATTGAGAAGGGTTAGCTATTGAAGAAGAAAATAGTAGAATGTATCTCCAGCCAAACAGAAGTGATTCTTTGAGTCATATGCTGTTTTGTGCATAGGCAATTGACTTTTCTTAGAAAGAATTTTGAAAAGAGGGTAGAAAATGAGCTCAGGCTGAGCGTAATAGAAAATCTGCTACCTCTGTACATTTTCTTGAAAGTCGCACAGCCGATAGCTGCTGTCTAATCTGTTGCACAGCCCGCAGGCCCATCAGGCAGTTACTTCCACAGATACCTGGATGGGGTGTGCTGCATATATTTGGCTGCAAATCTGTCAGCGTCACAACAAAAATACCTTAGCAGTAACCACAGATACACCGCATGGGGTGAGAATGATGGGAGCCAAGGGTCTTATCCAAATGGCCTTCTCTCATCAGTTCACATCACTATTTCCTGGATTATTAATGACTCGTACTGAGCCAGACAGGACCTGGCATCCAGATGGCCGGATGAGCTGAGAAGTATTCCCTTTGACTTTGAATTCTGAGCTGCAGAGGGGAAGTGCTGGGTGAACCTAACCTTTCTTGTTTCATGCAGACAAAGAGTAGTGCATGGTTTTGAAAGGCAGTAGATTAGCCACCATTATGATAGTAGTTTATTTTGTCTCGGAGGACAACAGTGGGGATAAGAAATTGACACAGCAAATACTTGTCCTGTCATATACTTGTTTTTTAGAATATAAGAGATGCACAGAAATTATATTTAATGTTGCCTTAATAATCAAATCTTCATTCTTAAAGAAGTGAATTATTAAAATCCAGTGCTTCCTGAGCACCTACTGTGTACTGCTAGGCCAAGACTCCAGAGTTCTTTGGCCTCACATAGTTCACAGTCTAGACCAGAGGCCATTCAACAAGTAATTAAAAATCCGAGCAGAGGCTGGAACAAAAAGCTCACCAGGTTCTGAGCAGGTTTACCTGGGGAAATGACATCCAGACTCCAGCTTCCAAGGTGAGTGAGAACGAAACAGAGAAGCAGGGAGGAAGCAGCATGCTTCCCATCTAGGACCTGAGAGTGTGGCAAACCACAAGTGGAGAGGCTGGAGAGAAATGGCCATCCGGCCTCAAAAGCCATGTTATAAACTGGGTGGGAAACGTTTGGAAATTACACCATCAGATTTTTATTTTTAGGAAAATTGCCTTTACTTCAGTGAGAAGCAGCTCGTGGAAGTGAAACTAGTTTGGTTGACAGGCTGCCAGACTGGTTGATGCAGGGGAGAGATGGGAGAGGTGAGAGAAGTGACCGAGGGAGGCGGCTTTAGGTCAGGGCCGACTGTGGTGACCCCAGCTGTGGTGGCTGCCTGGGCTGTGGTGAGGACAGTGGGGCTGGCAAGAAGTGGATGGATCAGTTCTGTTTTTCTTTGTAAAAATGATTTACTTCCCTAATAGCACAAATATATTTTATCATTAAAAAAATCCCTCAGGAAGATGGACAGTCTTCTATACAATTTACAGCCTCTGCTGGAGGGTCAGCTGTAAGTCAGTTCCAACGTGATGGTACATAACAAAAACAACTTCTTAAAGGGACTAGCATTATTTATTTGGTATAAATTTTTCTAGTCTTTTGCTTATGCCTAAATAATACAATTAATCAAAAAAGTAAAATTTGTGTACTATTTTTACATTGTGTTGTAACTTACATTTTTAATAATATCCCTTTTATTTGGTAAAAATAACGTAACAGAAAATTTTGCCATTTCAACATATTTTTTACCTTTCAACATAATATAGTGGTATTTTCATCATGTTTTTTATTCAATCTTCATCACCATCTATTTCCAAATTTTTCTCTTACCTTTCATGGAAACTTAGTGTCCCCTAAGGAAAGACCTTCCTTTCTCCATTCTTTCCTGAGTCTTTTCACTATTAATAAACTTTGGTCATGATGCTGTTGCCTATTCTAGATATTTCACATAAGTGGAACAATTTTTGTGACTGACTGAGCTATGAATACAATAGTAGGCTAAGTGTTGGATGCTAATCAAAAGGTCCACAATTTGAACCCATCAATTATCCCTTTGGAGAAAGATGAGACAATCTTATTTACAATTTTAATTGTTATTGTTGTTGCTAAGTGCTGTCGAACCCTATGATCTGAACTCTGTCCTGCGTCATACTTATCATCCTCGACACATTTGAGTCTGTTGCCATAGACACTATCAGTTCGTCTCTTTGATGGTCATCTTTTCATTTGCTGATTATCTACCTTTTCTTTTTTTAAAAAAATTTATTTTAAGGGGAGCTCTGGTGGCCTAGTGGCAAGAAGCTGCACTGCAATCCCAGAGGAACACGGTTCGAATCCACCAGACGCTCTGCCGGAGAAGGAGGCGCAATATCCTCCTGTACCAGTCAGATCTGATTTGACGGTACACGTACACAAAATAAAAAAAAAATAAAAATTTATTTTATTAATTTTAATGGACATTTACAGAGATTTTGGATTTTCATTCATTCATTGTTGCACTTTTTTCTTTACCCCCCTCCCTATCCGCCTTTTCAAACATAATGTCACTTGCCAAAGAATAGCTTCTCTTAATAACAGTGTCCAAAATAAGTGAGATAAAGCCACCATCATTGCCTCCGAGCAACACTCTGGTTGCACCATCTTATTTAGTTAGTATTTAGAGGCTGAGCAGAAGAAATTACAGCTATGGAAACCCAATGATAGAAACTCAATGGCAGCAAGTTTTTATTTCCCTTATCATAATATTTTTGAGGCTTATCCATGTTGTAGCATGAATTATGACCTTGCTTCTCTTTATGGTGATGAATAGTACATTGTGTGTATATATCATCCTTTGTTTAGCTTTTCATCTTTTTCTTTATGGTCAACTGATTTTTTTTTAATTGATGTTTTAATCAAAGTTTATAGAGAACTTGGATTTCCATTAATTCATTGTTGCACATTTCCCTCCCTACCCCTCCCAGTTTGGTTTTTCTCTTTAAAAAGATTCTTTCATTGTTGTACAATTTCCTCCCTCCCCCTGCCCCCCAGCCCACTATGTACCTCTTATTTTGGACTGTTGTCATGCAAATAATGCCTAACCATCTATTTCTTTTAGACAGTTCTTTCCCTCATCTGTTTCAATGTCGTGTTCATTATGTTTCCCCACTTTTCTTAGTTTCTACCAACCCCCATGTCAGTCCTGTTTTATAACAGTGGCATTGTGTAGTATTTGTCCTTTTGTAACAGATATTTCACTCAGCATAATGTCCTGCAGAGTCACCCATTTTGTATAATATTTTATGAGTTCCTTGTTTTTTTTATCTCTTGATGAGCATTTGACTATTGTGAATAGTGAAAGAGACCTGGTGGTGTTATTTGTTGGCCTAGTATCTGAAATGTCTACAGGGTTTGAAACATCTCTGGGGTTTGACTCTACCAGAAAGATGAAGCAATCTGTTCCAATAAAGATTTACAGCCTCTCCCCAAACCCTCATGCCAGACCTGTGGATAGATGAAGGAAAGAACTGTTTAAAAGGAAAGAAAGAACTGTTTAAAAGGAATGCATAATTGGGCATTGTATGTACAACAATAGCCCAGAATAAGAGGTACATTGTAAAGAGAACTGGGTGGGGGTGGCGGATGAATGAATATTGTAAAAAGTTTTAAAAAGTGAACTGGGGGAGTGGGAAGGGAGGGATGGAGGGGGTAAAAATGTATAATAATGAATGAAAATATAACATTTCTGTAGACTTTCATTAAAATCACAATTAAAATTAAAAAATTATTATTAAAAAATATTTATAGCCTCAGAAAACCTGACAGAGAGTTGCCTGAGCTGGAACTGATTTGACAGCACTGGGGTTTTGGGGGAGGGGTTTATTATGAATAGGGCTACATTGAACTTTAGTGCAAGAGCATCTTTTTTACTGCAAGTTGTTTGTCCTGTGTTGAAGATGGAAATGTCTTGATGTCAATTTGACATTTCACCAGAAAGAACTCCTTATCAATCTGTATAGATAAGACTATAGATAGGCCTGCTTTAAGGGAGCTCTGGTGGCTTAGTGGTAAGGAGTTGTGCTGCCAACCTAAAGGCATAGGGTTTGAACCCATCAGCATCTCTGAGGAGAAAGATGGAAAGTCTCCCATGCGATTCAGAGTCTCTGAAAACCTGCTGGAGAGTCAGCTATCAGCAGTGCTTAACAACAACAGGGCCTATTTTCTGTTAGCTCTTCATGGCCTCTTCATAGATGAGGCTTGTTAGTGGGGAATTCCGTAGCTAATTTTGAATTCATTCATTTCCTGTAAAAACGTCTACATGTTATGTTGGCATGTAAGCCATGGGGAAAGGATCCCTGGGAGGTGTTTTGTTGAGACTTGAGTTGTGAGACCTCTTCTTGAGCTTTGCTGTAGAGCAGGCAATGTTACGGGGTGTCTGAGGCTGTTGCTGGGGTATGTGAGCTATTTAAGGTGCTGAATTACATCCCTAACTTGTCAAAATAAAAGGATGAGGTAGAAGGAGCTTTCTGTAGAGTAAACCCAACCAGGAAAGCTTTCTCAAGTCCTGATGGAGGAGAGATTAAGTAATGAAATACTATTGGAATGTTATCTTGAAACAATGTGAGGAACCTTCATGACAGATTGTAAGACAAACTAGTACCCTTCTAAGTTGGAAATTATTTACTAACCCTGTTTGCATGATCTTTTTACATTTTAATGCTTTACAAAATCTTTGAAAGAGATTCTAGCTTCCTGGGTCATTTTGATGACACATTAATAGTCCAGGAAGTTCTCCTAGGGTAGTTTCAGAAAATTTGGGGAATAGCAATTGTTAGTTCCAGAGAATTTTCTTCCAGAAGTTAAGAGCGACCATTTCATTCTCATGGCCTTCTCTATTCTCTTAGAATTTTATCCTTCCTGATACCCTGCATCCAGTCCTAACAGGTTTTCTAAAGAAGGAACGGACCATTTCTAGTGGCTCAAAGCCCTGCCTCACCCTCCTGAGACTCACCCTCCTGCTTGGCAGGGAGTCAAAGGTGAGGGAGTCTGGGGATTGGTCAGGTCAGAGTGTTCCTAAGCAGTGGTTCCTAGGCAGAGATGAGGGGATGAGACCTTGCGTGATGGGTCAGTGGGGCAGAGCTGGAGATAGCACGTTTCCCATGGAGAGCATGGGGCAGCCTCTTCAGTCCTGCTTAATCACACTGAGCAGTTGTTAATGTGAGCCTGAGCCTGTTGGACTGTAAGCGCAGATGGGTGTGTCTGAGAAGCTATGACTTAACCATCCGGCTCTCTTCCATTAGGTAAGATTCTTTTCTGTCCTTTCTCGTTAAGCTGCTCTTTGTTTCTTTGCATTGCTTAGCAGTTCCCTTCATGGGGAGACCAAAGTGATGAAAACTTCTGGTACCGGACCAGCTTGTGGTTGGAGGACCCTTCAGGCTCTTGTTAGAGTTATTCACACTTAGGTATATCACAGAAAGTGACAAAACCAAGCACTGAATTGTTATGAGTGCCGGAGTTCTGATCAGTGGCTGCAAAAGAACAATTCTCTGTGTTTGTTATTTCAGAATCTTATTCTGACCTGCTTGGAGGATGGCTCCAGGTCCTTTCTGTATCTAGAATCCTCTAGATTCTCCTTATAAATCTGGTGGTCTGTTCTTTGTTCCAGATGTTTTAATTGCCTCAGTGAAAGGTTTGCTGTGTAGCAAGACGTGTAATTTGCCTAGGCTTCCAGTCTCATATTTCTCTATTTTTGGCTTTATTAGTCGCTGGAGAGTGTAGTTTCATTTATTCAATTCAGCAACCACTGAAGAGACTATTGTGTGTGGTGATGGTGGTGTTTGCTGTGGTTGATTGGCCCCTGCCTCCTAATGAGTTCATGCACGGTCATCTCAGTGATCGGCTGTAGACTGCATCTTTTTTTTCCACAGCATTGTTGGCTGGTTTTTAGAAGTACATCTCTAGGCATTGCTTCCTAATCTTTTTAAACAAATATTTGTAAGTTTCACTAAAAATTGTTGCATTTCATAGCAACATACAAGTATCTACTGACAGACAAGTGGTGTCTGCCCCTGAAATGTACTGGCCAGGGACTGAACCTCAGTCTCCTTCATGAATTGTTAGATAGTTGTACTGCCGAACCAGTAATGTCCCCAGGCTTGTTGTTAAGCAGGCAGAAATGAATATATTTAACTTACTCCTTTCAAGACATTTGCAGCATGAATCTTTTTATTATTGTTGTTTTTTTAACAGAGCTGATACTCTAAAAATCTTTATACTGAATTCTTTTACCTCTGGTGTTTGATAACAATGCAGTCTGTTCAGCTACAAAACATGTTTCTGTGATACAAGTTAGTTCATGTGCAATTGATTAAAAGAAAAATAATGCCAGCTCATAGAAGATGCTGGCAAGGGAGCCAGAATGTCAGTATTAGAATTCTAACCTGTATCAGGAAAGAGAAATGCTCTCAACTCAATGTTTGCACCATGGGAGTGTGTTCTGGCAAGATTCTCATCTACCTTTTTCTCTGTAAGGATGCTCTTTGCATCTTTGCACTGGTGTGCAGTTACCTTCATGGAGACACCAAGCTGACTAAAACATCTGTTACTACATGAGCTTATGGTTAGAGCACCCAACCATATTATTTTGGACTCAACCATATTATCTTGGACCCAACCATATAATCTTAGACTCAACCATATTGGATTTATCTATGTTATCTGGGAGTTATGCACACTCAGGTATGTTACAGAAAATGTCTGTGCCCAAGATTCCCTTCTTAAAGATCTGCATTCCAGCCATGAAGGCTCCCATCTGGCTGCAGGTTGCACATCCTCCTTCCTTATCTCTGCACTTGGACGACAGCATTTCCATCTACAGAGGGTCAAAAATCCAATTGTGCTTGTCATTTCTTTGTTCTGATACCAATTGTATATGCATGCCCTTTCCTCTCACAATATAAAGGGCATATTCTTCTCTATTTCCCAAGAACACCAGCCACCAAGTTTGGGGATCTCCATGACACCCTCACTGTAGATCCAATGGTCCTGCTACTCTTAGACTAAACAACTAGCTAGAACAACTATCTAGAATGCACAGAAGTGCTATGCTTACTATTACAGTTTTATTATTGGGGAGGGCAGAGAAAAAAATGAAGAGACACCTCAGGTGAGGTCTGGGGGAGTTCCATCATGGTGCTTTCATGTCCCACAAGGGTGGCATGCTACCTTCCCCACCCCAACTTGCATCTTTGCCTTTCACAAACCAGGAAAGCTTAGGAGCTTCTGTCCAGAGACTTTCTTTAGGTCTCTGTGGAAACATGATTGATCGAATTAGTCCACCTCCTGTGTGGTCCCCTATTATCCAGTGGTGATCTTCCTCACATATGATTTGGATGCCTCATCAAAGACACTTTAATCTGTGGGAAATACCCCAAGGTTTTAGATGTTAACTCCCTGAAAGCCAGGACAAAGACCAAATGCTTTGGTTCAAGTTAATAAAAAGCCCACATCCTCAAACAAAAAGCAAACACATTACTGCTGATTTGATCCCAACTCATAAAATCCTTATTAGTTTCCAGGCTATAAATCTTTATGGGAGGAAACTGTCGTCTCTCTCAGAGAAGCTGGGATTTGAACCATTGACCTTTTTAT
Organism: Elephantulus edwardii; assembly: GCF_000299155.1. NCBI lineage: Eukaryota > Metazoa > Chordata > Mammalia > Macroscelidea > Macroscelididae > Elephantulus > Elephantulus edwardii. The sequence continues at coordinate 153,009 of NW_006399821.1, read as the reverse complement.
CTGAAGACAGCACATAATGCACTATACCATCAGAGCTCCTTTAGCCTTTCATCATCTTGTTGGTTTTGTGTACTTTTGTAGTATTACTTCCTCCAGCTGCCTTTTCCTGTGAGTTCAGGTACGGAGCTACTTCTGATGTTGCTAGGTTTGTGCTCAGGTCACAAAATTGCATAGATTCCAAATGGCCTGCCATCCTATGTTTCCCGTAGGTTTTGGTGCAGACGTACTAAGGATGTTGAACATGGGAGGCAGTGGAACTTTGGCTCCTCTTCCTCCTTCCAACCTTTCCCCTACCACCCTTCCATGTGTCATACAGTGACAACAGCTGAGAGCCTCTGGTAGTCCTGTCACAAGAGTGTGTGCTCTGAAAAGTTGTGCAGATTGCAGTCATGGACCCAGCTGGGGACAGCATCTGATTCCAAGAGCCTGTACATTTCAGAGCCTTTTAGTACATTGTCCCTCTTGCTTTTTACTGAATTGTGTAGTGCCGCACCTAAACTATATATGGGTAAGTGAAGCAGGAAGGAATAACTGTTTTGGAATCTCTTTACTTGGCCTGATTTGATAATGATGACCTCTGTATACCTCCAGAGAGACAGCCTGATAGTGTCTTCCTTGTATGTGGTTCCCAGAGAGCACGAGGCCAGGCTTTCTCCTACCAAGGGCCTCGGAGGCCCAAGAAGGAGGAATAGAGAGGTCAGGGTACTTAGTCAAGAGGACTTGCTTTGAAAATATTTTAAAGAAGAATGGATACCAGTTTCACAAAGTCTTACCTTTTGGGGTTTAGAACGTTGCACAAAAGTCTGTCACATACTTGGGAGGTGTTGCCCTAGTTGGTTGGTGTTGGTGTTGTGTGCCATTGTATGTCATTGTTGTCAGGAGCTGTCAAGTTGACTGTGAATCACAGTAGCCCTTTGAACAGCAGATTGGAACCTTGCCCTACCTGTCCTGTACCGTCCTGACGATCTCCACCATGTGCAAGCCCATTGTTGCAGTCACTGTAACAATACATTTCACTGAGGATTTTCCTCTCTTTTGCTGACCTCCTACCTTTATGAGAGTTATTGCTGTCAGATGCTGCCACTCTCGATTTGCTTTAGGTAATTTAGATGTAAGTGAGAGACGGGTATAGCTGACTGTTGCTGGTGCCCTAAGGAGCTGCAAATCTGTAGGAAGAAAGTGCCTGTGACCCCACTTCTGTGTAGTGGTTGGGAAGCTGTGCTTCTGTCTGGGAATGGGGCCAAAGTGTGGTCTGTTCTTCCTCTCAGCTCCTGTTTTCACAGTTATGTCACTGTAAAGCTGAGAAAGGAAGTAACAGAGTCAGTAGAATGGAAGATGTAGGCAAATAAATATGTTCAAATGAAGAAAAGCAATGAATCCATTTTACTAGCAAGTGCTTCTCTTGAGGGAGAATTGCAGAATGCTTTATCTACCTGACAGAGTACAGACAGAAAAGACACAAATACTGATCAAAACAATCAAATGTTATATTTCATGGATCCTTCCAGCAAACATGTAATCATGGAGGCAGATTTGCTTGCTTTTCTTCAGTTTTGAAGAGACTGCAGCTCTAGCCAATGGTTTGTTAGAGTGCAGTTTCAGAGAGAAAGTGCATGCGTGCGTGCGAGCGTGTGTGTATGTGTCTGTGTGTTTGTATACGTGTGTGTGTGTGTGTTGCAAGGGAGGGGAGCACTCTTTTCCCAGTCACTATACTCTCCAAAAGACAGCCTGCTGCCTCCCCGTCTTCCTCTTTGGTTGGCTAAGTGGATGGATGTGTAGAGTTTCTCCACGTTGCTGTCTCTGAGTGACCAAAGAAAAGGGGTGTGTTGTGTTGTGGCTGCTGCTTGTCAAAGCTGGGTTCTTGGCATCTCTTGTCTTTCCTTAGCTTTAAGCTATAGCAACAAATTTACCCAATTTTCAGAGAATGCATTGAGATAACACGGCCATAGTAAATAACATGTGCTCCTCTGTCAGAAAATTTGATATTAATATATGAAGTACTAATTATATAACTATAATACCACAACCTCTTCTAAACCCAGCCTACACATCTGGCAGTTCTCAGTTAACGTGTTGCTCCAGTCATTTTTTTAATGATTTTCAGCAGAATCTTGCTTGCATGTGATATTAATGATACTGTTTGATAACTTTTGTACTTTGATGGGTCACCTTTCTTTGGAATGGAAACAAATATCATCAAGAGATGAACTGCATTGGGAAAGTCAGCCGTCAGGGACCTCTCCAGAGCACTGAAGAGCAACGATATTAGTCTGGAGACTAAGGAGCGCCTGATCCAGGTCATAGTCTTCTCAATTGCTTGCTTTGTGTCAGAGAGCTGAACAATGACTAGGGATGATAGAAAGATAATTGATTCCTTTGAGGTGTGGTGCTGGAGAAGAGTGTTGAATAGACCATGGACTGCTAGGAGAACAAACAAGTTCATTGTGGAGAGGGTGAAATCAGGCTACTCCTTGGAGGCAAAGATTCTGAAGCTTCATCTGATATACTTTGGACATGTTGCAGTAAGGGACTGGTCCTTGGAGAGGGACATCATGTTTGGAAGGGTGAAGGGACAGCACAAGAGAGGAGTACCCTCGATGATATGGATCAGTTCAGTAACTGAGCTAATGAGAGTATGTGTGACAGAGACAATAAGGTTGGCACAGTACAGAGCAGGGTTTAGGGCTTTTGTACATAGGGTTGCTATGAGTTGCAAGTGACAAGTGACTCAACGGCACATAACAACAACAAGAATCATATATCTTTTAAAAACATATAGTTGGAGGAAAAACACAGGAGAAGAAGACCCTGAGTGAGTGAATTGTCACATTAACTGGGGTGATGGGGGTAGCTGTGTCGGAGTTAGTGAGACTGGCTCAGGATAGTGCAGGGTTGAAAGCTGTTGTACATAGGGTTACTGTGAGTTGCAGGTGATGACAGCACATTAACAACAACATATGATTTATTAGTAATTTGAGAAGCTGTACAGTGTGAAGAAGAATCAGGATTGGAGGGAGACTCATCAATAACCTGCATTATGCAGATGACACAACCTTGCTTGCTGACAGTGAGGACGGCTTGGAGTACTTGCTGCAGAAGATCAAAGAACACAGCCTTCAATATGAATTACATCTCAATGTCAAGAAGACAATAATTCTTACTACTGAACCGATATGGCAATATTATGATGTTGTTGTTGTTGTTATGTGCCGTCAAATTGCCCACGACTCATAGGGACCCTATGTACAACCCTAAACCCTTCCCTGTCCTGTGCCAATCTCACTGTCTCTGACACACCTACTCTGATTACCCCAGTCACTGAGTCAATCCACCTCATAGAGGGTCTTCCCCTCCTGCTGTCTCTCCACTCTCCCAAGCTTGACGTCCCTATCAAAGGATTGGTCCCTCCTTGCAACATGTCCAAAGGATGTCAGACGAAGCCTCAGAATCCTTGCCTCCAAGGAGCAGCCTGGGTTAGCCCTCTCTAAGTCAAACCTGTTTGTTTTCCTAGCAGTCCATGGTACATTCAATACTCTTCTCCAACACCACAGCTCAAAGGCAGCAATTCTCCTTCTGTCATCCCTAGTCATTGTCCAGTTCTCTGACACATAGCAAGTGATTGCAAAGACCATAGCTTGTTTCAGGTGCACGTTAGTCTCCAGACTGACTTCCTTGCTCTTCAGTACTTTGGAGAGGTCTTTAACAGCGGACTTTCCCATCTCAATATGTCTTTTAATTTCCTAGCTGCCGGTGCCAAGAGTGTTGACTGTGGAGCCAAACTAAAGCTTTTAACAGTTTCAATCTCTTCACCATCCATCCTGATGCTGCCAGTTGGCCCAGTGGTGAGAATTTTTGTTTTCTTGATATTGAGCCTCAATCCATATTGAAGACTGCAGTCCTGGACCTTCTTCAGCAAGCGCTTCAGGTCCTCTTCAGTTTTAGCAAGCAGGATTGTATCATCTGCATAATGCAGATTGTTGATGAATCTTCCTCCATTCCTGATGCCACATTTCTCCTCATACAGCCCAACCTCCCGAATAGTCAGTTCTGCATATAGATTGAAAAAGTATGGAGATAGGACACATCCCTGGTGTACACCCTTCCCAGTTTTGAACCATGCAGTGTTTCCTTGCTGTTCTGATGACTGCCTCCTGGTCCAAGTACAGGTTTTTCATTAGTATGATCAAGTGTTCTGGGATTCCCATTCTTCTCAGAGTTAGATGGAGAATATAGTAAAGTTGTCAATTACTTCATCTTACTTGGATCCACAATCAACACCCTAGATATTAGCAGTCAGGAGATCAGGAGATGTTTTGCACTGGGAACGTTTACAGTCAGAGACCTTTTCAAATTACTGAGGAGCGATGATGTCAGTTTGACGACTAAGGTGCAACTGATTCAGATGATGATCTTTTTAATGTGATGTTTTGAAAAAGTGCAGCCAGAGTGTTCCTTGGAGGCAAAGATAACAATACTTCGTCTCACTTACTTTAAACATGTTGCTAGGAAAGAATGACATCATACTTGGAAAGGTGGAAGATTGGCAAAAGAAAGGAAGACCTTCACCCAGATGGATTGACTTAGTGACAGAGGCAGTGGGCTTGAGTGTGTTAGGAAGTGCAGGATGACACAGGATGCAACAGGGTTCAGATCTGTTATTCATAGCGTCACTGTGGGCACTGTTTAACTCAAGGTCACCTAATAACAACAGCAACAGCCATATATTTTCATATTATAAAGTACTTATATACTTTAATGGATCTCTGGTAAGAAGCTTCACTGCGGAGAGCTCTGGTGGCCTAGTGGCAAGAAGCTCTATTACAATCCCCAAGGTATGTGGTTCAAACCCACCAGATGTTCTGCTGGAGAAGGAGGGGCAGTTTCCTTCTGTGCCAGTCAGATCCAAGTCAACGGTGCACAAGGAAAGGAAAAAAGAAAGGGGAAAAAATCAACCAAAAAAAGAAGCTGCACTGTAATCTCGAAGGCACGTGGTTCAAATCCACCAGCTGCTGTGACAGAGAAAGATCGGCATTCTCCTCCCAGTCAGTAGAAGCTGCTGGAGGGTCAGCTATGAATTGATTTTGGCATGATGGCACACAACAATAACAACATAACAAGACAACAATAACAACATAATAAATAAAATTTGGTTTTCTGTAATTCAGTGTATGCAGTTAACACTCAGTATCTGAGAACTAACTCTGTATCTGTGGATTCAACCAACTGCAGAAAAAAAATATTTGAAGAAGAAATTCCGGAAAGTAAAACTTTCATTTTCAGTGTGCCACACCCCATGCTGAATCCACAAGAATGAAGTGATAAGGGCGCATATCCACTCGGAGCTTCTCTTCTCGCTGTATCAGGCCCTTAGTTGTTCTACAGCTCATTGTTTGAGTGTTGGCCACCTATATGTTCACTATATGTATTGTGTGCACCCTTTATTTCTGTGATAGTCTAGTGTTTAAAGAGTTGCACTGCCAACCCATAGCCCATGGTTTGAACCACCAGCTTCTTCAAGGGAGAAAGATGGGCAGTCTCCTCCATGTGATTTAACAGCCTCTAAAAACCCACTGGAATTTTCAGCTAAGAGTCAGTTCTGTCTCGGTGGCACGTGACAGCAATGATGAAACAAGTAAGTAGTCAGATAAATCTCTGAAAGGAGGGGAAAGAGCCATTTACATAGCTACATTATATTAAGTATTACAGTTAATCTGTAGATGACTCAGAGTATTGAGAGGTTATTTGTAAACATTGCCCATTTTGTATAAGGATATCATCAGATTTTTATATATGTGGGCAGGAGGTGGGGAAGAGTTGCAGGTGGGAAGCAGAATAGATGGGCCATGAGCTGGCTACTGGGGAGTGAACGTGGCCCTGGAACTAATCCCCCTCCGATGTGGAGGATGTGGGTAATATATCTGTACTCCCAAATAATGTGATAGTGTTAGTTAAATGCCTGTTTAATTGTGTTAAAATTACAGACTGATCCTCTGCAAGAATTAATTCCTCAGATGATGAGGCAAGTCTTTTTTCCCCCAAGCCAAGTCACAATATTAATAGTGTAACTATTCGTGACTCTGCTGTACGAAGTTTAATTTTCAAAGACAATTAGACAATTTTATGGCTGACTTGCAGCATTTGTCTCTAACCACTGAGTTGGTATATGTTGCCTCCCTAGCAAATTCTTCCTGGCTGTCAAATGAGAGATGAGTTGTGAGAAGTACAAAGCTTTTCAATTAATTTATGATCCTGTTCGGTATAAAGCCTATAATTACCCTGTGGGTGTTATGGTTGTGAAAATAAAGAACTAAATGAAAAGTTGAAAGTTCATTTTATGGAAAAGTTATTTTCTATATTTGAAAGGCAGTATTTAAAGAGGGAGGGGATGGAGAGTAGCTTGTATGCCCCCTCCCAAGAGTGGGGAGAAATGATTTCTGGCCCCTTTTTCCTTTTATCCAGCCAAGTTTGTAAGTGCCTTTTAGAGAACAGGCAATTATTCAAAACAGTCTTCAGGTCCTATTTTTAGGTTCTAGATTAGATATCTCACATCCAACTGAGTCATTCATTCAACAAATATTTACTAAATGTTGCTATGTCTGGGGACTGTTGTAAACTTGGGGGCAGAGCTGTGAACATACACAAGATTCTCATTTTGAAACTCCCATAAGAAAGAAGTTGAGGGGAGGCAAATAATACCTCAGCAAATAATTTCGTGAACAAGTTCATTGCACGTGGTGGTGACTACTGTAAGGAAATGAAGCGAGGTAACATGTGATGGAGTGTGTGCTGGTGAGAGTGGAACGAATCCCTTTGACCGTCCCGCATGAGGACAGCACAGGACAGGTCAAGGTTTCGATCTGCTGTTCATGGAGTCACTATGAGTTATAATTGATTTAACAGCACCTAATGACAACAACCACCATTCCTTACTAAGAAGCACTCTTCTTCCTGTCTCTCCTGTCGCACATTTGGAAGATGGGAATGGAAACCTGTGGAACAATCTGACAAACCAATAGCAGTACTCTCTTTGGACTCCCAGTTCAGTTAAGTAGAACACATAGCTTCTTTAGGGAAAAGAGAAGAAAGCATTGCAAGTCTTAAACAAGAGTCAGGTTCCCCAATTGCTGCTAATCAAGTTCATTAAAACTGAATGCATATTTAAAACTTCCTTGTGATTAACTATTTTAATGTAAGTAATACTGTATGAAATACTGTATGATGACTCAAGGCATCCTGATTTAAAGTGAAGAGTGTGTCCCCACTGTAAACCTTTGGCTTTCATTTAGTGTTTAAAAGTAATAAACTTCAAATGCCTGAATTATATAACAGGCTCACATTTCCAAAGAATCAGACATGCTTGGGGAAAAATACTAGGTTTGCAAAACTTAGTACTGAAGGTTCTTTTAGCCAGCTTTGTTGGCACAGTGGCAAAACACTCAAAGAACAGTGTCTTTAATACCACATGCAAGCAAATGTTTTCTGAAGATCATTCAAAAATGGCTAGAACAGAAGATTGACAAGAGAACTACCAGGAGTTTAGGCTGGGTCTGAAAAAGGCTTTAGCACTAGGATATCATTGCTGATGTCAGATGGATTCTGGCTGAAAGCAGACAATACCAGAAAAAAAAATGTCTGTTTGTGTTTTATTGACCATGCAAAGCCACTGTGTGGATATAACAAACTGTGAGTAACATTGAGAAGAATGGGAAATCCAGAACACTTCATTGTACTTGTGCAAAACCTATACCTAGATCAGCAGGCTGTTGTCTGAACAGAGCAAGGGAATATTACATGGTTCAAAATTAAGGAAGGTGTGCATCAGGGTTGTATACTCTCTCTGTACGTATTCGGTCTGTTTGCTGTGCCAATCATTCAGGAAGCTGGTCTCTATGGAGAAGAATGTGGTTTCAGGGTTGGAGGAAGACTCATTAACAACCTGTGCTGTGCAGTTGATACAACCTTACTTCCTCAAAGTGAGGAAGACTTGAAATGCTTACTGCAGAAGATCAAAGACTACAACTTTTAATATGGATTCTATCTCATCATCAAGAAAATAAAATTTCTCACCACTGGACCATAAGCAACATCATGATAGGTAGAGAGAAGATTGACATTATTAACAATTTCATCTTACTTGGATCCACAAACAGCACCCTTGGTACTTGCAGTCAGGAGATCAGGAGATGTATTACATTGATAAGTCTATTTTCAGGGACCTCCCCAAATTACTGAGGAACAGTGATGCCAGTGTGAAGACTAAGATGTTCCTGATTCAGGCCATGGTCTCTTCAATAATTTGCCGTGCATCTAAGAGCTGGACGGTGAATAGTGATGACAGAGGAGAATTCTTAATACTTGATTAAATTTTAAGAAAATCTTTGGGATGTGGTGCTGGAGAAGAGTACTGAATATCTCATGGACTGCCAAAAGAAACAGATAGGTCTTGGAGAAAATGCAGCCAGAAAGCTCCTTGGAGGCAAGGATGACCAAGTTTCATCTCACTTTGGCAATATTGTTAGTAAAGGCTAGCCCTTGGAAGCGGATATCATGCTTGGAAAGGTAGAAGACTCTCAACAAGATGGATTGATCCTGTGGCTTCAGCAGTGGGCTTCAGGATGGCACAGGGTACAACAGGCTTCCTGTTTGTTGTTCATACGGTGACTGCTGTGCGTTGAACTGGACTCAGTGGCACTTGCTTGCAACTCCATTATTTATTTCCTGTGAGAAAGATGAGCAGTCAGCTCCCTTTAAGATTTATGGCCTCAGAAACCCAATGGTGAGTTAGCCTAAGAATCAAGCACATTGTTTACAATAGCAAGGAGTTGGAAACAACCTAAATGCCCATCAACAAATGAATGGGTAGAGAAGCTGTGGTATATTC
>NW_006399821.1:113954-143588 GCF_000299155.1 Elephantulus edwardii | reverse complement strand
AAAAATTAAAAAAAAGAATCTAGCACAGTATAAACTGTTTGCCTCTTTCCTCAGCCACTATATTTTGACAGCTGAGGCAACAATAGTAAAAAAATCCATTTAAAATGCACACACATATGGAATAACAGTACGAAAATACTGAGTTTGTGCTTTTGGTTTCACTGATAAAGATGGAGCACTACAAATGGGTGGTTGTTTGGCTAGACTCCTGCCCTGTCCCTGGACGTGCGGTAGGTGAGCCAGTCCCCCCACTGAGCAGGAAGCTCTGCAGAGAGCCCCAGGGGGGACTGTCCAGTCATTTAGGTCATTGCGTTACAGCCTCTATGCAGGACAAATGTAAATAAAAATGCATTTTGTATGAAAAGATACAATAGAAGTGGGTTCCGTTCTTGGCCTAATGTGAAACGTTGGCTCCTCTTGAAGCAAAGGGGGCAGCAGCACAGATTGAGTGACTCACAGACATTGCCCTAGAATTGTAGGAACTCGGTCTTAGCTCTCAGAATCACTTTCACCGTCCTTGTTTCAGGGTTTCACCTGACTTCCAAATAGATCTGCTTCACCCTTTTGTATTTTTCCGGAAAGCTGCATGAATGCAGCATCGTCCCTCAGCAGCAGGGCTGCTTTGGAGGAAAGCGTGCTGCTGTGGAGCTGCACCACACTCGGTTCCCGAGCTGTGGAATGTGCTCTTGCTAAAGTGCGCTGGTGAATGTCCTCTCTGTGGCCCTGCTGTGCAGAGAAAGACAAGTTTGGGAATTTTTAAAGGAATGTAGCTGATCCAGTAGGAGTTGTCTCCAAAGGCTTCCCTCTCAGACTTCCCTGGATGTGTTTTGTTTTTTTCTGACCTAAGACATCAGACTCGACCACAGAGCATAAAGACATCAGAGCTAATTAAGCAAAATGAATGCCCCGTATTTTATAGAGCTAACCCTGGAAAGGGAGCCAACAGCTCACTTCTGTTTTCTCTTCTGCTGCAGGCAACACTGCAAACCTGTGCAAGCCACTTGTCTTTTGCCCATTGGAAAATGAATATGATCACCACAAAAAGGCATTTGTTCACTGCAGCATTATTGTGGCAGAGAAGAAAATGGGAAATATAAATGATTATCAGTAATGGAATTGCTAAATATAGCTGTGCCACTGAGCTGCCAGGTGTCTGAGCAGTCAGTTAAGACAAGGCCAAGCCTTTAATCACTTAGTGCACTGACATAAACAAGAGGTTAAACCCAAAGAAAGTGGCACTGGCTCCCCCAACCCAAATTTTCCTGGGACCTTGCCCAGGTTGGGTTCAGGTGGATCAACAGATATGGGGACCGTCTTTGTTCCTGGGTAGCCCAAAACAAAGATTTCTGCAAAAATTTCTAGGGAAGGCCAAGGGATTCAGGGTAGATAAGTGTTGAGCATTGTGTCAGAGTGAGGGAAGTGACTTTGAGGTCGCTCTCCCTTCTTCATCCCTCTGGTGTGTAGAGCTTAGCAAAGGAGCCTGAGGAAGGCTTTTATGAAAGGACCCCAATAAAGAGACTGCTGTGTATGGAGGTCCTGGTAGCACAGTAGGCTAAGTGTTGGACTGCTAACTAACACAGTGTGAGTTCAAACCTTCTAGCTGTTCCAAGGAGATAGATAAGTTAATGTTTTCCTAAGATTGAAAGTCTCACAAACCCAGTGAGGGCAGTTCTACCTCTCCTGTAGCATCGCTGTGAATTGGGATCTACCTGGCAGTGAGTCTGGCTTGGTTTGATTTGGCATGGAGGTGCCTAGGTTAGGAATGCAAGATGTGAAAGAGCATGGCAGAATAAGATTTTAGAAATTATGTTTGTAGTTTAACATTAACATTTAACATTATTATTTAACAATTTAGCATTCAACTAAATATATGAACATTAGTAGTGAATGTGCCTGGGATTTAAATTTTGTGTGTGCAGATGTTCCGGTAGGATAGCAGCAATGATAAATCATTCTAGAGTAATTTAAAATATGCTAGTACCATTGCTCTAGAGGTCTCTTTGAGAAATTACTCTCTCCAGATAGTTAATGAATATTTTGTTAATGGCTACTATGGAGATAAGTAGGGGACTAATATGAGTAGGTTATGCTCCTTCCATGCCTAGAAATTTACTGTCTCACTGTTTGGATCAACCCTGTCACCTGAAATCATTTAAGACTTTCAGTGTAAGTAATTCAGTGTTAAAACACTTAAAACCCCACAGCCTACTCTTGTGAGGGCAGAAATTAGCCAGAAGGTATTCCTATTTAAAGCCTTTTAATTTGAATTTCAGAAACTGATGGCATCCCCCATTTGTCTAACAAACTTCTATTTCTTACCATTGAAAAGAATATAACTGTAGAGAGAGTAGGGATTTGATTTGCCCAACTGAGTAACTTTGAACTGCTCAATATCTAGCTGCCTAAAGTTTATTTGTTCTTGCAGTTTTTATGCACCTACATTCAGCCTTTCATTGTTTAGTATTAGACTGAGTTTAAATATCTAAATACCATGAAAATCCAAGGGATGTAAAAAAAGGCAAAAAAGCAGATATGTTGTGTACATACCCTCATTCAAGGAGCTGTGGTGGTGAAGACAATAGAATATTTCCCTGCCAAGTAAAACAATGATGGGAAGTTTCCTCCCTTTAAGATTTACAGCTTCTGAAACCTTGATAGAGGATCACTATGAGTCGGAATCAACTCTAGAGCAGTGAGTTCAGTTCCTACCTTCATACTGCTTTGTGAAGAGAATAATCTATTTTTTAATGGGTTATAGAATACCTGTAGGTTCTGTGGAGTCTTGGGTGGTACGAAGGGCAAGCACTCAGGTGTATTACTGCTAACCCTAAGGTTGATGGTTTACAGTCACCCAGAGGCACTCCAGAAGAAAGACATGGTGATGCGTTTCTTCTTTTTTTTTTGTACTTATACTTTTTAAATTTTACTTTATTAATTTTAATGAATATTTACAGAGATTTTGGATTTCCATTCATTCATTGTTGCACTTTTCTCCCTGTCCACCCCCCACCCCAGTTTGCTCCTCTTTAAAAAGTAAAAGAAAAATTCCTTCATGTGATCCACTTCTTTTTTTTAATTAATTTTAATGAACATTTACAGAGATTTTGGATTTCCACTTCTGATAGGTCACATCCCTGAAAACCCTGTAAGTCTCAATTCTCTGCATATATGATGTTATCATGAGTCAAAATTGATTCTGTCGCAACTGCTTTGGTGTTTTGGGAGGATTCCTTTTCTGCATAGGGGGCCCTGACTGTTCCTCATCCCCACACACCCAGTTTCTGCTAGTTTTTAAGTAAATCTATCTGAATTATTTACTTGGGTCTGGAGAAGCAACCTAAGGTGATTATGTGGATCTAGTAGACCTACTGTGGAGCAGACATGGCTACAACTCCACTTAATGCCTGGATTCTGTAACCCTCTGCCCTAAGTGGAGAACCACCAGCATTTCAGGTCCCCAAGCACCAGGGTCAGCTCAGACCTTGTCTCCATGAGTGATCTGGGGTCCACGTTTCCCAGTGCCTAGTTCTAGTGAGGGGCAGCAGATCCTTTTGTTTAACTATCATTGAGATCTTTGTCGTATGTATCTGTGGTTGTGTTGCAGGGTCCTGGCTCAAGGAGACCTAGCCTTTCCTTAACCATGGGCTGTATGTGAAGTATAAGAGCTAATGTCAGTCTTTTCCGGCTCTGTTTTTTTGTTTTTTTTTTTAAATACAGTTCACTAACAATCTAGTTCATTATCTAGCCTTCTTCCTCTGGCTGATCAGCCATGGTCAAAGCACTGGGATTGTCAGTTTGGCCTATCAGTTTATAGTATGTGTATAGTGTTATAGTATTTATCTTGTATCTGATAGTTAATTGTCACCACCTGGCCTCTGTGACTCTAGAATCCTGTCATCCAATTGAGTGAAAAGAGCCCGTATCATGACAGCATCTCCTGCTGTGGACTCTAGCCAACAGAAGACAGCACGATTGAACTTTTCATTGATGATACCTCTTACTGTGTATTTATCCCTTTAGTGAAGACTCTGCCTCTCAGCCATCCTGGGATCACAATCATATGGTGGGTTCTCATAATAAATCCAGTATGCCATGCTCACATTTGAGCCTTTGCATCCCTTAAGATTCTGCAAGCCATATTCAGTATCTCCTTTTTGTTACTTGTAGGTCATTTTTGTACCCAGGTTGCAGGAGCCGTCTCAGTGTCTGTGTCAAGACACTGAACCACAGATCACTGGAGAGTGCTCTGATGTAAACGAATTCTCACCATTCCATTACCCATCACATCACATATTTCCTTAGTTCCTGTTAGTATACATCATCATCAGGCCCTGAAAGTCCTTTAATAAGAAGCTCTCCTGTCAGCTGGACTGAGGCCTGACTCTGATTATCAGCTGGAGCAGAAGGATTTTGAGGAAGATAGGCTTCATTTTATGATGCACTTGCCTCTGGTGAGGTTTTTGCTGTGTTTCCAGGAAAGAGAGTTTTCCTTTCCCACAGAATGTTCAAGAAAATTTTGAAGCTCAAGACTTTTAGACTTGACCACTAAATATTCTTATCAAGAGTCTCAGGATGACTCCATCAGTGCTAGCTCAGGCCTATAGTTGGCGATATGGCATTTCCTGGAGGTTAGAGGAATTGGAAGACAGAGAGTTAGAGGTATGGGTTGTTTTAGTGGCCAGTGGTTCTCCTGGTTGCCATTGTTGTTGTTAGGTGCCATCAAGGAGAGTATCACCCATAACGACCCTCTGAACAACAGATCTGAACTCTGTCTGATCCTGTGCAGTCCTCACAATCTCTGGCATACTTGAGCCCATTGCTACAGTTGCTGCGTCACTCCACCTGGTTAAAGATCTTCCTCTCTTTTGCTGACCTTCTACCTTTAAAAGCATTATGTCCCTCCTAGCAACATGCCGTAAGTATGAGTTGATGTTTTATCATCTTTGCCTCCAAGGAGTATTTTGGCTGCATCTTCTCCAAGACCTGACTGTTTGTTCTTTTGGCAGTCCACAGAATATTCAGAACTTTTCTGTGAAACTATAGCTTAATTCTTATTTTGCCTGAAAAAGACCATGGTCTGAATCAGGTGCACTTTAGTCCTCAGACTAACATCATTGTTCCTCAATAATTTGGAGAGGTCCCTGACTGCAGATTTTCCTAGTGCAATACATCTGACCTCCTGACTGCTGGTACCGAAGATGTTGATTGTCGATCCTAATAAGATTAAGTCACTGACAGTCTTTTCTCCATATATCGTGATGTTCCTATTGGTCCAGTGGTGAGAATGTTTGTTTTCTTGACATTGAGATGCAGTCTACTTGAAGGCTGTATTTTTTGATCTTCTGCAGCAATTACTTTAAGTCCTCCTCACTTTCAACAAACAAGGTTGGCATTGCAATGTCTAAAGATATGGACTTAAAGGATTGATGAAGTGATGCCTAAGATATTGAAACAATGGTTCTACATGCGACTTTACAAGATAAGATCAAAGAGGTATTTTACTTTAAACCTAGTACTTCTTTTTTCTTTTATATTGGTTTGCTTACAAAGTTTGTATACATTGTGTTTCACACTATGCTTCGTTCATATTGTATTTCATAAAATCCTTAATCCTAGTACTTCTTATGTGAAAGATACATTCACAGGGTCCACAGGAGACCGGGTGTTATTTTTGCAGTGTCTCAAACCCTGAAAAGTGAACTGAATATTAAAGAAAGCAATATTGAATGAGAATCACATACAGTTGTCTTTGTCAGTAAGAGTGACAATAGCTGTACCAGTGATTACCTTTTACTGGTTGTTAACTCAGGGCCAGCATCTGGATGAGATGATCTACATGTATTATTTTGTTTCATTTTTATAATCACCCTGTCAAAATAGATAATATGTCTAGATTACAAAAGAAGCTGCTGGGACTTAGAGAAGATAAATACCTTCTCCACAAACAGCTAGAATTTCTTCCTAGATTTATCTGACTCTAAAATGATAGCCATTTGATATTTAATAGCTATACCGCTTGCTAATTAGGCATATGCCTGTTAGGGTATTTTCTCTGTATGTTTTTCTGAGAAAGGACAGAATAACAGGCAATTCATTTCAGAAGTTGAAGAGATGCTGCAATTAATGTGTTAATGCTAAGTGTTTCTTTTGATAGCAGTAAAACTATTTTTTCCACATTTAGGGAGAAATCAAGGAAGAGGAGAGGAATAGAGGAAATCCCTTGATACACAGGCTTCTCCCTGTGATTGGCATTCATCAGGATGAGGCAATGTTAAGAACCATGAGAAATGCCCCCCTAGTGAGTCTCTCTGATGTATTTGGTGATTATAGGATTAATGTCAACTGCCTTTCTAAAAATTTTGCTCTTAACACAACTTCTTGCTATTGCTAAGAGCAACAATTAGAAAGATCCTTTTACAACTTGTCGTTCAAGGGGTTACACGTACTGTGTGTGAGTAACAAGATAATCATTAATCTGAGGAGTTGGAAGAGATAGATGATGAGGAGTTGGATCTTGGAGGTAGGAAACCACCAATATGACACCTGTCTTCTCTCTCCTCTGTAAGAACCAATACAGTGGAGTGGTGCCAGAGGTGTGGTGATGGGACTTGCCTGTTCTCCCTTGTCCTACAGCCTGAAGTTGTGACATCCTTGCCTGTGTCTGAAGACAAAGAGATAGTCTGGTGTCTTAATCCTGGGCCCCTGAAAGTTCTGGAGGGGCTGGCAACCTGCCCAGTCAGTTCCCTGTGGAGTGAAATAGGGGCTCCTCAGCTGTCAGCTTATCAGGGGAGGTACTGTGTATCAGTTTCCTGTGACTGCTGTAATGCATTAACATATTGGGTGTCTTAAAGCAATGAGAATTTATTTATTCTTCCAGAGTTTTAGAGGCTGTTGTTGTTGTTGTTGTTGTTATGTGCCGTTGAGTCGTTTCCGACTCATAGCGACCCTATGTACAACAGCCCTAAACCCTGCTCTATCCTGTGCCAATCGCACTGCCTCTGACACTCCCATCCCGATTACCCCAGTCACTGAATCAATCCACCTCATAGAGGGTCTAGAAGCTCAAATTTAGAATGCAAGCAGGATCATGCTCTTAATAAAGGATCTAGGGAAAGTTCCTTCCTTCCTCTTTCTCCCCCCACCCCCACCCCGGTAGCTCCAGCCATTCTGTGGTTTACAGCTGCAGCGTAACTCTGATCTCTGCCTGTCTTCACATAGCATTCTTCCCTCTGTGGCTCCACATGGTAGGTCTTTTCTCTGTGTGTCTCTGTTCTGAATCTCTTCTTATAGGGATACCCGTTGTGGTGGATTAGGACATAGCCAACTTATTGGAGTTAGAACTTAAAACATTTTCTGGGGGATGAGGGTTACAGTTCAACTCATATTATTTTGGGAACAGTCCTTTTTCATCCTCTCAATTTTAGCTGTTTCTCTACATATTAGTATTTTTTGTTTGTTGACAGAGTTTTCCCTACTGACTGAACAGCACACTGCATTGGTTTAACTTCTTATATAATACTTCACAGAAACTGTATCCTTTAGAGGATCTGATAGAAATCACTGACGTTTATATTCTAGCAACTGAAAAGTCACTGGCTTGGATCCACCAGCAGCCCTGCAGGGAAAGATGATGCAGTCTCTTTCTGGTAAGATTTAGATGGAAAGTTACCATGAGTTGGAGTTGATGCTTTTTGAGTTAGCGGATCTGAAAGAAGTAATTCATTAATGGTTATATTCTAACAATGCAAAAAGGTGTAGTTACTGAGAACCAGTTCCTTCCATTTCAGTGAATTTAATATCAACAGTAGTCTGGGTACTTGCTGTTGATAATCATTGAGCCAAACACTATGTTTATTACTTTAATACTTATTATAGCCACAAGAGTGATTTCTTGTATTATTTGCCGCTTTACTGAGGGGGAAACTAAGAATTAGTAGAATTTGATAACTTCCTCAAAGCATAGAGTGTGAAAGATTGGAATCAAGCTTATATGTGTATGATTCTAGTACCCTAACACTTAATTGTACTTGGGTTTTTTTATTGAGATGTATATTTCAGATATTGCAGATGTCCCTTTTTTAAAAGGATAAATTTAGAGGTTTTTAGTATGTTCACAAAAGTGTTCAACCACATAACTATTCTCCTCTCCTTGCTGTTAAGTTTGTTCTGACTCTAAGTTGACCCTCCAGCAAGTTTCCAAAGTTATAAATCACACAACAGGACACTACCCACCTTTCTCCCATAGTAGCTGGTGGATTCGAACTGCCAGAGAAGCGTGACCTTTGAGTTAGCAGCACAACTCTACAGATTTGGCCACCAGAGCTCCCTAAGCAACTATTACCGTAATAGAATTCCAAAGTATGTTCACCACACAAAAAGAAATCTCATGCCTTCTGCACTTGGAAGTCTCTACTCTACTTCCTATCTCTGTCTTGTTGTTACTGTTGTTGTTATGTGCCACCGGTTCACCTGCGACCCATAGCAAACCTTTGTACAGCAGCCCTGAACCCTCCCCTGTCCTGAGCCAGTCTCGCTAATTCTGACACACCAACTCTCATTGCCCTCGTCACTGTATCAATCCATCTCATCTGGCGTATACCCCTCCTGTGCTATTCCTCCACCCTTCCAAGCATGATGTTCTTCTCCAAGGATCGGTCTTTCCTCGCCACATGCCCAAAGTATGTGAGACAGAGCTTCAAAAACCTAGCTTCCAAGGAGAAACTTGGTTTCACCCTCTCCAAGACAGACCTATATGTTTTCTTGGCAGTCCATGGTATGTTCAAAATTCTTCTCCAGTACCACAATTTGAAAACATCAATTCTTCTGTCATCCTTAGTCATTGTCCATCTCTCTGAAGCATAACAAGTAATTGAGAAGACCATGGCCTGGATTAAGTGCCCCTTAGTCCCTTGACTGACATTATTGCTTTTCAGTACTCTGAAAAGGTCCCTGACAGCAGATTTTCCCAATGCAATTTGTCTTTTGATTTCCTGATTGCTAGTGTTAAGAATGTTGATTGTAGAACCAAGCAAGCTGTAATTGTTAACAACCTCAATCTCTTTTCCATATGTCATGGTGCTGCCAATTTGCCCAATGGTCAGAATCTTTGTCTTAATGTTAAGCTTCAATCCATATTGAAGACTGCAGTCTTTTTTTCCCCTTTTATTCTGATGTATTTATAAAGTTTGAATACATTGTTTTTCACTAAAGATCCTTCTCATTTTCATCACCCCACCCACCTATTGAATTGTGGAAATAGAGGAGTGCAAATAGGGGGTAGGGTGTTAATCATAGGGAACACAACAGTCTTTTACCTTCTGCAGCACGCACTTCAGTTTCAGCAAGCAAGGTTGTGTCATCTGCATAATGTAGGTTGTTGATGAGTCTTCCTCCAACCCTGATGCCACATTCCTCCTCATAAAGCCCTGATGCACTCCTTTACTGATTTTGAACCATGCAGTGTTTCCCTGTTCTGTTCTGAGGACTACTTCTTGGTCCAAGTATAGGTTTCATATAAGCACAATCAAATGTTCTGGAATCCCCATTTTCCTCAAGGTTAGCCACAATTTGTTGTGATCCACACAGTCAAATGTCTTTGTGTAGTCAGTGAAACACAGATAAACATTGCTCTAGTACTCTTTGCTTTCTGCAGAAATCCATCTGACATTGTCAGTAATGTCTCTAGTGCCACGGCCTCTTCTAAACCCAGCTTGTAGTTCTCTGTCAATGTACTGTTCCAGTCATTTCTGGGTGATCATCTGCAGGATTTTGCTGATGTATGATATTAGTGATATTGTTTGATAATTTTCACACTCTGTTGGGTCACCTTTTTTTGGAATGTAATAGATATGGTTCTCTTCCAGTCAGTTGGCCAAGTAGTTATCCTTCAGATTTCTTGGCATAACTTGGTGAGCACATCCAGGGCAGCATCTGTTTGTTGAAATATATCAATTGGTATTCCATCAATACCTGGGGTTTTATTTTTTGCCAAGTTCTTCAGAGCAGCCTGAACTTCCTCCTTCATCACCATTGCCTATCTCTGTAGCATTCCCTATTCTGGACATTTCGTAGAAACAGAATCATATAATATGTGGTCCTCTTTGCCTGGATTTGAGCACTTGAGTATAATATTTCAAGGTGCATCCACATGCACCATTATGAGATATATTCATACTTCATTTTTATTTCTAAATAATATCCTATTGTATAGATACACTGGATTTTGTTTCTCTATTCATCATCAGTTAGGGAGCATTGTTGGCCTAGTGGCAAGAAGCTGCGCTGCAATCCCAATGGCACGCGGTTTGAAACCACTAACTGCTTCATGGGAGAATAGACTGACTCCTCCCATGCAATTAACTGCCTCTGAAGACCCACCAGACGGTCAACAATGGGTCTTTTCTGACGATACACAACAACAGCAACATTCATCAGTTAGGGAGCTTTGGTGGCCCAGTGGTAAGGAGTTGTGCTGCCAACCCAAAGACATGCAGTTCAGATCTTTCAGCTGCTCCATGGATGAAAGATGGGCCATCTACTTGTATGCAGTTTACTGCCTCTAGGAACCTGCCAGAGAGTCAGCTATGAGTCGATGCTGACTCAGCGGTATACAACAACATTCATTAGTTAGGGAGCACTGGTAGTCCATAAGGAGCCACCATAAAGCTGCTAACCCAAAGACCAGGCCTCTTAGGCAGTTCTTATGAGCCAGCTCCCCTTCTGGGGAAAGATGGGCAGTCTTTACTTATGAGATTTATAACCTCCAAAACTCATTGGAGGGGCAGCCATGAGTCTGTTCTAACTCAGTATTAGTGAATGTGAGTATTTATCAGTGGGATATTTGAGGCTATTCTAAAAATGCTGCTGTGAACATTTGTGTATAAGGGTTTTTAATGGCCATTATGTGTATAAAATTTACTTAGAAACCTAGGAATGGAATTACCAAGTGGCAATCTGCTTTTGTAAAGAGTATACCTTTTGAAACCCTGTGGGACATTCTACTTTATGGCAATAGGTTTGGGTTTGGGTTTAATAACTGTTTTAAGTAGATGTTTACTCTAAAACCCTTGGAGTCTTCTCAAAATGTGAAAGTAAAATAAAGCAGATCCTGAGGCTTACTGCTTAGAAGACCGTGAGTTCTTTCTGCTGTGAAAAGAGAACCTTCCTTGCAGCTTAACTGTTTAGACTAAGATTGACTGATTGATTTTGAAACTTTGTTGTTTTGATTTTGAGATATTTGCTTTGATATTATCCAGGAACAAGCTGTGTTTGTCATACACAGGATCCCAGGGTGTGGGTGGAAGATCATAAGATTTACATAGTAATGTTATGTTTCCATTTCTGTTATCATACCCCATTACTGAAATTCATTCACGTGTTTATTGTGGCTAATTTGATAATAACATAACATGGACTGAGGTCCTGGTGTCTTCTCTTTTCCAACAATGGAACACTTGATATGGGCTTGGTAGACAATTTGTTTCTGTAGTGGAAATGCGAGAGTGCCCTTGTGTTTAACCTAGAGCAGAAATCAGTCAGGATTGTGCCTTCTCTCTCAGTAAAAAATTTTCACTTAAGTATATGAAGGCATTGATTACCATTTTTAACAACACAAAGAAAAAGAAACATGTTATAAGTTTTCCTTTTTTGAAAGCTTAGGATTTCTCATAGTGGTGTATAAGACAAAAACCTGTTACCCAGCATTCCTGCCCTCTGAGAGCTTGCATGCCTCAGACAAATCACATAGACTAGTAAGGTCCACTTGAATGTCAGAAAGAAACATAGGAATATCTAAAGATGAACTTATGAGTGCATACCTATGACCCAGTAAGTCTACTCCTAGGTATATATATGTTTATGTATGTGCTTACCAAAAGATATACGTATGAGAATGTTTATATTCATAAACAATAGCTCATTGCTGTTGAATCAGACTGGTTCATAGTTGATCCTCCAGCAGGTTTGCAGAGGCACAGGGGGATTGCCCATCTTTCTCTGTAGAGAAGCTCATGGACTTGAGTGGGTTGACAGTGCCACTCCTTACCCAGTAGGCCACTAGAACTCTCTAAGAATGTTTACAGCAGTACTATTCTTTCCCAAGAATTAATCCACATTTATTCTTGATTTGTGGACTATACAATATACAGATTTTATGCTGAATAAATAATATGTATTAAGCCAAAAAAAAAATGGAGGCATTTTCATGAAGTTTTACATACGATGTTTGAAACAGGCAGATTTTATCACCAAGAAAATCTCCATTGTGTTCTTCACATGGAACCTCATCTGAATCTAAAACTTTTTCCTCTCTTGATTGACTGTTGGGACACGGAAAGGTTTTTTTACGGTGACCTGTGCAGCATCACATCAAGAAAGGTGATGTCTGACAAGAAGATTAAATAACTGTCCCACTTCGTGTAGGTCGTTAACTTATTAACTCATTAACCAACTATAAAGTGGGTTGGGGCTGGGAGGGAGACCAAATTGTGAGGATCCAGAGGGTATGAGCAGCTCTGTTTTTAGTACTCAAAATATAAAACTACCCAAAAAGCTCAGAAATAGAAGAATTTATAAATTAATTGTGATATTTTTACACAGTTTTACATTATATACCAGTGAGAACACCAGGACCACTATCACAACAAGCAACACTGTGGATGAAAGTCACACATTAAATATTGAGGAACGAAGCCAGACAAAAAGGAGTATATTGTATAGGAATGATCCATTCACACAGAGTTCCAAAACAAGCGAAACTAATGTGTGAGGTTAGGAATTGGGGCAAAGGGAAATGAGATGGGCTTTTGTCATACTTCCTTTCTTGATCTAAGTGCTAATTATATGATGGGATATATTCTGTTTTTGAAGATTCAACATATTGTATACTGTAATGTGTGTAGCTTTCCAAATATAATTCTTTTTAAAAGAATATATATGTATGCACACAGACGTGTGTACACGTATGTGGAGCGCTGGTGGTGTGCTGTGTAAGGAGTTGCACTGCAGGATGAGATGGCACCTCTGGCATGTTAAACTCATCAGCTGCTTTATGGGAAGAAGATGAACAGTCTCTTTTTATGTGATTTACAGCTTCTTGAAACGCCCCCATAGGGT
The DNA here is from genome assembly GCF_000299155.1 of Elephantulus edwardii. Classification (NCBI taxonomy): domain Eukaryota; kingdom Metazoa; phylum Chordata; class Mammalia; order Macroscelidea; family Macroscelididae; genus Elephantulus; species Elephantulus edwardii. Next base: position 130,475 of record NW_006399821.1, on the reverse strand, counting down.
CACCTTTGAGTGGAGTTCAGCTCCACAGCAATGACTTTGAGTTTCTCTCTCACGTACACAGACAATCTTTTCATGTTTCTCCACCTCTAGTTTTAATTGCAAAATTAAATTTTACATTCATTGGATGATCTTTTCATTCATTGACAGGTATGTGGTAAGCAGACACTGGACTAGGGGGAACACATTTGTTTTGAGAAGGAGTAGGATTTGAGAAGGCCCAGAAATTGAGAGGGATTGAACCTCAGCAGTACCTGCGTTCTCATACTGGTGACATAATGATTGTTTCATGCTATCTCTGCCTTTGTTCCACCTTCTGTAACAAATCACAGGCACAAACTCAAAACTTAAGCTCATTGCTGTTGGGTCAAAACTAGCTCATAGTTGACCCTCTAGTGGTTTTTTTCAAGGCTATAAAAATATCTCCTGAGATATAGGATTAGTTAATAATGAAAATCAAAGAGATCATAACTTCCTTGAAATTGAGAAGTGTATGATATTGTCCTAACAAAAATATTGAGAGACACCCTGACAGGACTGGAATGTCCGCCCAGGAGAGGGTATGGATTCTCCCCTTAAAAACACGAGGGACTGGCTCCCGGGTGTACCCTCACTTGTCATCTCCCTCTTCTCCCAGGCAGGGAGGGAGCCTAGCCCAAGAGGGAAAGCTCCCCCACCCACTGCAGTGAAACCAGACTTGCCCTTTGCTGGAGAAAGCACACTCTCTGGCTTTGAGAAACTGGTCCACAAAGAGGGCACAAGGTTACTGGGACTCTTACACACACGGATCTTAATGTTTTGTCATTTCTCAGATTGGCCCTATCTCCCAAAGGCTGCTGAAGCTCAACTAATTAAGTGTATTTTCATTGTGGAAATAACTTGACTATGATAATAATGAATAAATCCTCAGGGACGTGACTATTTTAAGCGTGTTTAAAACTCTTGGGAATGTAATCATGGGGGTTAATTCTGAGCATATAATAAGCAGTTCAAGGTCAATGTAATATTCATTCCTTATACTTTAGAACTCTTCTTGTAGTGATGTGGTGAAGTTTTCATTTTGGATAATTGTCAATGATAATGATCATTATCACTAGTAATAGTAATTAATGATGATGCTTCTTTGATATGTTTGTCATGTGATATAAGTATTGGCTAATTAATTTAATAGACCATACTTGTTCAAAATTAATCTGTGATAGAAACTTACTATCTAGGCAATATCCAGTTTGAGGGAAAGCGTAAATAACCAAGTTTAGTAACCATAGTGCACATGTGACCCTTGCCCTTCTGCTACCTAGACCTTTAGCTTCTTGAGTGTCTGCCCAGGTTAGGAAAAGCCCATAGGCACTCAGCCTGCTGTGGAGGTTCCTGAGCTCATGCATTTCTTATTTTCACTGAGTGGTGTGGTGCATACCAGGGGAGAGCCACAGAGCCTTTCTAAGTTGGCCACTGGCTGACACTTCAATCCTAATCCCCCTCCTCCACAGGGACATTTGATTTTAGTAAAGCCCTATGGCAGACCTAAACTCTGTGTCATTCTGTGTGCTGAGTGAGGCCAAGAGAACAATCTCTCCCAGACAAAGCCCTGGTGAACTAGAAAGAAAAGGTGAAGATGTAAGGGACATATTTTTGTTGCTGATGATTGCTTTTGAGTTGAGCACAACTCATAGTGATCCTATGAACAAAAGGCCTGAAGCCTTTCTATAACTATCGTCATTTATGAAAGTTCATCAGGTTTCCAGGGGCATGTTGTTTAGGAAGTGGATGCCACTCCTGCTTAGAGAGAATTAAACATTGCAAAGGATTTCAAAATCTAACTGGAGAATTTAGCCTTCCATTGACATGTGTGCGTACCTGATATTTACTGCATACTTATTCAGTTCCAGGTGCTATGCTGAGTGCTTTTGATTTGCTCCTTCAGGCAGTCCTCTTAGCTACCTTCTGAACTTGGCAGCTCTCTTTATTCTGATTTTAGAGTTGAGGACTTGATGAAGGCCTAAAGAGGTTCTATAACCTGTCCAGAGACACACATGAAGCACACTGTGTGGATGGACTGTTTAAATAGACTCTCTTTCCCCCTTGTTCCTGCCTCACTCAGCCTCACAAGATGATTGAGAACAAGAGACCTGTATAACCTACAAACGCCGTACAAGGAGTCCACACAGGGCTCAGCATTTCTGGATCACCATTGATCGGTAATGGACAGCACCAGCATAAAATAAAATCTAACCTGGACATGCTTGCTGCAAATGTCAGCTTTTCAAAAGAGTTATTGGGAGCTCTGGTGGCCTAGTGGCAAGAAGCTGCACTGCAATCCCAGAGGTACACATTTCAAATCCACCAAAAGCTGTGCTGGAGAAGGAGGGGCAGTCTCCTCCTGTACCAGTCAGATCTGATTTGACAGTACGCACCCAAAAAATATTTTTTTTAAAAAAGAAATTATTGGAGAAAGTCACGTGGGCTAAATGAAATGGATGTGATGTGGGGAGACGGAGCATGTATGTGTTAGAGTGTCTGGAATTTCTAGTATTAGATGGATATTATTCTAAGAAATACTTCAATGGCAGAGTAATTGAATAAACTGGAACTCCTGAAATGAAAATGGTAACCAGCAGGAATAGCATCCAGTATTTCTAAGGCATCCCATTACAGACATTAATAAGCAGGAGATTAATCTGTATTGCTGGGAAACTTCGAACTGTGTCACTAAAGTTTGCGGATATGAATATCTCTTTTCAGGGGCCACTCACCACTTCAGCATTCATTCATTTATTTGGATCCGTGGAAGAATAAGAGAAGTACTTGCTCTATGCTGTTGTTATGTGCCATTGAGTCAGATCTAATTCATAGCTGACCCTCCAGCAGATTTTCAAAGGCATTAAATCACATGGGAGGAAATGCCCATTTTTCCCTGTGATGCAGCTGGTGGCTTTGAATCTCAAAGGTTTTGGTTGGCAGTGTAGTTCCTTACCACTAGGCCACTGGAGCCGCTTGCTCTCTAGGAACCTGCAGTCTAATTGGACAAGCATTTAACAAGAAGCATTAATTGCTCATGTGCCATATGCCAGGCTCTGTAGTCACAATGGATATACGGAGAGGAACAAGACACAGCTCCTAACCTGGAGAAGTGTAAGAGTCCAAGTTAAAATATGACATTGTAAACAAGAGTGGGCCTTAAGAATTTGTGTCTTGTGGGGCACTGTCAGTATGGTTTAGCTCAAAGAACCACAAGCCAGCAAATGAAAATAGTAATAGTAAAAATTAATTAATTTGTTGCTCTCCAGAAATGAAAAGAAATTCATAATCTCCATAAATAATTTTCCTATTCCTTTTAATCCCTCTAATTTTCTTATGTAACATAATGTTCAGGGACGCATGTTCTTGTCACCATCAGAATCTTGCACTCCATAGCCCATCCTGGTGACTGCAGTCTCTCATCTCTCCCTTTCTCTTGAAGAACTTTGTTATATAAATTGACTTTGCTTTTGTCTCCCTTGACAAGTCAAACTTCATTTCTCCTGTCTGACCTCTACTCTAGTATTGCAGCCGAAAGCCCAGGGGCTTCTCTGGCTAGCACAGAGTCTCTTAGATAAAGAGATGGAGAGGTAGTAATGCAAGGGGACTTCATAATCAGAAGGTGAGGAAAGAGGCCAAGAACACCACTCTCTCACAGTCACAGTGAAACTGAAGAGTGTGGGGAGGGCAAAATGCTTTACTCTGAATGGGCTCATTCAGTCTCTACAACCTGGTGGGCTGCTATGGGTTGTTATTTTCCTATTTTACATGTAGGGAGATAAGTTTAGAATCATTAAGAAACTTGCCCAAAACAAGTGGCAGAGCCAGGATTTGAGCTCAAAGTAAAATTATTTTGATTTCAGGATCTTAGAAAATTGAACAGTTTGGGGGAAAACATGGGAAAAAAGGACACTTTTGAATCATGTGTGTAGAATGAGGAGTGGTTTGGAAAAGATTTAAAGGGCACTTTGAGATGGATTTTAAAAAGCCTTCAAAGGAAGATATTGCTGCTGTCAGATGAATCTTGATTGTTTACTTGTGTTTTATTGACTATGCAAAGGCATTTAACTATGTGGATCATAATAAATCATAGATAACATTGAGAAGAAAAGAAATTCTAAAACACTTAATTGTGCTCATACAGAACTTGTATATATAGACCAAGAAGCAGACATTCAGCTAGAACAAGGGCATACCACATGGCTTAAAATCAGGAAAGGTATACATCAGGGTAATTTGAGAAGTTGGGTTATGAAGAAGAATGAGGTATTAGAATTAGAAGAAGATTCATCCTCACCACCTTGCTTGCAGTATAGAAGACTTATAGCACTTACTGAAGAAAGGAAAACACAATAGTTGACAACTTCAATCTTTTCTCCAACTGTCATGATGTTGTGGTGTAATCCATATTGAAGGGTGTGACCCTTACTGAAGGGTGTAATTTTTTTTCTTTTTTTTACTAAAAATTCACACACACACACGCACACACACACACACTTTCCATCATAGTTATTATGTTTCATACAGTCATTCCCATACATTATGTTTTATAAAATTTATCATCACTGGACTCTACTCACCGTTACCCAGTCTTTTTAGGTCTCTCCCAGATCTTTCTCATTTACTTTACCCTTTACGTACACTCATCAAATTGTGAAACCCTGTGATTTTGCCTCTACCCATCCTCACCCCTCTGTTCCCACTCCTTCCAGTTTGGATCACAATACACATTTTACTAGTTATCCTTCTGTTTTTACAATAATGGTCTTATACAGTATTTGTCCTTATGAGACTGAGTTAGTTCGCTTAGCATAATTCTCTCTAGTCTCTCCCAAGTTATGTAGTATTTTTCAAAATTGTTTCTCCCGAGTGCTGGATAGTATATCATCATGTAAATGTACTATAATTTCTCAATCCATTCAGTTGTGGTTGGACATTCACGCTGTTTCCATGTTCTTGCGATTGTGTGAATATTGCTCCTATGAACATTGGTGTACAAATCTACTTTACAAAATGGGCAAAAGACACAGAAACACTTTTCCCTGAGGAAGACATTTGAATGGCCAACAGAAACATGAAGAAATGCTCAAAATCACTGGCAATAAGAGAGATGCAAATCAAAACCACAATGAAATGCCATCTCACCCCAGTAGCTGTGGCAGTGTTGAAAAGGATGTGGAGGGGTGGGAACTCTTGTTCACTGCTGGTGGGATTGTAAAATGGTACAACCACTCTGGAAGGCAGTTTGGCGCTTCCTCAAAAAGCTGAACATAGAAATTCTATATGACCCAGCTATTTCGCTGCTAGGAATATACCCCAAGGAAATGAGCACTGAGACATAAATGGAGATTTGCACACCAGTGTTCATAGGGTGTTATCTTTGATGTCTATCATTTAAGTGCTTTAAGTCTTTACAGTGGTAGAATATATCATGAGCTTGTTAAAACGGTGCAATTTCTGCATCATTGTTCCTGTCTGTTCCAAATGGCAGTTGTGTTTGCTGGGCTTTGTGAGCAAAGTCCTGTAGGATGATACAATATTATGTTGACAGTCCTTATGGGTGAGAGTAAATATTCCTGAATGGAAGGACAATTCAGGAAGCTTTGAGAACATTAACTACTCACTTTTTTGTACGTTTCTTGCACTCTTTGGATACCTTGCTTTTCACACATTGGTCATGGCTTATGAGTGGCCAGAGGGTGAGTTCTATTAAAGAAAGTCTTGAGTCATATTTATCTCTTGCTTCATTTGTCCTAGTCTTGATCATGGTATCTTAGTAGTGACCATTTTTACATAAACCAGTATGAGTGCTATGCATTAAAAAGAAGCTGATTGTAGTGTTTTACTAGCAGTTTGTCTTCCCATTGGCATTCTGCCTCTCTGCACAGCACTGACAAAAATACATGGCTCTTCTGTGAGAAGATGGTCAAAACAGAACCTTAGCACATTCTCAGTAGGAGCTGCTGTTGTTAGTTGCTGTTGAATCTATTCAGAGGAGCTACTTGCAGGGAAGTGTCAACAAGGCTTTGGGTGGAAATGGTGCACAGAGGGTCTGTGTTGACAGAGCAGAGTTATTTCTCATCTCCAGGCCAACAGTTGTAGCATTAGAAACAAAAGGAGAAATCTAGAGATAATGGCTCAAGTCCAGATGAAAACCCCCTTTCATTCTATAGCTCCTCCATTTGAGAAGCTGATTTTCTGTTGCTTCAGTAACTGGTTGGAGGACATACTTGGGGTAGGTAGGGGCAGTGAAATATACTTTCTCAGCTTATAGCAGCTTCCTAAGGGGCTCTGTTCCTGTTTTCTCTCTACCCCTTTTCCCTGCAGAAATTGTTCAGAGGTGTTTTTGAGACAAGCTGTAGATTTACAAACCTAAGAAGAGCAGCTCACCCTGACTCTTGTCTCTGCTGCCACAGTCAATGTGCTGGAATTTTCTCTTGGGGTGGGGCATGTCTGTTCTTTTTTCCTGTTACCATGAAGACAGTACATTACAAATTTTGATCCTTTCTATGTCTTCTCCTCCTTACATTACACATATTGACCTCTTCTCTCTGCATTACCACCAAGAGAACACAAACTTCACTTTTCTGTCACCGAGCATCATTCAGAAATCTTCCAGTCTGTACACTCTCCCCTGACTTCAATCAGGGCAGAGTTACAGGTCCTCTACTGGTGGAAGGGAACAGTCCAACAAAGCCCGAAGACACTAGACTTTGAGCAGCTGTGGCGAGCACAGTAGGAAGCCACAAAACATTGGAAGCTGAAAGGATGTCTTAATAAGCTTTGAGATGCGATCCTGTCAGTGGTCAGCCGCAGAAGAGACTAAAGGCAGCAAGCATCTTAACGTAAATCACTGCAGACCCACTGAGCGTGACAGTCCAAGGACGCTAATAATCTCTTCAAGGAAGAATTGGCTGCAGCTATTCTGAGGGAGAACGTGATGTAGATAGGGGAGAGCAGACCCCTGGATGTAGGTAGGTATGTTCTGTCCTCAGCACAGGGCATGGAGCAGTCGGCACAAAACAAACTGTTCCAACTGCTGGAGCTCCCTTAACCGCCAGTCCCTGGGGGCGGGGGGGCTCTGCTTGGGTTGTGCTTCATGTATGGTTGAGACTTCTGCTTGTAGAATATTTTATCTGTCAGGAATCTGAATATAATAGCTTTGCGATTTTGATACCGGGAGACTTGCTTGTAAATCCCCAAGAAACCAGCAAAAGCAAATCTTGTCTTTTTACAGCAAAGGGTCGATAACAGATCATATCACATGCCAAGCAGCTAAGTAAACCTCTGGAATTTGTGATGTGAGATGTAGGAACTGGTCTATTGGAGGACAATGAGAAGGGGGCTGTGGGTTGAGAGGTGGGAGGGAAATCTCTTAGAGAAGCAAGATTGCTTTCTAGATCCAGGGTGTTTATTGCATGCGTTTCTTTCTTTCTTGTCTGAAGAGCTGGCAGCAATATGTTTGCATTTAAGGTTTCCCCCAGAACATGAAAAAGTGAGCATCATGACTAAGAGAGGGGTATGATTGATGGACCTGGGGCCAGCTAAATTCTCCGCTGCCAGCAACAGGAAGTGTCGTGAATGAAAGCAGATCTTGGAAAAGAAGTCTCAGATTTAATGAGGGAATAGGGCTGCTACAGCCAGGGTACTCAACAGGTTGGCAGTGAACTTTAACTGGTTCGTTATGGATTGGTCACCTCTATTTCCCTCCCTTCACCACGTATTGTCAGGAACCTCCCAGTCTTTCTAACCACTTTACTGCCTCCCACCACCACCTGTACTAATTTGTCAAATTCAGAGATATCAGGTGAAAAGTGGAATATTTCTTTACTACATGAGAATAAGAGAACATTGTTCTAAATGGGAGGGAAGGATACTGAGGGTTTAGGACCATGGACTTGAAAGGTGGACAGAAGGCTGGCTTAGAGATGTCTTTGCTGGGACTGCACCATCTACAAGAAGGTGCAGAGGAAACAGAAAAAAAGCCCCAGCCACTTTGATCCCTTCCCACCCACTAGCTGCAAAAAAGCAAATTCTGGAGGTGCTAGCAATGAGACTGTAACCAGGTTTCACTGACGGTGATAGAGTTGGCAACAGGAATTAGAAAACTGACGTTCTGTTCCTGATTTTCAGTCCTTTTTCTGTGCAACTCTTGAATGGGTAGTGGCTAAAATCTCATTTGAGCCCCCCTACTCTGGAGACCTCTTGTGGTCTCTGCGCACAAACTATACGGATAGGTGGCAAGGGTAGAGAGTGGCAAGCAGTCCTAACGAAGCTGAAGATAGAATTCAGAATTTCTGCCTCAGTAACATTTTCTCTGAATTATGATATTTTTCTATCTCAAAAAGAAAAAAATAAAATAAGAATATTAGGTAGGTGCTGGACTTACTTTAGTAAGGGACTACTTAACAATATTAATTATTTAAATAAGAGTATCTCAGTTGATTGCAAATATGACAAGACATGTACCTGGGGGCTTAATCTTAAATATCAGAGATTGAATATATGACAAGGACAGAAGTGTCGCAGTAAAGTGGGCATCAGGCCTGCTTGAGCCTTGCATTTATTACAACAGCTCACAACCTCAGCTGTTAGACTGTACTGAGGTTGCAGCAAAGATGTCTTTACCACCTCCCCCAGGGCCTAAGCTGTGTTATAATAATATTTGTATGACTTGGACCATAACACTTCAAATACTCCAATGTTCATTGCAGGAATGATACTGGAAAGGGGGATAAAGGATGGAGAGGAGTGAGGTTAAATGCACAGAAATAACAAATGGTTAGAGGAAGGGGAAAAATTTGGTGCTGAGAAAGAGATTTTTTTAGAAAGATGTGGTTTATACTCTATATTTTGCTGCCATTTGGGCCTGGAGTGATTTTGCAGTATTTGACCAAAAGCTCAGAAGCTCAGTGTAATGACTTCAAATGGACCACAGATTACTTGAGTGAAAAGAGGCAGCTTCACCTGTCCTTACAAAGATAAACTGCTTCCAAATGGTCTGACAGTCAGAAACATAAATCTCAAACCACACTCACTTTGGCAATGGGAAATTCCAGCTCTATTTCTTCTGAGTCACAACCTTATTCTTTCACTGTCTCCATTCATTCAGCATATATTTCTGGAGCATTCTTGGGCTATTCAAGGACAAGTTAAGAGAATAAGAATGAACTTCCTAAAGTTAACAATATTCACATCTGACTAAGGCTTTCATAAAATGAGATATTGTAGTGTGCCATTGAGTAGCATTTCTGAGGCAAATCTTCACATGATCAGATTGCCAGATCTTTTTTGTGAAGCAACTGGTGGACTTTAACTGACAGCCTTTCAGTTTGCAGCTAAGTTGTCTAGTGCTACTATAACAGAAATACCATGCATGGATAACTTTAACAAATAGAAATTTATTGTCTCAGTTCAGGAGCCTGGGAGTCTGAATTCAGAGTGTTATCTTAGTTGACTCTGAAGGAAAGGCCTTATCTCTGTCCAGCATCTGTGGGTCTTGGAGATCCACGTGTGTCTTGGAATCAGCATTCCCTTGGTTTTAGGAGGTTTTAAGCACAGGAATTCAGAGGATGAATTTTTCTTTTAGATCTTCTTTCTTGATGATATACGTACCCTTCTTTCTTTTTTTACTTCTCTTTCCTTTTACCTCTTGTAAGAGAAAAGTAATTCAGGCTATCTCACAGGAAATTTCCCCTTCCACTAGTTTGAAGCTGTCTGTGCATCCCACACTCGAAATCTTAGAACTGATTGATCACGTTAGACCACATTATGGGGGATGGTCATATCATATGAAGTCACTGAGAATTGTGGCCAGCCAACTTGGCACTATTTTAGGGCACACTGTTCGACCCAAGACAGTTGCTGAGTGCTTGTCCTTTGCATTATCAGGGTACCTTCTATTGTGAGATGCCACTTTTCATTCTCACCGTAGTCCTGGAATAGAGCTGTTCTTCTCTTTGTTTACTAATGGGGAATGGAAGTCAGATTGAGATCTAGTCCAGACTTTTCACAGCCCTGCAATGTCTGGTTCCCTTCTTTTTAAAATTTTTTATTTTATACTAGTTTATTTACAAAGTTTGTATACATTGCTTTTCAAACCGGATCATTCTCATTTCCCTCACTCTCACCTCCACCCATCATATTTTGCCACCCTGTGAAACGCCTCACTCCCCATCCTCACCTTTCTGTTACCCCCTCCCTGCCCTAGTATCGTCATACTCATTCTACAATAATGGTCTTACACTGTATTTGTACTTCTGGGACTGAGTGAGTTCACTTAACATAATGCTTTCCAGTCCCGCCCAAGATAGGTAGTGATTTACAAAATCATTCCTCCTGCGTGCTGCGTTGTACTCCATCTTTAAAAATCAAAAGAATCACCAAGTTTGACTAATAGCCATTGTAAAAGATTTCTGCACCTTCCATACTTTCAAAATTAGAATGTGCAGTAGGTTCTAGGATGGAAAAAAAAGTGGCCCTTTGGCACATCATTTTCTTTTCATTTGCATATCTTGGTATTTTTAATATTTTAAAACCAGCCCTGTTGGCACAGTGATTAAGTACTTGGCTGCTAACCAGAAGATCGGCGGTTTGAATCCTCCAGCCATTCTATATACAGAAGCTCTTAATACTTTGCTCTCCTAAAAAGAGTGGATTTTAAAAGTCAGGACGAATTCATGGCAATTCCATGTGTCTCAGAGTAGAATTGTGTTCCATAAGGTTTTTTTGGGTTTTGTTTTCATGACTGTCTTTTTAGAAGTTAGTCTTTACACCTTTCTTCTGAAGTATCTTTGTGAACTGAGTCATACTCGACTCCGTGACACCTAACAGCAACAACAAGGGACTTAGAAGGGAGCTCTGGTGCCTTAATGGTGAGGATTTGCACTGCCAACCCAAAGACACACAGTTTGAATGTACCAGCTGCTCTGTGGGAGAGAGATGGGCAGTCTCCTCCAGTGTGATTTATTGCTTCTGAAAGCCTGCTGGAGGGTCAGCTGTGAGTCTGTTTGAACTCTGTTATATATCACAACAGCAACATCAGGGACTTAGAAGCATTTCTTCTTCTGCCTGAAGAACTTTTACCTTTGCATCAGTAACCAGGTGCTTTGGTTTGATCTGTTGGTTACCAGAGGGTCCTGGAATGAATCCTAGACTTTAAAATCCTATTCATTTTGTCAAGAGTTTACATTTACAACTAATATATGTTCAAGCACTGTTGTTAGTGAATTTCAGGTGCCCACTTACTTCTCTCATACTAAGTGAGGAACTTAGAACTCTACTTTCCAAATTGGCAGCATACATTCTGTTTCTAGCACCCATGTTGTCCCTAAGGCAGTAATTGTGGACAACAGTTTGGCAATATTTATAATTAGAAGATGACCCAGGCCTGTGCCAAGCTCTTCTTTTGGTCTGGAACTCAGGGAAATGTATTATTTACAGTAAGAAAAGATCAAAGAAGAAACTGCAGTAAATGATGTGAAAACGTCCCCCAAGTACAGAACTACTCCTTGGTGTTTCTGTGAAGTATGAAGCAGAGGCATCCGACCCACCCGGGAGTTACCATTCTATCCATGGTGGGTCCACAAAACAAAGCCAAAAAGAAGGTGGGTCTACATATCTGGAAGTTTTAGAGGCTTGTATCAGGGCTCTGCTAAATAGGACAGAAATCTGGAACAAATTTTGATGTTCTGCCTGTTATCCTTGGGTATATCCCTGAGGATGGAAAAGAAGAAGGTGGTTGGTATTGGAATTCTTGTGGCAAAGGTTGGCCAGCTCACATTTTCCTGGTTAATCACATGCAGTCTATATATTCTGTCCTGCTTTCCTCTTGAAAACTCCTCTCAGGCTTCGCTATGCTGAGTATACTTTCCTCATGGTCCTGGGCCCTCAGCTTCCCTCCCTGCAGTGAGCAGTCACAGAGTGACAGAGGGGTGGCCTGCCCTGTATGTTGAGTAGCACTGATGGCAGCTTTGTTTTGTAACCCATAGGTTCTGAAGATGGCATAGTGACAGAGACACCTTCCAATGCCTGGGAGCATCTTTACCCGCGAGGGCCACCTCGGGCCAGTGGCTACGCATTGAGCTGAAGGAACTTGTCTACTACATTCCTGAAAACCTCTTTCTCTCCTAATTCATGAGCCAGCAGGATGCGGTCGCTGCGCTTTCAGAACGCCTTCTCATAGCTGCGTACAAAGGCCAAGCAGAGAATGTGGTTCAGCTCATCAACAAGGGCGCCAAGGTAGCAGTTACCAAGGTAAAGAGAGGAGACACCTGTCGCCATTCCCTCGGTGCCAGCCTACCTCTTAACCGTGGTCTACAGACCTGTTCTGTTGGTTTGCAACTTTCAAAGAATTTTATTTTCTTATAGTGCTGAAGATGTGGAGAGGAGGATTAAGCTTGCTTTCTCTTTGATTTTTCAGGTGGAGTAACTTGTAATTAGCATTCAACTGTATTTGAAAGCAGTGTGGCTTTTTCTCACTGAGTCTTTTCACTAAATAGAAGACTCTTGGGAGAAATTGGGACACAAAAGCTTAGAAGAAAGTGTATGTGTGCATGGTGATCACATTAAACAGACCACCTAAGGAGATGGATGCACCAGCTTGTGCTTGGGCAGCCTCGCATCATCCCCATTGTCTCCACTGTCTTCAGGCCCTCGTTATCCCATCTGTACGCTGATGGGAGTGGGTCAGATGCCTGTTGTGACCTCGTTGGGCTTTGATTTTATATGGGTCAGTGAAAGTGTGTGGTAAGCTTTGGAAGACATTCGCTGTCCCATTCCAATGGCTGACGTGATGGTAGGCAAAAGACATCCTTAGCTGCAGGACAGTTTTATATATAGCAGAAAAAAGTAAATGTTAACAAAATGGCAAGTTTTGCAGTTAGGTGACAAGTTTAAGTCATTCATTCACTCATTCATTGCCATCAAGTTGAAACCGACTGATAGCTGACCCTCCAGTGGCTTTTTGGGTGCAGTAAATGGCAGGAAGAGAGGAGATTGCCTGTCTTTCTCTTGAACAACCCCGGGTGGATTTGAACCACCAGATAGACACTGCCTTTGGTTTAGCAGCATAACTCCCTACAGACTACATGACCAGAGCTCCCTACAGCACTGAGTTTGCAAAGGTTCACCCTCCAGACCACCACAGGGAAAACCAGAATGGGGAAGGAGGGTTGACTAGGGTTCAAGAGCACAGTTCATTCTCAAATAAAATCTCAACTCTGGACTCCTGTGGTAATGACTTACCAACTTGTACTTCATGGTTAATCACATGCTGTTTCCCTACAGTGAAACTTGTAAGAACTGGAACTTCCAGGACTTCCATGTTTTTCCAGGTCTGGCAAATTTTCTGCCCTTCAGGGTACAGTGCTACCATTTTTTTATCATTCATTGGTGGAAAATACTCGCATTCTGCACTGATGTTTCTGCCTTAAGTTCTTACTTATTCACGTTTTACTATGTTTCATGGTGATCCCTAGAAAGGTAGAAAATTTTGTTCTACTTATGTGCTCTGCACAGCACTGGGTTGTGTGAGACTGAGGCTAGAAGGGAACCTAGACTCGGACTTCGGTGTCACCTACCTTTAGAAGTGCCCAAGCCATTACACATGTGAGAGAGAGCACTACTGGATAGTCAAAGCACATACTTTCGGGTTTTAACTTTGCATTTGTTTGCTAAATGTGCAAAAATGTTAGTCTCACTGCCTTATCAGTAAAATAAAATAAAAATTACCAAACTTCCAAGGTTATTACACTAATGATAACAACCTAGGTAAAGCATCAAAGTAAGACGGAAGGAATACACAGAGCCACTGTACCAAAAAGAATTGGGTGATGCTGAAAAATTTCAGGAATTACCATATAAACAAGAGCCAATAGTAATAATAGAAGAAAGCATTCATAAAATATAAGGCCTCAGGATTGGTAGGATGCCAAATGACATGGTTCAATTAACATAGGCAGCACTGGACATGCTCACTGGTCTTTGCCAGGAAATTTGGAAGACAACTGATTGGAAAAGATCCATATTTATTCCTCTTCCAAAGAAAGGTGATCCAACAAAATGTGGAAGGTATCAAACAATATCATTAATATCACAAGCTGAAGATATTGCTGAAGATCATCCAAAACAGCTAGATCAGTACATTAACAGGGAACTGCCAGAAGTTCAAGCAGGATTTAGAAAAGGCCTTGGCAACAGGGATATCATTGCTAATATCAGATAGATCCTGGCTGAAAGCAGAAAATACCAGAAAAATATCTGTGATTATTGACTGTGCAACCATTTGCCTGTGTGGATTATAACAAACTATGGCTAACATTCAGAAGAATGGAAATCTCAGAAAACTTAATTGTGCTCATATTAAATCTGTACCTAGACAAGGAAACTGTTTTCTGAATGGAGCAAGGGAATAATACATGGTTTAAAATCAGAAAGGATGTGCGTTAGCGTAATATTTTTTTAATCTCCATACCTATTCAGCCTGGATACTGAGCAAATAATTTGTGAAGGTAGACTCTATAAAATAGAGGAAAGTGGTGCCAGGGTTGGAAGAAGATTCATCAACAACCTTGGTTATGCAGATAACACAACCTTCCTTGCTGAAAGCGAATATTCGAAATGCTTACTGCACAAGATCGAGAATCACAGCCTTCAATATGGATTACATCTCGACATCAAGAAAATAAAGGTCCTCACTTCTAGGCCAATAGGCAACATCATGAACAGTGAAGAAATAGTTGAAGTTGACATTGATTTCATCTTGCTTGCATCAACAGTCAGCACCCTTGCTAGCAGCAGTCAGGAGATATATTGCATTGGGTAGTTCTGCCAAGTATTTCTCTGAAATACTCAAGAGCCATGATGTCAGTTTGAAGACTGAGGTGGGCCTGAGTCAGGCCACTTTCAATGTGTATCTGAGAGCCGGGCTATAAATACAGATGACAGAACAAGCATTAATGCCTTTGAGCTGTCGTGTTGGGTAAGAGTACTGAATATCACCAAAAGAACAAATCGACATGTGTAGGAAAAAGAGCAGATAGAATGTTCTTGGGGGCAAAGATAGCAAAGCTTCATCTCTCATACTTTGGCCATGTTGCTAGAAGAGGTTATTCTTTGGGAAGGGACATCGTATTTGGAAAGGTGGAAGGTCAACAAAAAAGAGGAAGACACACACACACACACACACCTCCATTGAGATGGATTGACACAGTGTCTGCAGCAATGGACTCAAGTGTGTCAGAGATCATGAGGCTGGAACTGGATAGGGCACAGTTCTTTGTCTGTTGTTTATAGGGTTGATATGAGTCATATTCAACTCAACCCAGTATCAACAATGTAAAGTAACTAATACAGAGTTTACAGTTCATTCACTCGTTGTCATTAAGTTGGAATCAACTCATAGCTGATCCTCCAGCTGGGTTTTCAGACACTGTAAATTGTATGGGAGGAGAGTGCCCTGTTTCTCTCACAGAGCACCTGGTAATTTGAATTGCCAGAAAGATGCTACTATTAGATTAGTGACACAATTCTCTATCATCTAGGTCACCAGAGCTCCTTGTATCACATAAATTTCCCTGTTTTAACTGTACAAACGCAGTGGCTCTTAGTGTAGTTACAGACTTACAGAACCATAATCACAATTTAGTTGTAGGGCATTTTTATCTCCCTATTATGCTTTTTCACAGTTAATTCTAAGTCAAACCCTCAGCCGTAGATAGTCTTTTCTGAATATTTCATATGCTTAGAATCATACACTGTGTGTCCTTTTGTGTTTGGCTTCTTTTGCTGAACATAATAATTTTGGTATTGATTTATTGCATGTATTACTTCTTTACTACTTTTGTTGCAGAATTTTGAAGCAGGAGTGGCATCCACTTCTGAAATAGCTTGCCTCTGAAAACTCTATGAAGTTGGAGAAATGATGAAAGTTCGTGTTCAAGTCTTTCATTCATAGGGTCACTATGATTTATCTACTACTTTCCTTCACAACAAAAACATTGCAGAATAATGTTCATGTGTGTGTATCACATTTCCCAGTTGGGGGACATTTAGGGTTTTTCCCAGGTTGGAGCTTATGAATGGATTGCATGTAAGAACAAATTCAAACCTTGAGTTGCTATAATCAAGGATGCTTTAGGCAGAATATTAAATGATCCAGGAAGTATTAAAAGATGATGGAAAGAACATACTGAGTCACTGTATCAGAAAGAATTGGCAGACATAGAAGAATTTCATGAAACAACATATGAGCAAGAGCCTATGGTGATGAAGGAAGAAGTTCAGGCTCCTTTGAAGGAAATAGCAAAAAACAAGGCCCCAGGAATAGATGGTATACAATTGACATATTTCAGCTAACAGATGCTGCCCTGGACGTGCTCACCAAGTTGTGCCAAGAAATCTGGAGAACAAACACCTGGTCAACTGACTGGAAGAGATCTATATTTGTTCCCATTCCAAAGAAAGGTGACCCAACAGAGTGTGGAAACTATAGAACAAGCTCATTGA
>NW_006399821.1:111395-112839 GCF_000299155.1 Elephantulus edwardii | reverse complement strand
GGTGGAGGGACAGCGCAGAAGGGGAAGGCCCCCTATGAGGTGGATTGATTCGGTGATTGGGGTAATCGGTATGGGTGTGTCAGAAATGGTGCTATTGGCACAGGACAGAACAGAGTTTAGGGCTGTTGTACATAGGGTCGCTATGGGTCGCAAGCAACTCGACACATAACAACAACAACAACGTGTGTGTGTGTGTGTGTGTATTATATATAGATAGTTATAGATTATATAGATATAGATATTAGGGAATGAGTTTTCTTTGATATGTTAATTAAAAGGATTAGGGTAGAATATGGCAGAGTCAATCTCTTTTCAGATATAAAAGAAATGAAATATAATGCAAAGATAGAAGAGACATATCAAGCCACTTGATGATCACCCAGAAGCAGACGCTCCAAAGAGACAGGAACCTTCCGCCAGCACTGGCAGACAGAAAAAGCCTTCTTAGAACTGATGCTGCAAATTTGATTAAGCTTCCTAAACTTTGAGAAGATAAATTCCTGTTTGGTAGAGCTATTGATTTGTGGTATTTCTATGATAGCAGCATTATACAACTAAGGCAGGATATATACCAAAAGAATAGGTTACTGCCTTCACTGAGTCTAAAATGTAAAAGCAAATTTGAAATTGGGTGATGTGTAGAGGCTGGAAAAGATGTGAATTACCAAAAGAACAAACAAATCTGTCAAGGAAGAATTGCCGCCAGAATGTGCCTTAATGATTGAATGGTGAGATTTAGGTTCCCATTAGGCATATTTTCAGATGAGGTCTAGTCTTGCAGAAAAGCGTCATGCTTGAGGAAGCAGAGGGTCAGCAGAAGAGGCTAAAACCCTCAACGAGATGGATTAGCACAGTGCTTCTAACAATGGGTTCACGCACAGTAGGACACAGGGTTTATTTCTGTTATATGTACTGTCAGTATGACTTGGAGCTGACAGCAACAACAGCAATGAAAATGGTAAAAGCTTAGACTGACTGCCTTGAGATACTGTTGGTAGAATTATGACCAAAAAGACAATTCTGGTGAGGGCTCAGAAGAAGGTGAAAAGAGCTGTAGAGAGTCTCTGTTGTATAAAAGAATATATATGGTGCCAGCAACAGAATGTAAATGTGCTCCTGGTGATGCTTGGTGGGGGGGCGGGGGAAGAGCATGGAATTACACAGTGGAGGCAAGATGCTTTTTTTTTAAATGCAGTGACAAAGAACTTGATTGAATTATATTCACTATTTCGTAGAACTCAGAACTTGCTATCTCACTGAGATTTCTGAGCAAGATCTTAAAGAGGCCATGTAGCTTCTCCTTGCTGCTAATAATACCATATGAGAGGAAAGAGATGGACTCAAGAGTGAACTGTATGAAATGAAAACAAAGCTTAAAGAGATATAAATTCAGTTGTACAAGCTAAGGACATGTGTCCAGAATTTTCACCAAGCATTTAGCTGT
>NW_006399821.1:95338-110818 GCF_000299155.1 Elephantulus edwardii | reverse complement strand
TCCTGTGCCAATCGTACTGTCTCTGACACACCCATCCCGATTACCCCGGTCACTGAATCAATCCACCTCATAGAGGGCCTTCCCCTCTTGCGCTGTCCCTCCATCCTCCCAAGCATGATACCCCTCTCCAAGGACCTGTCCTTCCTTGCAACATGTCCAAAGTATGTTAGATGGAGCCTCAGAATCCTTGCCTCCAAGGAGCCTCCTGGTTTAACCCTTTCCAGGATGAATCTGTATGTTGATCTTTAGAGATAACTTTTTAAAAAACACAATACTTTTATCTTTTTTTTCATTTTTATTAATTTAAATTAGCATTTACAGAAAAAACACAATACTTTTAGAATCAGAGAATCATCACAGGTCTGTCTTCTTGTTGTTGTTAAGAAATAGTTTCATACTTGGTGAATTTCTGAAATGTATTACCATGAAGCATAATGTAAGAAATAAGTGCATTTGCTATCAGAGTTAATACCCTGGCACTAAATGCCAATAACTCTTCAAGCACTGTGTACAAAATACTTCAGGCAACTACAGTAGCAGCCTAAGTCAGCAGTTGATAAAATTGGTCATGAAGTATGTTGGGTATTTTAGCACTGCAGTTTTTGCAAACAAAAGAACTCATTTGATCCCTTCCTATCCTCTCCACACTCTATAAACATTTCATCTTTGTTTTAACCCCAAAATTCACTTCTACCTCTGTTTTTTGTGCAAGCTAGAGCCCTCTACTCTTTTTCTCTGTGTGGTTTTTTTGCTAATAACAACAGTGAGATCTTATCCAAATGTTTCATCAGATAGTTTGGCATGCATAGACAGTATACATATGTACCCGCTTACCATTTCTGCACAAAGACACACTTTGCATTATGATTTCTTTTTGTTTGCATAATTTCAATGAAAATTTACAGAGATTTTGGATTTCCATTCATTCACTGTTGCACTTTTCTCCCCCCCCCTACACTCTACTCTTGGAAAAGTAAAAGAAAAATTCTTACATTGTTTTAGAGTCCCTCCCCCCAGGTCCACTCCACTGTGCAGCCTTCATTCTGCATGGACTCCTGTCATGACTATAATACCTAATAACATAACCCTTTTACACCGTTTTCTCCCTCATCTGTTTGAATGCAGTATATATCATTTATCCCATCTTTCTCAGTCTCCCCCAACCTTGATATCAGTCCTGTTTTACAACAGAGGCACCGTGCCGTATTTGTCCTTTTATGACTGAGATATTTCATACAGCATAAAGTCTTTCAGGGTCACCCATTTTGAATAATACTGCGTGAGTGTCTTGTTTTTCAATGCAGTGTAGTATTCCATTGTGTAAATATACCACACCTTCTCTATGCATTCATTTGTTGATGGGCACTTAAGTTGTTTCCAACTCCTTGCTATTGTGAACAAAGCCACGATAAACATGGGTATGCATTGTTTGCATTTTTTAATCTATATATTTACTTTAAAATAATTTTCACAAAGTAGTGTTTGTTGTTATCAGGTGCCATCAAATAGAGGATGACTCATAGCGACCCTATGAACAACAGATCTGAACCCTGTCCTTTCCTGTGCCGTCCTCACAATCCCTGACGTACTTAAGTCCATTGCTGCAGACACTGTGTCAGTCCACCGTGTTGAGGATCTTCCTCTCCTTCGCTGTCCCTCTACCTTTTCAAGCATGAAATCCCTCTCCAAGGAATGGCTTCTACTAGCAACATGCCAAAAAAACGAAGTTTCACAAAGCAGAATGTTGTTTAAATCTAAGTAAAATTTATCCAGCAACCACTTAAAATTATTTCTCTTTGAATCAGTAATCATCCAATAAAATACTTTTAAGGATATGATCTTAAATGACCCATATTTCAAAAAATTATTCAATAAAGCTCTGTGGATTACAGAGGTCCAGTCTGTCACAAGTCGAGGGACTGATGCAGGACCTGCTGCTCAGCTGCACGTAGGTTCACCAGTCAGGGCCTGCCTGAAAAGACAGCTAACAACAATAACAAATGTGCTTAGCATTGCCAAAAAGTATTATGTTGTTGTTGTTGTTGTTGTTGTTATGTGCCGTCGAGTCGCTTGGGACTCATAGCGACCCTATGTACAACAGCCCTAAACCCTGCTCTATCCTGTGCCAATCTCACTGCCTCCGACACACCCATCCCGATTACCCCAGTCACTGAATCAATCCACCTCATAGAGGGTCTTCCCCTTTTGTGTCGTCCCTCCACCCTCCCGAGTGTGATGTCCCTCTCCAAGGATCTCTCCCTCCTTACAACATGTACAAAGTATGTCAGACGAAGCCTCAGAATCCTTGCCTCCAAGGAGCAGCCTGGTTTAACCCTCTTCAGGATGAATCTGTTTGTTTTCTTGGCAGTCTATGGTACATTCAGTACTCTTCTCCAGCACCACAGTTCAAAGGCATCAATTCTCCTTTTGTCCTCCCTAGTCATTGTCCAACAACATTTAAATGTCACTCGTGGCTGTTGGCTGCCACATGGGATGGCACAACTCTAATATCTTCTGAGAACAAATGTATGGGAGAGATTGATCCGTTTCAGACATAATTTTCTGAGTTTTTATTAAGATTATGAGTAATTTAGCACTCTCACCTGCCCCTTTTTTCCTCCACATTCTCACAGTGTAATTACCTCATATTTTATCAGTGGCATGGGTAATGCTATTCATTGGTGAACCAAGAAGGATTTTCTCTTTTTTTTTTGTAAAGTTTATTGTTTTCTTGGAGTTGATGATTTTCTTGATTTCTTTCGTGTACCTTTTATTCAGACCTATGATATGTCTTCTACCCACCAACACCTCTGAAAAACAATTCTTGGTACAGTTTTCCATGATTGTCCTTATCACGTATGTACTTGTAAATTTATCTATTTTCTGGCACTGTCTCTTTTGGAGTCATTTACTCTTCTGTTTTCACTTGTTCTGGCTTGCAGTTCCGTTCATCTCTATCCTGGGTTAAATCCCCTGCTAGCTGTAAACCATGCCATCCACACACTAATGGAACAGTGTCTGGTAACTTCCTAAGAGAGTGTGGGAGCTAAGTGTTTTGAGATTCTGTGCATCTGAATGTAAAAACTGTGTAGTTGGCCTAGGAGTGAGACAGTCCAGTCTTCAACAGAGGAGAGAATCCCCAACAAGGACAACAGCATGCAGCCTGTTTCTGTGAGGAATGTGCTCACTCTATCTTTTTCTGTCGATTCTGACACTAGCAAACCTCTCTCACCGTTCTCACTGCTCTGGTGCTAGATCTGATAGTTTATGATAGGCCTAGCAGACAATGCTCATGATTTTGTGGTTTATTAGGGAGATAGTGAGTTACAACTCACATTGAAAACATTCAGGATGCATTTCTTCAGTGACTCACTACAACTTCCTCTCCGGAGAGCACACAGGCAGGCGTCTCTGATCTTTAGGCTTGAGGCTCTGGATCTTCGCACTCTGTAGGCCAAGGCTCTTGGCTCTGGCTCCATGGGATGGCAGGTCTAGTTCAGCTGTGTCTCATGCTGGTCTCTGGTTTTCCACGACTTCTGCTACTATTACACTGCTGAATCTCACTCTCAATATGACACAGGAAGCTCTAGGCCAAAAGGTGTGCTGCACTCTGCTTCTTCGTCCTTCGTGGTAGGAGATTCCCATCTTCTGCCTCTGAACCTACTCCATTTAAGCATGGCAGGATGCCAAAATGACCAATCCCCTTCAGTGTTCTGTATACCTTCAATGAGAATCCCAGAACATTTGATTGTGCTTATGCAAAACCTATACTTGGACCAGGAGACAGTTGTCAGATGAGAGCAAGAAAACACTGAATGGTTCAAAACCAGGAATAATGTACTCCAGAGACGAATCCTATCTCCATTTTTTTCAGTCTGTATATGGAATGGATCATCCAGGGTGCTGGGCTCTATGAGAAGGAATGGGGCATTAGGATTGGAGGAGGACTCATCAACAAATTGTGTTAGGCAGATGACACAACCATTTTTGCCAAAACTGAGAAGGACCAGAAGCATATGCTGAACAAAGTCAAGGACTGCAGCTTTCCATATGGGTTGAAGTTCAACATCAAGAAAACAAAAATTTTCACCACTGGGCCAATTGGCAGCTTTCTGGTAGATGGTGAAGAGATTAAAATTGTTAACAGCTTCAGCTTGCTTGGCTCTACAGTCAACTCTTGGTAACAGCAGCCAGGAAATCAAAAGACGAATTGGGAAAATCTACAGTCAGGGACTGCTCGACAGTACTGAAAAGCAATGATGTTAGTGTAGAGACTAAGGTACACTTGATCCAGGCCATGGACTTCATAGTTACTTGGTGTGCATCAGAACACTGGACAGTGACTAAGGATGACAGAAGAATTGATGCATTTGGATTGTTATGGAGATGAGTATTGAATATACTATGGCGAACAAACAGGTTTGTCTTGGAGAGGATGAAACCAGGCTCTTCTTGGAAGCAAGGCTTTTGAAGCTCCTTCTCGCATACTTTGGACACATCACCAGGAGGGACCAGTTCTTGGAGAGGGCCATCATGCTTGGAAGGGCAGAGGAACAGTGCAAGAGAGGAAGACCCTCAATGAGATGGATTGATTCAGTGACTGGGGTAGTTTGTCAGAGATGATCACGTTGGCTCAGGATAGTACAGGGTTCAGAGCTGTTGTACATAGGGTTGCTGTAAATTAGAATCAACTCAACGTCACATGCAACAACAACAACCCATAAAGTTTGGTTAGGGATTTCTGGTCGTCTGTGGGTAAGGAGTTGTGCCACTGACCCACAGGTATATGGTTTGAATCCACCAGCTTCTCCATGGAAGAAAGATGGGCAGTCTCTTTCCAGGCTATTTATAGTCTATAAACATCCACCAGAGGGTTGACTATGAGTTGGTTTCGACTTGACAACAATGACTGAGAATTTTTTGTTTTTGTCTGGTTCTTTATTCCAAAGGTGCTATTTACCTTATTTACATTATTAGCAAGCCATCCAGTCCCCTTTGTGGATCATAAGCACCTCACATTTGTGAGGCCATAAAGAAGAACTAATGCCTTTGGGTTGTGATATTGGAGAAGAGTAGTGCCTGCCAAGAGAACAAACAAGTTTGCCTTGAGACAGGAAAACCTGTGTGTTCCTTAGAGGCAAAGATGGTGACACTGTCTCACATACTGTGGGACTGTTGTTAGGAGAGGCCAGTCCTTGGAGAAGGACTTCGTGATTGGAAAGGCAGAGGATTTAAAAGAGAAGATGACCCTGAATATGATGGATATACATAGTAACTGAAAGAATGGGCTTCAGTGTCTTAGAGAGATGATGAGGATGGTACAGAATAGGGTGACGTTAACCCATTTATTCAGCGTTGCTATGAATTATAATCGACTTAAGGTCACCTAGCAGCAACCACATAGGAGGTTTGTAGATCTGTTCTTTTGAAAGTGGATGGCAAATGCTTCTTCCTTGGTCTGTCTTTAATTTGGATGCTCAGCTTTAGAACAATATCTGACAGACAAACATTTTATCGAAAGGAGCAAATGATAGACACATCCCCTCTACAGAAATAACCAATGGATTCAGTGTCACCTCCCTTTCCCCACCCTAGCATGTGTCTCTTGTCCCTTCTATTTCCCTGCTCCATCAGCATTCCCTTGCAATCTCGCCTAACCCAACCAGCACCTTCCTCCCTCCAGCCAACTCTTGATAAGATGGCTCAGCCCAAAAGTCTCTTCTGTGATGCCTTACGCAGCTGCTGGTCTCTCACACTGCTCCCTCTCTCAAGTTTAGGAGGCCTCAAGGCCAAATTCCATGTACCAGCTTTAGGGAAGGATTTTTGTCTGAGACAGTGCTGGGGAAAGGTCCTTGCTCCCGAGCTTCTACTCCAGGACTGTATGTAGTTTTGTGACTTAGTGTCTCTGCTCTTCAGTGTGCAGCACACACCTGTCACACAGTAGGATATTTCCAAGGTAAGGGCTGTTGGCTCCTCTATATCTGGTCTGTGTTGTGGCCCAAGGGCCCAACACAGGTTTGGGATTGAATGTCTCATCTTCCTTTTGGATGCCTGATTGTCACAAAGCCGGTAGAATTGTGGGAGGATGGACTTCACCTGATTCGGGAGGGCACAAGGTGGCATCAAGAGTGCTGCCATGTGCGAAGCTCTGGGATTTTCAACACTGAAAAGGGAGGAGAAAAGGTGATCCCACACGCCTGTGTGAAGCTCTGGGTTCCCCACGCAGGTTTGAGATTGAATGTTTTGTCTTCCTTTGAATTCTCAATGGTCAGCAAAGCTGGTGGAATTCAACACTCTTGGCACCAGCAGTCAGGAAATCAAAAGACAAATTGCACTGGAAAAAAAATCTACAGTCAGCCCCCTCTCCAGAATACTGAGAAGCAGTGATGTCAGTCTAGAAACTAAGGTTCTCCTGATCCAGGCCATGGTATTCACAATTAACTTGCTATGCATCAGAGAGGTGGACAGTGACTAAGGATGACAGAAAAAGAATCAATGCCTTTGAGTTTTGTGCTGGAAAAAAGTATTGAATGTATAATGGACCACCAAGAGAACAAACAGGTCTGTTTTTGAGAGAGTAAAACCAAGTTTCACCTTGGAGGCTACGATTTTGAAACTCTGTCTCACATACTTTTGGACACATGGCCAGGAGGGATCCATCCTTGGATAAGGACATCATGCTTGGAAGAGTGAAGGGATAGTTCAGGAGAGGAAAACCCTGGATGAAATGGACTGACATAGTAACTGGGGTAATGGGAGTAGATACGTGAGACTGCCCAGGCAAGGAAAGGCTTCAGAGCTGTCGTACATAGGGTCACTAAGAGTCACAGGCAATGGTACATATCAACAACAGCAGCAGCAGCAACAACAGCTCAGCCATGTGGTGAAAGTCAGCGAATGGCTCAAAAGCCAGGTTGAACAATCCAGTATAGCACACTGAAAGAAGTCCTTTTTATCTACCCTCTTGATTGTCTGACAACTTGGTGTAGAAAAATAGGTTAGGAATTATTGTGCCTCAGAATTTTGAAGATGATTTTTGGTTGGTTTTGACCTTATAATACTTCTGTTGGAAAACTTGGGATAGGCTCTTTCTTGCAAATTTCTTACTAGGTATAGATGCTCCTCTCCTAAAAGGTCTTTTGAAACCAAGAGGACTTGACTCGGCAACCTCTACCTCCACCAGCATATCTGCAAATTCAGTCTCAGCTGAGGCAGTCCTTCCATTGAGGCATTCTGTGTTTTTTCATAGTTACATAGTGCTTTGTGGCTGTTTGCAACTCCTCTCAGCATTAACACTCAGTGTCACAGTTTATCTTCTTCATGTCTGTGCTGGACACAGTTGTCAAACCTGAATTTGGAATCCAAACACCTTGATGCAGGAGCCGGCTCCACTGCTTATTAACTGCTTGTTTGGAAGCACGAGTGGCATCCACTTCCTAAACCACACACCCTCTGGAAACTGTGAGCTTTGAGAAATGATGATAGTTACAGAAAGGCTTCAGGTCTTTTGTTCATAGGCTCCGTGTGAGTCGTGCTTGACTCAACGGCATTCAACAACAGTGTTGATAAAGTTACTCAGTTTTTGTGTTACTGACGTTTAGACTAGATCCTTTTTTTTTTTTGTGATGGGGCTGTCCAATCCTGACAACAATGTTGTTGATTGTAAACTGTCTACACTTAGATTATGCTTGTTGGATGGCCTACTCTGTAAGTGCTCAACAAAGATGAAATCTTTTTTACTTCACTCTAGATCTGTCATACTCATTATACCAATGAGGAAACGGAGGTAAGATAAAGTGAAGAAAGGGAGCTCTGGTGGCACAGTCAGTGGATGGTGCTGCTCACTCGAAGGCTGCACCTCTCTGGAGGGATAAATCCACCAGAGGCTCCTCAGGAGAAAGATGGACAGTCTCTTCCTGTATGATTTACAGCCTTGGAAAACTCACTGGACGGTCAGCTATGAGTGGGTTCTCACTTGGTGGCAAAAAGATTTTCTCCCTGAATGTCTTCAGAACTTTAGAATGTCTTCATGGAGGAATCACATGCTCAAAAAGGGTTTCTAGATTTTCTGACCCAAATTGAGACCGTTCTTGATCCATGGTGCGGCTTACATGGAATGCTAGATATGAAAAAAAGATCCTGAGGACATCAGGAAAGTGGGTGGGGAACTTCCACCATTTAAACCTAAATTAAGGGCAGATGGTTAGTATTTCACATTTAGTTCTGCTCCAAACAAGTTATGAGACCCTGAGAAATCATGTAAGCCTGCACTGCTAACTCAGAAGTGGTGCGTTGCTGGCAATTTTAATCCATCAGTGGCTGCACTGAACTGGCACGCAATCTCCTGTGTGTTTTATAGCCTCTAGAACTTTCTAGAAGGTCAACCATGAATTGGTTTCCACTTTAAGCAATGAAAGAGAAAGGGAGAGAGACCTTTATCAAGTTAAATTCTCAGAGACTTATTTTAATATTAATATATTATTTCTAAAATATTTTCCTGGCATTACCACTTTGCTGCTTTTCCATTTCTTCAGGGCTGAAAATAATAGGCACAGATACCACTTGTCTTGCAAATGACAGTATTATCCTGATCTGATGTATTTCTTATGTACTGCTAAGGAAGAGAAGCTTTGCTGCTATGAAACCTTAATATTAGTGTAACCTAAAGTCTTCTCGTTGCAATTTGAAGCTTTTGCCCAAGAATAGGTCACATTTACACCACTGCCTGCCTTGCAACAATGTCCAGTTAAGATACTTGGATTTATTTACTTCCTTTTAAAAAAATTTTATTTTATTAATTTTAATGAACATTTACAGAAGTTTTAAATTTCCATTCATTCATTGTTGCATTTTTCTCCCTTTTCCCTCCCCTCCAGTTTGCTCTTCTCTTTGAAAAAGAAAAGAAAAATTCTTTCATTGGTATATAATTCCCCCCTCCCCTCTGAGTACACTCCACTATGCAACCTTCGTTCTGGACTCTTGTCATAACCATAATGCCCAATCGTATATCGCTTTTAAACTGTTCTCTCTCTCATCTGTTTCAATGCAGTATACATAATTTATCCAATTTTTTTCAGTCTCACCCCAACCCTGATGTCCGTCCCTTTTTACAGCAGTGGCACCATGCAGTATTTGTCATTTAGTGACTGAGATATTTCACTCAGTATAATGTCCTCCAGGGTCACCCATTTTGAATAATACTGCATTAGTTCCTTGTTTTTCAGTGCAGCATAGTATTCAATTGTGTGACTGTACAACATCTTCTCTATCCATTCGTTTGTTGATGGGCACTTAGATTGTTTCCAACTCCTTGCTATTGTGAACAAAGCCATGATATAAACATTGGTGTGCATATATCTGCTTCGGTGTCAGTTGATTTACTTCTTTAACAAATGCATCTCAATTCTTTTCTCTTCCACAAGCACATGCGCCTAGCCTCCACCTTATCATAGTTTTGTTTTTGGTTTTTTTTTAAAATTTTGTTTTATTTGATTATTTTTTTGTGTGCGTACCATCAAATCAGATCTGACTGGTACAGGTGGAAATTGCCCCTCCTTCTCCAGCAGAGCATCTGGTGGTTTCAAACCGCATATCTCTGGGATTGCAGTGCAGCTTGCCACTAGGCCACCAGAGCTCCCTTATCAGAGTTTTAAACTCTCATTTCTTAGGGGGCTGCCCCAAAGGAATGTCCTCTAGTCTCAAGAACATCATTGAACAAAGGTGGCAGTCCAGGAATAAGCCATTGTCAGCACCCTTCTCTCTTTCAAGGCAGCTCCTCTGAGGGGAACGTCTCCTTCATGGAGCAGGTATCACTGATTTGAAAGGCCTAAGAAGAGAAGGACCCTTAAACGGATGGACACAATGGCTGTAACAGTGGGCTCCAGCATATCAGAGGTGGTGAGGATTGTGCAGGATAGGGCAACGTTCCCATCTGTTACGAATTTATTGTTCAGAGGTTTGATATGAGTCATAATCGCCCGAAGGGCACAACACCACAATATCCTTTCGTTAACAAGCTCTGAGATACCAAGCAGGAAATAAGAACAAGTAGTGTCCTGGTCTCTATGCTATGATCTTCTCCTTCCCTGAGTAAGGCTGAGTAGGGTTGCAACCCAGGCCACCTAGGCCTGTGGAGTTTGTATCTGACTTGTTTTGTCTATTTCAGCTCTTAGATAATCCTGTCCCTATCCCTGGGACTTGCAAATTACTAGGGCAGTCTCTCCAGTGTAAAGGGCTTGTTTTTTCTGGAATATGTCCAGTGAGGAAGGCTCAAGATGATATCAGAATACCTCCTAGGAGCACAAGCACCTCCACTTCCTTTCAGGATTTATTCTCAGCTGTTTCTCTTTAGCTGGGCCCACTTGTCATCTCTTGGTGAGAGATCTTTATCTCAACAGGAATGCCTCTCCTGGAATGTTTCCAGAAGAGTCCCACCGTCTCACCTGCCTCTCCTCCTTACTGGTAGTAGTATAGACTAGTTCATTCTGGAAGTCCTCTCTACTCACCTGCTAAGGTTATTTATGAGTCACCTGTTGCAATGGGAGCCACTCTCATGTTCCCACACAGTAGTTCTAGAATTCAAACTCATGGGGCTCAACCCGCCAGAACAAAGCATCTTCCCACACCACAGTCCGGAGTTACCTGGACTTGAAACGGGTTCTGGTTCTTTAGCTGGATCAAAGGGAATGTGTGCTCCCTGAGGAAGCCCTGCCCTTGTCACTCCTGGAGGCCCCAGATGGCCCATCCTGATACCACGGCAGGTTAGGGGAACAGGTACATTTACAGGGTTCAGGCAGGGGTTCATGATTGTGGGCTGTGTATTAGAATCACCTGGAACCTTAAACACACCCCCCCACCCTGTTGTTATAGTGTACCAACAAGTCAGAACCGACCTATAGCTGTTAATGGAACAGGAGGAGATTGCCCATCCTTCTCCCACAGAGGAGCTGATGGAACACTAAGGGTCATGTCTGGGGCCAGCAAAACAATTCATTGCCACCGAGTCAGAACCAATTCAAACTGATCCTCCAGCAGCTTTTCAGAGGCTGTAAATCAGACTGGAAGAGACTGCCTGTCTTTCTCCGACAGAACTGCTGTTAGATTCAAACCACCTGCCTTTGGGTTGGCAGCACAACTTCTTACCACTAGGCCACTGGAACTCCCTTTAATATCGTATCATATCATATCGTATCGTATCGTATCGTATCATATAATCTCTTAATATGCAGCCGAGAGCTCTGGTGGCTTAGTGGTAAGGAGCTGCACTGCCAACCCGGAGACATGTGGCCTGAATCTACCAGCTGCTTCATGATCTTCTCCAGAGTGCTCCAGGGCCACTGAAAACCCACTGGAGGGTCAGCTATAAGTAGATTGTAATTCAGTGGTACACAGTAACAAAAACAACACTAGGCAGCAAGGTTGGAAATCAGGGACTTAAGACAGTGATCCTCAAAGTATCTGCCTCTCATAGGAATGCAAATTCTCAAGCTCTACCTCAGACCTACTGACTCTTCCCGGAGCTGCTTCAGAAGATGTCAGAAGATGGGCGACCTGCTTCAGAGAGACAACAGCCATAGGCAACCCTGTGGAGCACATCTCTGCTCTGACAGACATGCAGTCACCATCAGGCTCAACTGATTCTGTGGCTGCTTTTACCGGTACCAGGACTTTTTCCCAGTAACATTTGAGAGCCACTAGTTTAAAACATTCAGGTTCTTGTAAAAAGCAGGATAATGTTATGTGATCTGTGAGTGAAACCATGCAAAAATACCAGTAGGGAAAAAAGTGCTGAAAGTGGTTAGATAAAAATATTAGTCATATTTGAGTGATGAAATTAGATGATTTGCTTTCATTTGTAAAATTTTAATAAGTTATTATATTGTTTATATAATTGTTTAAGGTGCAGAAAATTCTGGATTGTAGTGTCAACAGTATTTTCGGTGTACTCAGCTGACAGGAACAAGGACATAGTGAAGAATGTAGCCAGTGGAACGGCTCTTGCTTGGACAGGCTCAGAACGGCAGGCTTAGCCTGTGGGCTTGAAGCAGTCGTGGGGAGGGGGTGATCCTAGCCCCTCCCCCTTGCGTCTCTGATCTCCAGCCAGGTCACATGTTAGAATCAGCAGGGGAACTAGAAACACTGCTGCCTGGGCCTCACCACTGATCAGGTGACACCTAGCAGTATAAATCGACAGAGACACACAGGTGATTCAGATAGACGGTGAGGATGGAAAAAACCTGCAGTTTTTCATCATAAGTTTCTAGAAAATCCAGGCTCTTTCCGAACAACTTCAGAGGGCAGGCATCTGGTAGGGGGAAGAAGACTGAGAAATTTGGATACCTCTTGAGAGTGAGGCACTGAGCTCATTCCTGGGGAGACTTTCACCCCACAGCGTAATGAGGGCATCAGGGAATTAGTTGTATGTAGTGGTTAAAGGAATGGGGGCTGGAGTCCATCAGCTTAAGGGAGAGATACAGACTCCCCCAATAATTTGTTATCTGACATAAAGAAAGAGTCTATGCTTTAGTTTCTTCATCGATAAAATAGGCTTAATTATATTTTCTCCTCTATAGGATTTTCAGAGGACCCATAAACCACCTCGTAATAAATAGATAAAAAATTGAGGTTGTAAAGGATTTAATTTTGCTTAGATTCACAATCCACAGTTGTTACCCCTGAAACAACAGTGAGGAAGGCAAAGGAGGTATTGTAGTAGGCAAATTTGTTGCCAAGGACCACTCTAACAGGACAGTTAGGGTCCTCGGTGTGGTGTCTCTTCTCCACTGCCTCTTGGAGCAATTTCTCCCCATCAGGATCTTTGTGGTTGAGTTGTTTGGGAGGTCCTGAACACCTTCCTGACACACTCCTTCCAGAACATTCATTTTTCTCTTCAAAAATATAATGGATTTCCTGTGTCTCATAACACTTTAGAAGACTTGATGACAGTCATTTATTAGAAAGCAAGTTGAGAAATCCTTGACAAGGAAATGATGGTGACAAGTGGAGTCTGAGACAAGCCTAGTGGATGGGACCTCATTTTACTCCCTCTGATCAGCTACATAAGGAACCCTGGTGGCACAGCGATTACGTACTCAACTAACTGAAAGATCAGTGGCTTAAACTGACTAGCCCTTCACAACATAAAATGTGGCCAGCTGCTCTCATAAAGATTTAAAGCCTTGGAAACAGAATTCCAAACTGGTTCTTTCTGGTTCAGTCTCTTGCTGAGAATTTACATTTCCAGCCCCGCTATACAGAATCAGAATCTACATTTTGACAAGTGATTCATATGTATAGTTGATCCTAGTGCACCTTAGGAGATAGCATAGTTTTAGTATTCAAATTTAGAAGTTTAAGTATGATTTTGTTTTTAACTTTCAAAAACTTTAACTTTTCATAGCCCACTTTTGACTGCATGGATCTTAACAAATTCTGGCTAATATTAAGAAGACTGGGAGGGAGCTCTGATGACCTACTGGCAAGAAGCTGTGCTGCAATCCCAAAGGCTCAGAGTTTGAATCCAGCACATTCTCTGCTGGAGAAGGCGGGACAGTCTCCTCCTGTGCCAGTCAGATCTGATTTGATGGTACACAATAAGGGGAAAAAAAAAGATACAAGACTATGAATCTCTTCATTTTACTAATGTAAAACCCGTGCATACACCCACAAGCAGTTGTCTGGACAGAACAAGGGAACACTGAATGGACTAAACTCATGCAGATTTTAAAATGTATGGTGTGCATCAGAAAATGTGTGCATCAAGGTTGTATCCTTTCTTCATACCTATTCAATATATATGCTGAGCAAGTCATTTGAGGAATTGCACTGTATCAAGAAGAATATAGCATCAGGATTGGAGGAAGAATCAGCAAAACCTTTGTGATGCAAACACAAAACCTTGCAGGAAGTGAAGGGGACTTGAAGCACTTACTGCAGATTAAAGACTATATCCTTCAATATGGATTGCACCTCAGCATCAGGAAGAAAAAAATCCTCTCCAGTAGGCAACGTCATGATGTTGTTGTTGTTACAAGCTGTTGAGTCGCCTGTGACTCATAGTAACCCTATGCTCAGCACCTCTCCAGCCTGCCCTGTCCTGTGCCAGTCTCACTGACTCTGACACACCTACCACCATTGCTCCAGTTACTGTATCAATCCATCTTATCCAGGGGCTTCCTCTCCTGTACTGACCCTCCACCATTCTGAGCATGATGTCCTTCTCGAAGGACTAGTCTGTCCTGGCCACATGACCAAAGTAAGTGAGACAGAGCTTCAAAATCATTGCCTCCAAGGAAACCTTGGTGTCACCTTCTCCAGGACAGACTTACTTGTTTTCTTGTCAGTTCATGGGATGTTCAGTACTCTTCTCCAGCACCACAAGACATCAGTTCTTCTTCTGTCATCCTTAGTCATTGTCCAGCTCTCTGATGCATAGCAAGTAATTGTGAGAGCCATGGCCTGGAACAGGTGCATCTTTGTCTCTAGAATGACATCATTGCTTCTCAGTACTCTGGAGAGGTCCCTGACATTAGATTTCCCCACTGCAATTGTCTTTTGGTATCCTGACTGCTGGTGTCAAGAGTGTTGATTGTGGAGCCGAGCAAGCTGCAGTTGCTAACAACCTCAATCTCTTCTCTATCTGTCATGGTGCTGCCAGTTGGCCCAGTGGTGAGAATTGTTTTCTTGATATTGATACTGATATATTGATATGGATATTCTCCATATTGAACACTACAGTCCTTGACCTTCTGTAGCAAGCACTTCAGGTTCTTCTCAGTTTCATCAAGTCAGGTTGGGTCATCTGTATAACATAGGTTATTGATGAGTCTTCCTCTGATCCTTATACCTCATTCCTCCTCATAAAGCCCAGCCTCCCAAATTTTCTGTTCCACATATAGGTTGAAAAAGTATGGAGACAGGACTCATTCCTCATGCACTCCTTTCTTGATCTTGAACCATGCAGTGTTTCCTTGCTGTGTTCTGAGGACTGCTTCCTGGTCCGTGTAAAGGTTTATCATGAGCACAATCAAGTGTTCTAGGATACTCATTTTCCTCAAGGTTAGCCTCAGTTTGTTGTGATCCACACAGTCAAATGCCTTTGCATAGTCAATGAAACACAGATACACATTCCTCTGGTACTCTTTAATTTCTGCCAATATCCATCTGACATTGGCAATAATGTTTCTAGCACAACAGCCTCTTTTAAGCCCAGCTTGTGTTTCTAGTAGTTCTCTGTCAATGTACTGTTCCAGTTGTTTTGGGGTAGTCTTCAGCAGAATTTTGAATGTATGTGATATTAGTGATATTGTTGGATAATGCACACACTCTGTTGGATCACCTCTTTTTGGAATGGGACTAAATATGGACCTCAGCGCCCATGGTAACAGTTGTTTGTTGTTGTTGTTATGTGCCGTCGAGTCGCCTGCGACTCATAGCGACCCTATGTACAACAGCCCTAAACTCCACTCTGTCCTGTGCCAA
>NW_006399821.1:73194-92568 GCF_000299155.1 Elephantulus edwardii | reverse complement strand
TTGCGGAGTTAACTTTAGTGTCAGTGTTGTCCCTGCCTTTCTCACATGCACCTTTATGCACTTATTTCCTGCTTCACCATCCCACAGGATATCCATCCACTCCTACCCCCTCCCTTCACATCTATCTCCCTTTGACCAGCCCTCCATCTAATAACTTATATATGAAGCTTCCATGGCTTCTGTGATTTCAAACACATCAGCTGATGGTAACAGTAGTCAAGAAATTAGAAAGACATGCTGCATAGGGGAAATTTGCCATCAAGGACCTCTTCAAAGTGCTATTAGAGCAAGGATGTCACTTTAAATACTAAGGTGCACCTGATATAAGCCATCTTTTTTTCAGTTGTTGCTGTGTACCGAAGAAGTTGGGTAGTGATTAAGGATAACAAAAGTAGAATATATATCTTTGAATTGTTGTGTTGGAGAAGAATACTGAATCTCTCATGAACTTCCAAAAGAACGAACAAGTCTGTCTTGGAGAAAGTACAACCAGGGTGCTCTTTAGAAGCAAGGATGGTGAAATTTCGTCTCACTTTCTTTGGAAGTGTTGTCAAAAGAGGTCAGATTTTGGAAAAAGACATCATGCTGGGAAAGGTGGAAGGTTAGAGAAAGACCCTCAACAAGATGAATTGACACCTTGACTGTAACCATGGGCTCGAGCATATCAGGGATCTTGTGGATGGTGCAGGACAAGGTGAGGTTCACGTCTGTCCTCCATAGGGTCTCTATGAGTTATAGTCAACTCAGTGCCACCTAACAACAACAAACTGATGACAACAACAATAACAGAAACATATATATTTTCAATGTGTTCTGTTAATAAAAGCTGTATTAGCAAACAAGATAAACTATTTGGAAAAAGGTTCAAAATATACGTGCTGGCATACTTGCGTTAACAGCTTCCCAAATTTCTCTTCCTTATTTCTGCAATCCTCTGTCCCCCAGTGGTCCTTAAGCTGGATTCTTTTACCTTGAAATGGTAGGCAACTGCATCTGCAGTTGATGAGATTCACCTTCTACGTATGAAGCAATTCACCTTTTCCTTGAAGTGTCATGACTTCTTGGGAGCAATTGCAGTGTCACTTCTGGCACCATGCATTGACCCCATGGTGTTATGCAAGGTTTATGCTGTTAAGTGAAACACAGTGACAAATACTCAAGGACCACAAGAGAGCAGTTTGTTGCAAGGCTGTTTTTCTAAGATATTACCCAGTAACTTCAAGGTATTTTCTTAGAAGAAATAAAAGTTGACTTTTATTATCTCTAGGGTTGTTTCCCTTTTATAAAAGGCCTTAAGTGCAAATGTTTCCTTCTCTCTCCTCACTGCCCTTCCCTGCCATCCATCAAAAAGGATATATCATTTTGTTTGTATGCTTTTCTTTAGATTTTTTTTCTTTTCTCTTTCTTTTTTTATTTTTTTTTATTTTATACTGGTTTACTTAGAAAGTTTGGATACATTGTTTTTCACACCACATCTTTCCCATTTAGTAAACCCACTTCTCTTCCACCCATCAAATTATGTGACCCTATGAATAGCCCCCCTTGCCATCCTCACTCTCTGCTCTTCCCCTCCCCTCCTTAGATAGCATCCAAACCTTAATAATTTAGGGAGCTCTGGTGGCCTAGGAGTAAGAAGCCATGCTGTAAACCCAAAGGCACATGGGTGGAATCGACCCAGCTGCTCTGTGGGAAGGCAGGCAGTCTTCTCTCATGCCATTTACTGGCTCTGAGAACTGGCCAGAGTCAGATATGGGTCTGTTCTTACTCAGTGGTACATAACAACAACAACCATCTTCATTAATTAGCAGAATACTTTAAGAAATGTTCTGTTTATAGTTATTAGATATATATAGAACATAAGATTATTCTCATAGCCACACTGTCCTTCTATGATATTATAATTAAAACTCAACTATATATAATCAAATGAAGCATGAATTCTTAATTACCTAGCTCTATATTATATAGAGAGGTTGTTATGTGCCACTGAGTTGAACCAAATGTCCCCCACAAAAAAAAAAATAAGAGAGTTCACTTTGTATTGTGCTAGGGAATTTCCTGGGGAGAGGTACTGCTCAAGTGGAGATCCAAGTATAAATTCAAGGATTAGCTGAACACATCAGAGCACTGGAGAAGTCACCTGGAGATTTTGTTAAAATACAGATTATGGTTCCAATATATCTGGGATGGAAATGTAAATTACTGGCAAGGGATCAAACTGGAATGAACTGATCAGATGTCCTGCTTGGAAATCCTGTAGGATCACTTTGAATCAGAATTTATAACATGACAATCTGATTTGCTTTGTAAAGTATCAGTGGTTTCTGTCAGTGAATAAAAACATGAACTGTTAAAAGAAAGGGTTAAAATCGGAACACAGGCCCCGTCCCCTCCCCTTGATGCTACAGAGGTTTTCTTGTTTCAAATAATTATTATATCTCTGCATGGACAAGGCCATGGTGACTCAGCGAATTGTTTTTAAGACTGCTAAGCACTCCTTGCAAAGTTTCTTTACATAAATGTTGTTGTTGTTGTGTGTGGCGTTGGAACCAACCCATAGTTAACCATCCAGTGGGTTTTCAGAGGCAATAAATCCACAAAAGGAGTGTCCAGTTTTCTCCCTCAGAACAACTGCTGGTTTTGAACTGTGTGCATTTGGGATTGCAGTGCAGCTTCTTACCCCTAGGCCACCAGAGGTACATGTGGCTCAAGGAATATACTATGGTCAGACTATAACTTATGTTTATAGTTTGCCCTTGTAGATTAATGATTTTCTCTAAACTATTCCTGAGAATAACTATCAATTTATGGTATAAATTGCCTTGAAATTCAACTAAGAGTAAGCAGACACTTTGGAGTGCTGTTGCATTCGGTCTTACTCTCCTTGAAGAAACCTTACAAAGTAAACTTCCTCTCACAAACCTGGGTTATTGTGCTTAGGAAAAGACTTTTATAGATAACAAAGAGATTTCTTGAAGAGTCAAAATAGTTTAAACCAGGGACACATCTAGTCTCACCATGAGAAATCAAACAGTTTCAAACGGTGAAATAACCAAGGCATATTTATGAGGTAAAATCAAAGACTGAAGGGCAACATTCTGATTGAAAGTTGAAAAATTGAGGAGGCTGAAGGAAGGACAACTCCAATTGGAAGGGCTTTACAGTACTTGTTTGGAAACATGAATATGTGTTGTTTGGACTAGTTAGTTTCACAATATGACCAAAGAGGTTTTCCAGGATCACAAAATAATTATCCTAAAACTTTTATGAAGGACAGCTATGGGGATTTCAGATAAGGGTCTTGTGTCAAAACTATTTTCTTATTTATTTAAATTATTTTTTTGTGATTTTAACAAAAATTTACAGAAAAGTTGGATTTTCATCCATTCGTTGTTATACATTTTCATCCTTACACCACCCCCAGTTCACTTAATTTTTTAATGTATTCATTATTGCTCATTTCCCTCTTTCCCTCCCACTCCCCATCCCCCACAATGCCCCCTTGTTTCAAAGTGTTCTCATATATATAATGTATAATCATATATTCCTTTCAGACAGTTCTTCCTCTCATCTGTTCCAACTCAGTGTTCATTATCTATCCACCCACCCTTTCCCATTCCCTCTCCCAACACCCATCATGTCTCCCCTGTTTTAGAACAGCGGTGTTATACAGTACTTACCTTTTGTGACTGAGATATTTCACTTAACATCATGTCCTCAGGGCTCCTCAATGTTCTGTAATGTTTTACTATTTCATTGTTTTTCAGTGCTGTATAATATTCCATTTTGTGGATGTACCATCATTTCTCTACAGATTCATTTATTGATGGGCAGTTGAATGCTTCCATCTCTTTGCAGGTGAACAATGTAGCAGTAAACGTGGATGTGCATACGTCTGAGTTGTGGCTCAGATTTCTTTAGAGTATATTCCTAGTACTGGAATTGCTGGATCAAATGGCATTTCTATTTCCAACCTTCTGAGAAAGCGCCAGACTGACTTCCACAGTGGTTGTACCAATTTACATTCCCACAAGAAATGAATAAGAGTTCCAATCTCTCCACAACCTTGTCATCATTTGTTGCTTGCTGGTCTGTTGAACTTTATTATTGTTACTGGGCGGAAATGGTATCTCGTAGTTGTTTTGAAAAACTCACTCTTAAGAACAGTTCTATCTATATCAAGCGATTGCTGCAGAAGGTCAAGGACTGCAGCCTTCAATATGGATTAAAGCTCAACATCAAGAAAACAAAAATTCTCACCACTGGGCCAGTTGGCAGCATCATGATAGATGGTGAAGCGATTGAGATTTCTATCAGCTTGTTTGCTTGGCTCCACAATCAACACTCTTGGTACCAGCAGCCAGGAGATTAATAAGGCAAACTGCATTGGGAATGTCTGCTGTCAGAGACCTCTTTCTCCAAAGTACTGAAGAGCAACTATGTCAGTCTGGAGACTAAAGTGCGCCTGATCCAGGCCATAGTCTTTGCAATTACTTACTGTGCATCAGAAAGCTGAACAATGACTAGGGATGATAGAAGGAGAATTGATGCCTTTGAGCTGTGATGCTGGATAAGAGTATTGAATATACATACCATGGACTGCTAAGAGAATGAACAGGTTCATCTTAGAGAGGGTGAGACCAGGCTGCTCCTTGGAGGCAAGGATTCTGAAGCTTCGTCTGACATATTTTGGGCATGTTGCAAGGAGGGACTAGTCCTTGGAGAGGAATGTCATGCTTGGGAGGGTGGAGAGAGAGAGAAAGAAAGGAAGACCCTCGATGAGATGGAGTGATTCAGTGACTGGGCTAATGGGGTAGGTGTGCCAGAGACAGTAAGATTGGAACAAGATAAAAGCAGGGTTTAGGGCTGTTGTACATAGGGTAGCTGTGCATCACAGGCAACTCATCGGCACATAACAACAACAACATCCGTATCTTTAGTTTAACCAAGCATGAAATTATTTCTTTTGCTAAGTAGTATTTAAGTCTACATAAGGATCTGAAAATTGCAAGGAAAATCCTTAACTACTTAGTTAAGTCTGTCCAAGGCTTTGACTGTTGCAAGGAAAATAAATATTAGGAGTTGAGACTTAAGCCCATCATTTTTATATGAGCCAGATACTCAGTGTTGGAGCTATTATATATTCCCTTTATAGAATCAAGGTTAAATAGCAGTAAGCTGAGGACAGTCACTAGAGAAGGAAGGTCACTCTCCTTATCTCAGACAGTACCTTTTTATATGAAGGCTTTGAATAGCCCACTTTCTTGGGAGTAACTTTTCTTAATTAAGGATTCTAATTTTAAAGTGAGCTCTGACCTCTTTCTTTCCCATTTCTAACACTATTCTTTTGCTTTGATTGAATTTGATAGTTAGAAATGAAGATCCTTTATCGTCCATTATCTCTCTTTTTCTCCATAATGGTCACTGTGACAAACTGGAGCTTTATTAAGATCATGAGGGCTTTATCTTGCTAGACTATCAAGAAAAGTCTTGGGGACACTTTATTGCGATGCTAAACGGGACTTGTTAGTTGTTACTAGGCATCCTACAGTTGACTGCAACTCATAGCAACCCTATGAGAACAGACTGGAACCTTGCTGGGTCCTGAGTGCTCCTCACAATTTCCACCGTGCTTAAACCCATTGATGCAGTCACTGTGTCACTCTCTTGTTGAGGCTCTTCCTGTCTTTTACTGACCACCAACTTATCCCCAGCATGATGCCTTTTTCCAAGGAATGGCACCTGCAGACAGCATGCCCAAAGCATGAAGTTGCACCGTCCTTACCTCTAAGGAGCACCCTGATTGCACTTTCTCCAAGATATGTTTGTTCTTTTGGCAGTCTGTGCGATGTTAATATTCCCTTATTTTGAGGACTGTGTTTCAGAAACTAAGGTTAAAATGATGTTCCGGGAAGTTGGTGGAAACATTTCTTTATCGTGAAACGTGACTTTTTTTAAGAAGTTGTTGAATTAGGAGTTCAGCGGTCAGCTCTCTGGGTAGAAGTTGCTTTATAGCGCACAGTATTCCTCTGAGTATCCCCCTCAGTGGGATAACCTCAGGAGCCCACATGCTGAGCATAGTTGAGAGGTCGTCTCTGTGACCCAGCAAAGGATCAAGGAACTCACACAGGAACACAAGGCAATGTGAACACTGGAGTGTTCTACAAATCACTGGAGACAGCCCAGTGCTTCTTAGTAGCAAAGTGGATAAAAGAATATTGGAAAATGAATGGGAAATACATACAACAGTATGTGAAAACCCCAAAATTACAATGGTAAACAAAAATTTGCAGAAAGACATATACAATTTGTTGTTATTATGGGATATCAAGTCACTTGCGACTCATAGTATGTACAAATAGCTCTGAACCCTGCTCTGTGTTAAGCCAACCTTGTTGTCTCTAACACACCTACCTCTATTACCGCAGTCAATCCATCTCATCTAGGGTCTTCTCTTGTGCTGTCCCTCTACCCTTCCAACCATAATGTCCCTCTCCAAAGACTGGTCCCTCCTTGCAACCATTTATATAGGATTGTATATATATTATGTAGACTTAATGGGATTTGAAACAAGCAAAATCACACATATTGTTCTAGATTACAAATATGTAGTGAAAAATAAAATGAAATGCAGAGGAACAATGAACACCAAATGATACTTACTTAAAACTGAGGTTGATATATCACGACAGTCTGGAACAAGGGGTGCATTGCAGGGTGGGTTGGTGGAGAAGGGGAAGGAAATGTTCAACAATGGAAAAAATAATATTATTAAAAATAAAAATAAAATCTTTTTTAAAGAATGGGATTGAGGGGAAAATGAGATTTTCTTAAAATGGGGTACATAAATTTTAAAAATATTATTTATATTGCTCAAGGGTGAAGCAAATGACATTGTGCTTGTTTGCTAACAAATGGGTGGCATTTGAGTCCACCCAGAGGCTCCTCAGAAAAAGGCCTGATGAATGACTTCAGAAAAAGAAGCCATTGAAAATATTGTGGAGCACAGTTCCACTCTGACTTGCATGGGTTGCCGTGAGTCTGAGATGATTTAATGGCCAGTAGTACATTTTTGAATGCCTGAAATATGTCATAATTTTGAAATTCTCTCTTAAAATGAGGGGAAATCCTCTCCAATTATATTGTTCTATTATATAATAATTATATATAAGAAGAATTGATGCTTTTGAGTGGCGGTGCTGGAGAAGAGTATTGAATATACCATGGACTGCTAGGAGAACAAACAGGTTCATTGTGGAGATGAAACCAGGCTGCTTCTTGTAGGCAAGAATTTTGAAACTTCGTCTGACATACTTTGGGCATGTTGCAAGGAGGGACCAGTCCTTGGAGAGGGACATCATGCTTAGAAGGGTAGAGGGATGCACAAGAGAGGAAGACCCTCAGTGAGATGTATTGATTCAGTGACTAGGGTAATGGGGGAATGTCTGTCAGAAGCAATGAGGTTAACTCAAGAAAGAACAGGTTCAAAGCTGTTGTACATAAGGTCACTGTGAGTCATAAGCTACTTGATGGCACATAACAACAACAACAAAGAGGGGTCATGGAAGCACAAGGCCTTGAGCTTCTCTCTGAAAGGACAAGAGGGAGTAAGAATAGCACAGCTTCTCACCACCCCAGAGCAGAAAGCAGATCAATAGCCCATAGCCCAGCCTCATGTTGTCTTTAGAACTACAGCAACAGCAAGATGTTTGTTTATTCATTGCTGACTCACAATTTGGGTACTGAGAACGAAGTTTATTAGGGAAGTTGGAAAAGGGAGGAGACAAAGAATATCTCAACAGTACAAGTCCAAGTTTATCCCTGCACTCATATGAGGGACACAATTCTTCAACTGGTCCAGGCTCTGGCTTCAGTTCAGCAGTGAAATCCAAATCATCCAGCAAGTTATAAGAGCAAATCATCAGAGCAGTTATAAGTCAGCTTCTCCTTCAGTCATCTAGCAAGAACAGTAAAAGCCTTTAACTGTGGCCAGCACAAATGTGAGAAGCCTCAGACCAAATCTTGCTGTAGTTCCTCCACAGCAATACCACAGCCTCTCTACCACCATCACCAGGGTCTTGCTCTCACCAGGATCTTACTGCCACAAGTTTTGCTTGCTTCAAGTCTTGCTGCTTAATGTGGGAAGCACTCTTTCTCTTACCCTAGTTGCACAGCTATTGATAATTTGAAAAACCATGCTTATTTGCATGACCATGTGTCTGTTGTTAATGTAGCTGGAGACCAGGGGCAGCTAATTGTAATAGCTAAAAAAAAAAAAAACCAAACAGAAAATGCTGACTTTTAGGTTGACACTATAGTAATCAATTATATTGATAACTAAGTAAGTGACTAACTGGATTATCTAGGACTTGTTTTGCTGTTTGCTGTCATTCTGCTGTTTTGTCACTCCCTTTTCTAGCTATATCCATTGTGGTATCATCATCTTCCCTTAGCTAATTATCAGGAATGGTAAAATAAGACAAGATATGAACCTCCTCAGTACCAAACATCTTATAAAGGGAGCTCTAGGGGTCTACTCTACAGGAAATCATGCTGGTAACTCAAAGGCTGCAATTCTCTGACAGTTCAAATCCACCAGCAGCTCTGTGGGAGAAAGATAGGCACTCTCCTCCCATGCAGTTTAGAACCTCAAAAATTCACTGGAGAATCAAGTATGAGTTGGTTCCAACTTGAGAGCAATGAGAGTGAGTCTTACTAAGTTTAATGAGTAGGGTATGGAAATGATGCTGTAAAGAGAAGTTTTAGAAATAGAGCATGTTTTGTTCATTAATTACATGATGATAACTGGGTTGAGAGATAAATTTTAATGTTGGATAAATCTGTAAAATCCCCCGATCTGAGGAAGGGGAAGGGAATTGATCTCCTTAAAAGCCATTGTGCAAAACTTGTTTTACTACTTGCTCAGAGACATGGTTTAATGGGTGTTTTCTTTTGCATTAACAGCATGGCCGGACCCCCCTGCATCTTGCTGCCAATAAGGGCCATCTGTCTGTCGTTCATATCTTGCTAAAGGCTGGCTGTGACCTCGATATACAGGATGATGTGAGTAGAAGCCATCATTCTATCAGGGTTGGGGGTGGGAAGGGAGTGTATAGTCTGGAAATGCACAGTGCAGCCATGGGTGGAAGGGTGGTAAATGCCCTCTGAAGACTTTTTACCACCATCTTTGTGCCTCATACTGTGAAGAGAGAAATGGAGCTTGAAGGTCTTCTTTCTGAGACCCTTCATCAGGAGTAACTTAGAGTTTGATGAGTATGAAATGGTTTTCCCAGTTTTCCATTCTTGCCTGTTACTCTTTTAAGTGAAAAACTCAGGACATTTTCCTGCACCTAGTCCTAGTGGAAGGAATGATGTACAAGTACATACATCCACACAGCAGATAAAGACACACACACACACACACACAGAGAGAGAGAGCAAGCCATACTGACATCGTGTCATTAACCAAGCTTATCACTGGAGAAGAGTTGGGGCTAAAAGCTTAATTTTTACCATTCTTTACTGTGACTTCTGTAAATCTGTGTACATTTAGGTGAAAGGAGCTTATTCAAATTATTTCAAAGGGAAATTAAAGGACATAGAAATTTATGGAATCTAAGAAAAAAATAAGCCCTCCAAATAGGATTTACTCTAGTGTTCCATCATTATCGAATCTTGACTGTCTACTCACCTTGGTCTCTGAGTCTTTTCTGAAGTTATCCAAAAAGGGGAATCTGATTGGCTTCTCTGGGGTCAAGTGTCCATTCTGAAGCAATCAACTATGGCTTGGATGCTGTCACAGATGCCTTTCGAGGGTTGTGTCATATAGTACCCTATTCAAGGGAAGATGGGTATTTAAGAAAAGCAAGAAATTATCCATTAGTGAATTGTTAGGAAAAGGTCCTATGATCATTTCATTGGAAGCTATTTTTCAGAAACTGTCCCAACTCTAATATTGTTGTCGAGTCAAGCATGACTCAGCGACCCTTTGAACAAAAGGCCTGAAGCCTTTCTATAACTATCGACATTTATCAATGTTCATAGAGTTTCCAGAGGCATGTTGTTTAGGAAGTGGATGCCATCATGTCGGAAACTAAACCAACTCACAGCTGACCCTCCAGTGGGTTTTCAGAGTATGTAAATCACACAAAAGGAGATTGCCCAACTGTCTTGCCAAGGAGAAGCAGCTGGTGGATTTAAACCGTCTGCTTCTGGGTTGGCAATGCAGCTCCTTCCTGACTAAATCACCAGAGTTTCTATGTGTGTGGGTATAAATAATTATCTAGTCCCATTTTTCTCTCTCACTCAGCCTGGATGGCACAAAAAGCTTGCAAAAGGCTGCTAATCCAAAATAGACAGTATAAAGCTACCCTAAGTCTCTGCAGAAGGAAGAACCCTTTCCATCAGATTACAGCCTAAAACCCTTGGGGAGCAGATCTTTGTCATAACACTTGGGGTTGCCATGCATCTGAGGCTGACTTGGCAGTAGCTCATAACAAAGAGACAGAAAGAAGGGGTTGGACACAGACAGAGAAATTGATCCATTTACTTTGAGAGGCTGACTCACATAATTGTGAGGGTAATGAGTCCAACATCTGTAGATCAGGCAGCAGGCTGCAGATTTCTATGGACTTGTGTTCCTAGAGCTTTATCCTAGTTGACAGAAAGAAAGTGTTGGAGAGAGCTTTTTCTGCCAAAGTAGCTGTTTTGTAGGAATTGCTCTATAGTCAGAATGCATCCTAAGGAGACAGTCTTCTCAAATGATTGGCTGATGATATCACCTTAGGTTGCATTGTGAGAGATGATTACAGTCCATTAGGTTGCATTGTGGAACAGCAGCTAGTCTAATGTTTGGCCGTATCAGTGGATGTCAAAGTTTATCCAGGTTAACACATGAAATCTAACCACCATGGCAGATAAGGAACAGCATGCCCATAGAAAGAAAGCCATCTCTATATTTTTTTTTCCATTTTTATTTTGGCCTGGACAATGTATTTTCTGCTTCTCCTAGAAAAATGGCAGGGAGAGCGGGAGACTAAGCAAAGAGGTATAAAAACAGTTGGGAATGAAGACAGTAGAACTGACCTTCCTGAATCAGTTCTTCCTATGGTCTGCACTACCAAAGCTCCCAGAGAGTTTTTAGTTGATAATTCTGCAGTGAACTCTGGTGGCACAGTCTGCCCATTGATAGTAACATTGCCAACCCAAGGGCAGCACCTCTCTGATGGTTCGA
The DNA here is from genome assembly GCF_000299155.1 of Elephantulus edwardii. Classification (NCBI taxonomy): domain Eukaryota; kingdom Metazoa; phylum Chordata; class Mammalia; order Macroscelidea; family Macroscelididae; genus Elephantulus; species Elephantulus edwardii. Next base: position 81,335 of record NW_006399821.1, on the reverse strand, counting down.
ATCCACCAGCCACTCTGAGGGAGAAAGATGGGCTCTTTCCTCTCCGCAGTTTACAGTCTCCAGAATACTCTGGAGAGTCAGCTGTGAGTTGGTTCTGACTCCACAGTAATGAGAGTTCTAAAGAAATGTATTTACCACTGTATGATCCTTGTTTGCCTTCTATGCATTTATCATGCCTGTTGGTGATCAGCTGTCAAAGCATTTGGCTGCTAACTAGAAAGGTTAGTGATTCATACTCACCAGCTGCCCCATAGAAGAAGAGATGTGATAGTTTACTTCCAAAAAGATTTATAGCCTTGAAACTTCTATGAGGCAGTGCTCCTCTGTTCTGTTCTGTTCTGTTCTGTTCTGTAGGGTCGCTATGAATCAAGATCAATCTGAGGACAATAGGTTTGGTTTTGATTTATTGATGATCAGCCTTTAAAGCATATGCAAGAATTCAAAGAAGACAATTTCCCATATGTGTTCTTTAAAGAAGTTGGGGGGATTAATTATTGCAAAGCAAATAATTTCAGAAGCTTTCTATCTTTGGTGTTGAGTAGAAATAGAAAAACTTCATGCCATGAAGAATTTATTCTTAACTTCATATTCTACAGATACTGATCTTTATGTCCCGTTTATGACTGAGAATTAGTTGAAGAATGACCTCCAGTGGCCTAGAGTGGGATTATTATGAATTTCAACCCGTGGAAACCAGTTCTTTAGAATATGCAACTCCAGGAGCAAATTCTCTCTTACTTCCCACCAATCCTGTCAACCCTTCTTGGGAATCTCACGTCATCTCTGATTGGTCAATGAGCAATCACACAGCCCCTGCCTCTGAAATAGCTCTGAATACTGTGGCCACAGTAAAAAGCTTGAAGGAGGAAAAAAATAAGAAAAACCAGAGAAGAAAATCTAGGAAGAACCTTAGAAGATCAGAAAAAGAGGTCAGCAATTTGCTATGCACCCTCTTTGCGCTTCCTTGCGTCATGTCTGTTTGTGCTGCCTCAGATGGGTTCCTCCTAGGAAGGGGCATCTTCACTCTTGCATGATGGGAGTTTCTTCCATGAGCATGGCTTTGAAATCTGCACACACTGTGCCAATTCTTTTTCACCACATACATGTTGTTATGTGCCATAGAGTGGCCTACAACTCATAGTGACCCTATAAGTACAATAGCTCTGAATGCTGCTCTGTCCTGAACCAGTCTCCACTGATTCTGACACACATATCCCCGTTACCCTAGTTACTATGTCAATCCATCTCATCCAGGATCTTCATCTCCTGTGCTGTCCCTCCACCCTTCCAAGCATGATTCCCTTCTCCAAGGACCTACCTCTCCTGGCCACGTGCCCAAGTATGTAAGACAGAGCTTCAAAATCCTTGCCTCCAAGGAGAAACTTGTTTCACTGCCTCTGATACAGACCTTCCTCCAATCTTGATGCCACACTCCTCCGAATGATCTGTTCTTCATACAGATTGAAAAGATATGGGGACAGGATGCATCCCTGACACACTCCTTTCCTAATTTTGAACCATGCAATGTATTTTTTTTAACCATGCAGTGTTTCTTTGCTCTGTTCTGAGGACTGCATCTTGGCCTAGTATAGGTTTTGTATAAGCACAATCAAGTGTTCTGAGATTCCCATTTTCCACAAGGTTAGCCGCAGTTTATTGTGATCCCCACAGTCAGATGCCTTTGCATAGTTAATGAAACACAAACAGACATTCTTCTTGTACTCTCTGCTTTCGGCCAAGATCCATCTGACATTGACAATAATGTCCCTAGTGCCACAACCTCTTCTAAACCCAGCTTGTATTTCTGGTAGTTCTCTGTCAATGTACTGTTCATGTCTTTTCTGGATAATCTTCAGCAGGATTTTGCTAATTTGTGATATTAGTGATAGTGTTCAATAATTTTCACACTCGGTCGGGTCACCTTTTTTTCAGAATAGGTATAAATACACATCTCTTCCAGTCAGTTGGCCAAGTATTTGTCCTCCAGATTTCTTGGCACAGCTTGGTGAGCACATGCAGGGTAGCATCTGTTTGCTAAATTGCATCAGTTGGTATTCCATCAATTCCTGGGGCTTTATTTTTTTGCCAAGTCCTTCAGAGCAGCTTGCACTTCCTCCTTCATCACTATTGCCTCTTGATTATATGTTGTTTCTTGAAATTCTTCTATGTCAGCCAATTCTTTTTGGTACAATGACTCTATACTTCCATCTTTTTTTTTAATTTGTTATTAATTTCAGTGAAAATTTACAGAGACTTTGTATTTCAATTCATTCATTGTTGCAGTCCTTCCATCTTCGTTTAATGCTTCCTGAATAATTCAATATTCTGCCCATAGCATCCTTAAGCATTGCAACTTGTGTCTTGAATTTATTCTTTAGTTCTTTCAGCTTAAGAAATGCTGAGCAAGTATGCAAGAACTGAAGAAAACCAGAAGCACTTGCTACAAAAGGTCAAGGATTGTGTTGTTGTTATGTGCCGTCGAGTCGCCTGCGACTCATAGCGACCCTATGTACAACAGCCCTAAACTCCACTCTGTCCTGTGCCAATCGCACTGTCTCTGACACTCCCATCCCAATTATCCCAGTCACTGAATCAATCCACCTCATAGAGGGCCTTCCTCTCCTGCGTCTTCCCTCCACCCTCCCAAGCATGATGTCCCTCTCTAAGGACCGGTCTCTCCTCACAACATGTCCAAAGTAAGTTAGACGGAGCCTCAGAATCCTTGCCTCCAAGGAGCCACCCGGTTTAACCCTCTCCAGGACAAATCTATTTGTTTTCCTAGCAGTCCATGGTATTCTCAATACTCTTCTCCAGCACCACAGCTCAAAGGCATCAATTCTCCTTCTATCCTCCTTGGTCATTGTCCAACTCTCTGATGCATAACAGGTGATTGCGAAGACCATGGCCTGTATCAGATGCACCTTAGTCTCCAGAGAGACTCCACTGCTCTTCAGCACCTTGGAGAGGTCCCTAACAGCAGACTTTCCCATGGCAATGCGCCTTTTAATTTCCTGGCTGCTGGTGCCAAGACTGTTGACTATGGAGCCAAGCAAACTAAGGATTGTAGTCTTCAATATTAATTGAAGCTCTCAACATCAAGAAGACAAAGATTCTCACCACTGGGCCAATTGGCAGCACCATGATAGATGGAGAAGAGATTGAGGTTGTTAGCAATTACAGCTTGCTTGGATCCATAATCAACACTCTTAATACCAGCAGTTAGGAAACCAAAAGACAAGCTGCATTGGAAAAATCTGTCAGGGACCTCGCCAGAGTGCTAAAAAGCAACAGTGTCAGTCTAGAGACTAAGGTGCACCTAATCCAAGCTGGGGTCTTCTCAGTTACTTGTTAATGCTTCAGAGAGTTGGACAGTGACTAAGGATGACAGAAGAAGAATAGATACTTTCGAGTTGTGATGCTTGAGAAGAGTCGTGAACATACCATGGACTGTCGAGAAAACAAATCGGTCTGTCTTGGAGAGGGTGAAACCAAGTTTCTCCTTGGAGGTAAGGATTTTGAAGCTCTACCTCACTTACTTTGGGCATGTAGCTGGGAGATATTGGTCCTTGGAGAAGGACATCATGCTTGGAAAGGTGGACAGACAGTGCAAAAGAGGAAGACACCAGATGAGATGGATTGATACAGTAATTGGGGCAGTGGGGATTAGTGGCAGTGGGGATTAGTGTGTCAGAATTAGTGATACTGGCTCAGGACAGGGAAAGGTTCAGAGCTGCTGTACATAGAGTCACACTATACATCACAGGTGACTCAGTGGCACATAACAACAATAATATACTAGGATAGGTTTGGAAGCAGGTGTGGCGTCCAGTTCCTACACAACATGACTCCAGAAACTCTATGAACTTTGATAAATGTCAATAGTGTAGAGGGCTTCAGGCCTTCTGTTCATAGGATCACTATGATTTGTGATCGACTCGAACACAATCAACAACAATAATACAGACCTCTTTGTTCTCTTGACAGTACATGTTATGTTCAATACTCTTCTCCAGTCCACAATTCAAATTCAAAGGCCTAGGTTATTTTTCTGTCATCCGTTTCATTGTCCAGCTTTCTGATGCATAGCCAGTAATTGCAAAGACCATGGCCTGGATCAGGCACACCTTAGTCCCTAGACTGACAGTATTACTTTTTATAACTTTGGACAAGTCCCTGACAGCAGACTTAGCCAATGCAATTTGTCTTTTAACTTCCTGACAGCTGGTGCCAAGAGTGTTGATTGTGGAGCCGAGCAAGCCGAAATTGTTAACAACCTCAATGTCTTCTCCATCCGTCATGGTGCTGCCAATTGGCCCAATGATGAGAATCTTTGTCTTCTTTATGTTGAGCTTCAATCCATATGAAGACTACAGTCCTTGACTTTCTGCAGCCACATAGATGACAAAAACGATTCCAAAACAGATTTAGATTTAGAGGTTGCAGACCGCTTTGAATCACAAAATAAAAAGCTTTTATCTCTTAGGTAAAATGGAATATTCTAACTCAGGTACTTTGCAAACAGGTCAGCATGTTCTAAATCAAAATACCAAGCTTCAGGATTGCTGGATCTTGAAGTTTCCAGTTTCAGGATGTTTCCTTCTACTACTTTGTAGCTAATCACTCATCAGGTATTTCTGAGGTGACTATGAAGACCACCTACTTGTTGAGTTCCTAAAGAGGCAGTTTCAACCTCTTTAGAGGCATCTGACCTTTTGGGCAAACTGTTCTAAGGCTAATCGATTTCACAAGTTGGAAACAACTTAAGATGAATATAGAGAGCTTTGACAGTCTAGATTCTGGCTCTTGCATGCCAACATGAGTTAAATGACTATGCTAGGCTTGATCCTGAACTGTGCTGGGTCTTAATTTTGTCAGTAAAATAACAATTAGATACCATACCACAATATATAGTAAACAAACAACAACTTCCAAATCATTTGCTGTCAATTCAGCTCTAATTCACGGTAACTTTGGGTGTGTCAGAGTAGAACTGTGCTCACAGATTTAGCTGATCGCCTTATCTTCTGAAGTACTGCTGGGTAGATTCAGACTTCCAACATTTCTATTAGTAGCCAAGCACATTATATATTTGTACTACCCACGACCGGTAGTGGGGATTCAGTAAGTGTTTCCTGAATTAATAATGAGAGAATGCCTTTGTGAGTTCTGCACTTTTTCCAGCATTTTCTTTTCAGGGTTTCAGAATTTCAAGATTGATTAAAATAGAAGTAAGGATTATGGCAGAGTTGCTAGTGGGGGCCCTCTTCAATACAAACACACACTGCTGCCAAGTGGATTCTCATAGCAACCCTTCATCATGTTTCGGAGGTGGTAAATCCTTGTGCATAGAGACTGGCCCATCTTTCCCCAGAGCATCTGATGGATTTGAACCACCAACCTCACAGTTCCCAGACTGACACATTAGCACTACACCACCAGGATTTCTCTTGAGGTCTTTAGTAAGCATATTTTAAAGGCACGTTTTGTTCTTGTCTTTATGAATGAGATTTCGTAGTGGAACTGTTTCAACAGTAAGATTGAATTTGTATGAGAAAGAAGGGAGTTGAATTGCAGATTGCTGACCCTGCCTCCATGCGAGTGTTAAACCCATAGAGGGTTATATGCTTGTATTATTCTGGAGAAAAGTAGCTGAGAGATCCCTTGAGGCAGCTCTTCATGTATTTTACGTCCTTTGCTCCTTTATCTCTCATCATAGTAAAGGAAGAGTGGCTGAGTTGTATGCACCAGAGAATCTTTCACTCTGTCCTCTAAAACTCTGGGAGAAATAGTGGCAAACTCCTCTCATGCAATGAGTCAGTTCCAACGTGGCAGTGAAGTTCATTGTGAGCAAAGCTCACGACTTGTTGAAGTCCAGCTTCGTGCTTGGGAAGTCTGACCTTGGCCTGCACCGCAATGTGTACCTGCCTGCTGGTGTAGGATCCTTGCTCTAGAGCGAGGTCTTTGTCTGAGGTCAGTGTCAAGGAAGGGCAGGGTAGATTGGATCAGGCAGTGTGGTTCAGTGGTCTCTGCTAAGAAAAGGTATTTAGAAGAGGCCTGTGTCCTAGTTGGCTTAGGTACACTTTGAAATTCTGGAAACTCCATCATTATTTTAATAAGGAAAGAGAAAACTTAGAAATTATTGAAGACATTTAAAAAAAATCAGAGTTGGTTAAAATTTCACCCAAACATATTTATTTAATAAATAAGTAAGTAAAGTCATAATAAAAGATTTGAAAATATTTTTGATGGATACTTGGATTGCTTCAATCTCTTTGCTGTTGTAAATAGCACGATAAACATGGGTGTGCATATATCTGTCTGGATGGCAGTTCTGGTTTCTTTAGGGTATATTCCCTGTGGTGGCATTGCTGGGTCAAATGGTATTTCTATTTCCAACTTTTGGAGAAAGCACCAAACTGCCTTCCATAGTTGTTGCACCATTTTACACTCCCATCAACCATAAATGAGGGTTCAGATCTCTCCACAACCTCACCAGCATTTGTTATTTGCTGCTGTGTTGAATTTTGCTTTTGTTACTGGGGTGAGATATTATCTCATAGTTGTTTTGATTTGTATCTTTCTGATAGCTAGGGATTTTGAACGTTTCCTCATTTGCCATCCGAATGTCTTCTTTGGTGAAGTGTTTGTTCATATCCTGTGCCCATTTTGTGAGTGGGTTGTTTACCTTTTTCTTGTTGATGTGCTGGAGTATTTTATAAGCTTTATATGAGTCTTTTATTAGATTTGTCATTACCAAATATTTTTTCCCAGTCTCTGGATTTCCTATTTACCCTGTTGGAGAAGTTTTCTGTTGTGCATAGGGATTTGATTCTTAGAAGGTCCCATCCATTTATTTTGTTCTTTCCTGGTTGTAGGCTTGAAAATATTTTTTTTAAATATTTTTAAAAAAACTTAAGATTTAGGCAGCTTCTTATATAATTACTAAGCAAGAATCCCCTAATGAGCCCTGGTAGTGTAGTGTGTAGTGTTTTGGACTGCTAACCAAAAGGTCAGCTGTTCAACTCCACCAGCTACTCTGAGGGAGAACCATGTTTAGTTAGTCTCCTCACATAAGGATTTATGGCCTTGAAAACCTGTTAAAGGGTGCTACAAATTGGACATGACTCAATGCAGTAGGTTTTGCTTTTATACCTCATTTGAGAGTCCTTCCTAGGATGTTTCCACATGGTGTCCACAATGACACCATGTACCTCCTCCCACATGAAGTCAAATGCCTCACACTCACTTTTATATTGAAGAGTTGTCACTCACCACTTTATGCATAAACTCATTGCCATCATAGAGAGAACCCAGTCATAGCTGACTTTCATTGGGTGTCCAAGGCTGCAAATCACACAAGAGGAGATTCTCCATCTTTGTTCCAAAAAGCCACTGGTGGATTTGGACCACCAGAGAGGTGTGGTCTTTGATTAACAGCACAATTCTCTATGACTATGTATAAAGATTGTTCTGATTGGTACAAGGAGCATTATGTAGGTGCCAGCAGTAGGTGAGGTTACAGAAGCTCTCTACCAAATAAAAGAAGGCAGTGATGTTTCAGTGGTAAAATTCTCACTTTCCATGAGACCTAGGTTTGATTCCTGGCCAGTGCACCTCAAGTGAAGCCACCCCCCCAACCCAATCTATCTATGAGGGCTTGCGTGATGCTGTAATGAAACTGGTTACAATGGTAGCAGGTTTTTCCAGGCAAAAGCAATCTAGCAAGAAAGGCATGACTACCTATTTCTGAAAATGAGCCATTGAAAATACTATGCCCAGATCCAAGATGGCAGCAGAGGCAGAGACAGTGTGGTGAGCTGCAGTAGTAGCGAACCACTTAAAGCAGGGCCATTATGGCCTTCCACAGACTTCGGCTTATTGATAATCGAACACTTAAACAGTTGATGACTGGCCCTCAGTGAAGACTGAAGCTCAACAACAGGAATTCAAGGATTCCCAAGGAGAAATGGGTGAGTCTCGTGGCTCTCACCCCCACCCCACCCCCAGAGCCCGTGCCGCACCGAACAGCTGCTGCAGCTCCATGAGGCTTCCACAACTGGAACGAATGGATTCCCTCACCCAGGATGGATGCTGGCCACTGGCCCTCCTCAAGACTGGTACAGTGAAGCCACCACACTGCC
>NW_006399821.1:52658-71520 GCF_000299155.1 Elephantulus edwardii | reverse complement strand
ACCTGCTCCCCCCACCGACCAAACTGTGCAGCTCTGCAACTGCATCCTGGCCCATCCTCACCCTTCTGCCCCCAACCCTCACCTCCTTGTACCCTCAATATGTTTTTCCCAATAAAAAAAATATTTAAAGAAAAAAGGAAAATACTATGCCCAGTTCTGTTTTGCATGGGGTTGTCTTGAGTTAGAGGAGGTGGCAGCATTGAGGAATGAGTTAATGATGGCCACCAACTACAGCAGATAGAATTCACACAGAGTGTGCTATAATCTCATTGAACACAAAGTGTTGCCTTTCTCATCAGGCAAGTAGGGAAATTGCACTTGGGATGAATTTTTGGAAAGTCTGTCATTCTGATAGACAGTCTTGGGCATTCTTAGAGTAATTTCTAAAAATTAAGATATGGAGAGTTTCTCATGTAATTACTTATTTAAATTTCTTAATGTTAGGATGAACATTCTTTAAGTGCTACAGCAGTCATTAGTCTATTTGCTGTACTGAATAACTTGGAGTTGCTGTGATGCTGAACACTGTGCCATAGCTGTGTCAAATACCATAATGGTTACGCATCATGGACAGTGTTTGGAGGAGCTTCTAGATTGATTCAGGTTTGGAAGTAGGAGTGGCATCCACTTCATAAACCAGATGCCTCTGGGAACTCTGTAAACTCTATCAGCGTAAAGAAATGATGTTAATTATAGAACAGAGTTTAGGTCTTTTGTTCATAGGGTCTCTATAAGTCGTATTGGGCCTGACAACACTTGACTACTGCTAAGTGAGACTTGTTGTTGTTGTTGTTATGTGCTGTCGAGTCACCTGCAACTCATAGCCACCCCATGTATGAAGCCCTGCTCTATCCTTTGCCAATCTTATTGTCTCTGACACACCTATCGCCATTACCCAGTGACGGAATCAATCTATCTCATCTAGGATCTTCCTCTCCTGCGCTGTCCCGCCACACTCCCAGACATGACGTCTCTCACATTTGCAGCATGTCCAAAGTATGTCTGACAAAGCTTCAGAATCCTTGCCTCCAAGGAGCAGCCTGTCTTCATCCTCTCCAGGATGAACTTGTTTGTTCTCCTAGCAGTCCATGGTATATTCAATACTCTTCTCCATCACCACAGCTCAAAGACATCAGCTCTCCTTCTATCATCCCTAGTCATTGTCCAGCTCTCTGATGCATAGCAACTAATGGCAAAGACCATGACCTGTATCAGGTGCACCTTAATCTCCAGACTGAGATTGTTGCTTCTCAGTATCTTGGAGAGGTCTCTGACAGCTGACTTTCCCAGTGCAATTCATCTTTTCATTTCCTGGCTGCTGGTACCAATTGTGTTGGTTGTAGTGTCAAGCAAACTGAAGCTGTCAACAATCTCATTCTGTTTACCATCTATCATGTTGCTGCCAATCTGCCCAGTGGTGAGAATCTTTGTTTTCTTTTTTTTCCCTATAATTATATTTTATTAATTTTCATAAACATTTACAGAGATTGGGTTTCCATTCATTCATTGTTGCACTATTCTCTCTACCCTCCTCCCAGTTTGTTCTTGTCCAAATGCCACAGTGCTTGTCAAAGCCAGTTCTGATTAATCTTCTTTGTCAGTGTGTCCTTTGCCATTCCCTATCACTCCTCCCTGAGAGAGACTTCACCCTGAGTCATAAGGAAAAGGGGATGGCGTATTCTCTTAGCTACTTCCTGCTGAAAAGGGACGTTGTGGGTTTCAGAGAATCTTTGTTTTCTTGATGTTCAACTTTAATCCATATCGAAGGCTGTAATCTTTGACCTTCAGATCAAGCACTTCAGGTCCTCCTCAGTTTCAACAAGCAGGGTTGTGTCATCTGCATAACGCAGATTGTTGATGTGTCTACCTCCAATCCCGATGCAACACTTCTCCTCATAGAGCCCAGCCTCCCGGATAATCTGTTCTGTGTATAGATTGAAAAGATAGGAGATAGGACACATTCTTGACACACACCCTTCCCAATTTTGAACCATGAAGTGTTTCCTTGTTCTATTCTGACGACTGCCTCATGGTCCAATATAAGTTTCGCATAAGCATGACCAAGTGTTCTGGGATTCCCATTCTTCTCAAAGTCAGCCGCAGTTTCTTGTGATCCGCACAGTCAAATATATCAGCATAATTAAAACCCAATTTTTTAAAAAACATGTAAAAAAAATTTAAAAAAATAAAAAAAATACATCTGCATAGTCAATGAACACAGATAGACATTCCTCTCATACTCTCTGCTTTCAGCCAAGATCCATCTGATATTGTTGTTGTTTGTTGTTATGTGCCATCGAGTCGTTTACGACTCATAGCGACCCTGTGTACAACAGCCCTAAACCCTGCTCTATCCTGTGCCAGTCTCATTGCCTCTGACACACCCATCCCGATTACCCCAGTCACTGAATCAATCCACCTCATGGAGGGTCTTCCCCTCCTGTGCTGTCCCTCTATTCTACCCAGCATGATGTCCCTCTCCAAAGACCTGTCTCTCCTTGCAACATGTCCAGAGTATGTCAGGCGAAGCCCCAGAATCTTTGCCTCCAAGGAGTAGCCTGGTTTAACCCTCTCTAGGATGAATCTGTTTGTTTTCTTGGCAGTCCATGGTACATTCAGTACTCTTCTCCAGCACCACAGCTCAAAGGCATCAATTCTCCTTCTGTCCTCCCTAGTCATTGTCCACCTCTCTGATGCATAACAAGTGATTGCAAAGACCATGGCCTGTATCAGGCGCACCTTCGTCTCCAAAGAGACACCGTTGCTCTTGAGTACTTTAGAGAGGTCCCTAACAGCAGACTTTCCCATCTGAATACGTTTTTTTTATTTCCTGGCTGCTGGTGTCAAGAATAGTAATCTGATATTAGCTATTGTTATATTTTGGAGGAACATTCTTCTACTTTCTACATCACTCTTTGTCAGTTCTACTGAGGTGATCTGGGTTTGCTGTTATGCTGAACATTGTGCCATTGGGGTGTGAGATGCCATAATGGTCTCCCAATCTAGACAGTGTTTGGTGAGCTCCCAGATGTAAAGCAGGTTTGGAAGCAGGGGTGGCATCCACTTCCTAAACCACATGCCTATGGAAACTCTATGAACTTAGAGAAATGATGATGGTCTTTGTTCATGGAGTCATGAGTTGTGCTCGGCTTGACAGCAATCAGCAACAACAGTTTGGCCCTTTTTATGAAGATGGTACTGAAAGAAAAAGAAGGAAGCACCTGCTGCTCCCAAAATTGAAGCTAACTCAAAGGAGTGAAAGGCTAAGAAAGAAAAAAAAAAAAAAGATCCGCACGTCACCTACCTTCTGGCAGCCTAAGGAAATCCAAAGGCAGCCCAGATACCCCTGGAAGAGCTCCCAGAGGCGATACAAGCTTGACCACTATGCCATCATCAAGTTTCCCCTGACCACTGTCCCCTGACCACTGAGTCAGCCATGAAGAAGACAGAAGAAAATAACACTGTGACACTGATGTGGCCAAGGTCAACACCTTGATTAGGCCTGATGGAGAGAAGAAGGCCTGTTTGACCTTCTTCTATGATGCTTTGGATGTCACCAACAAAATTTGGCTCATCTAAACAGTTCAGCTGGCTAATTCTAAATATAAATTTTCTCACACACAAAAAAAGGAGAAAATTAGTTTGGATTTTGACTAGAATTTAAATGCTTTTAAGATGCATTGTTGATAGTTATAGATTCTAAGGAGTTTAATAAATAGAATTTGTATTTATAGCTCTTTAAAAAAATATCCAATGTTTCCTATCTTGTAATGTCCCTATTTCTTCTCCTAAGACCCAAAGAGGCTGTATTTTGCCCCTCCAGTGCTCTGCCAGTAAACTTCATTTATATGACATTCTTTCCAGCCACATCATAGGCTCTCAGATAATGAAGGAAGGGGCCCTTCCCTCTCCCTTCACTGATGAAGAACATGAGTTTCAGTGAGGTAAAAGCCCCTTCTAAACCTCGGTATATGAATCAAGTCTCCTGACTCACTCAGGTCTCCTGACCCCTTCCCTGTCCTGTGCACATTCCTTCTCACCAAGAATTTTTGTACTTTCTCTTATGACCGTGGACCAGGTTTGAATTTGGGTGGCTTCATTTTATTTGCCTCAACTTGGCTTCCTGTGTGTATAGCCAAGTATAGGGTATATTCTTAGGGGCTGTAGAACTCTGTTGTTACAGTCCTGACTTTACTTCTGGGAGTGTTTCATCCTCTGAACTACTATTAAGAGTTAAATTCCCTTATGCGCCCTGAGCAAGAAACAGGACAGTTGGCAATCCTAGGAATTTGACCACAGAAAGAGGTCAAATGCAGCATAAATCAGTGAAGATGTTCTCGTGAAGGTGAGGCTGCTTAGATGTGGGTGGTGACAGGAGGGGCTGTGGCCGTAGACAACTTTGGGCTTCAGTCCTTAGAGTCCAGGGATGAGATGAGAGTAAATCCTTGTGTTGCTCCTGACTAATACAAGTCCAAAGCTTGTACACCCATCATCGAATATGGATGTGACTAACTGACCTAACTGAATAGTGACTACTCATTCCAGGCATTGCTGGTGTAATTGTTGCATACTCAGGATGGCTTTCAGACCTGCTTTTCTCAGATATGATGGTCTTATTCTGCTAAGGTTAGCTCTGCAGCTCTGGTAAGGAAGGTTGCTCCTGTGGTCGAGTTCACATTCGAGCCACGCTGTGTACATTGTCGACTTCAATGCCCACCTTGTCTGCCTCATGATAACCAAGTCCTGCGGGATCACCCGTCTTCTTTGTGTGGGAATGGATATGTCCTTGTGGCATATTGGAAAAATGGTGCGGGGTCTGGGATGCAGAACTGACCACTTGTTCCTGCTCCATGTCACATGCAGGGGGACCAGACGGCCCTGCACCGGGCCACGGTGGTGGGGAACACCGAGATCATCGCTGCGCTCATCCAGGAGGGATGTGCTCTGGACAGACAGGACAAGGTAAGGGGTGCAGGTCCTTGCCACCCTGCAGACTGGCTGGACATGCAGACGATCACAGCAGAGCTGGAAGACTCCAAATTGGAAACATAGACAAGTGCTGGAGATGTTACTGAGTCTTATTTATGACTTCACATAATGAAATCAGACAATTTCCTTTGCAAAGGATACTTGGTGCCCCAACACATAGTATTTTTTCAATCCTTCCTCCTGTGTTTCTTTTCTTCTCCTGTGGTCCCCCCCCCCTTGTGTTTTTAGCATCAGTGGCAACCATATAAATCATGAATACAAAGTCAAACCCACTTCCCGCAGGTTCCAGTCAGTAGGCTCTGACTCACAGCGACCCTCCATTGGGTTTCTGAGGCTGTAAGTCTCTGTGGGAGGAAACTGCTCATCTTTTGCCCACAGAGCTGCTGGTGGATTCAAACTGCCTACCTTTAGGTTAGGCACTATACTATGCTGTTGTTGTTAGGTAGGTGCCATGAAGTGGACTATGACTCATAGCAGTGCTATGAACAACAGGTCTGAACCCTGCCCTTTCCTGTGCCATCCTCACATCTCTCATATACTTGAGCCCATTTTTGCATTTACCGTGTCATTCCATCTTGTTGAGGGTCTCTCTTTCATTGACCTTTCCCAGCATGATGTCTTTTATCCACGAACTAACCCCTCCAAACAATATACTCAGACAAAGTATGTAAGAAGAAGTTTCACCATCCTTGCCACTAAGGAGCATTCCGATACCTTTGTTGTTGGGAGGAAGTGCCATCAAATTGACTACAACATACAGGGACCCTTTGAACAGTGGATCTGACCCCAGCCCTACCCTGTGCCACCCCCATCATCTCTAATACATTTGAGCCCACCATTACATCCATCTCATTGAGAGTTTTCCCCTCCTTTGCTGACCCTCCACTTTTCCAAGTATAATGTCCTTTCCGTAGTACTGGCACCTCCTAAAAACATGCCCAAATTATGTCAAACTAAGTTTCATAATCATTGCCTCCAAGGAGCACTCTGGCTGCACATTCTCCCAGACGTAGTTGTTTGTCCTAATGGTAGTCCATTAGATACGCAGCGCTTTTCCCCAGCCCCACAATTCAAAGCATCAATTTCTTCTTCTGTCATCCTTTTTTCATTGTTCAGCTGTCACATGCATAGCCATAGCAAGTCATTGAAAAGACCATGGCTTGAATCAGGCACACTTTAGTCTGCAAATCAACAATGCTACTCTTCAGCAAAAGCTGAAATAGGAATCAGCAAAATTGGAGGAGTTCCTGACAGCTGACTTGCACAGTGCAATATGTCTTTTGGTTTCCTGGCTGCCGGTGCCAAGGATGTTGGTTGGGATCCAGGAAAGATGAAGTCATTGCCAATTTCTGTCCCTTTTCCATCTATCATGATGTTGCCTATTTGCCCGGTGGTGAAGAATTTTGTTTTCTAGATGTTTAGATGTAATCCATATTGAAGGGCTGTAGTCTTTGATCCACTGTAACAAGTGTTTCAGGTCTTCCTCACTTTCAGCTACAACGTTGTATCTGCTTCCATAACAAAAGTTGTTGATGGATCTTCCTCCAATCCTGAATCCAAGTCTAAGCCAGAGCCTTACTACATACTACCTCTGCACTGTCCCCTACTGGCTGACATAGAAACAGCATGAAGATCTTACCTCTCCCCACACTTCTTCCTCCAGATAACTCCGTACTTCCTGGCACTGCCTTACTCAACTCCTTGCACATTTCTTTCTTAAAGAACTTGCTATTAAGCAAACAAAGGGGCTTTGGTGGATTAGTGAATAAGTGGATTAGTGCTGCCAACCCAAAGGCAGGCAGTTTGAATCTATCAGCTGCTCCATGGGAGAAAGATGTATAGTGTAGTCTCTTTCCGTATGATTTAGAGCCTCTGAAAAACCACAAGAGGGCCAGATCTGAATCAGTTCTGACTCGATGGCAATGAATTTAACTCATTATTTTTTATTAAGCAAACAAGAGCTATATTTGTTAACTGACTGGTTTCCGTATAAAACGACATTTGCTTATCTTATTTAAGAATAACGGTTTTCTCTGTGCCTGCTCCTCATTTGTTTGGATCCCTGGGTGAGATTACATTTTTGGAAAGAAATGCGAGAAGAGTGTCTACCTATTAGGCCTCTTGGATTTACAAAACTGGACTGTCCATCTCTACAGAGATCTGTGAGGCCAGGAGCAGAGCAGACCCTAAGGGGTAACAGAAGTGGGAAGAAAATCTTGTGTTGATACTTGCTATGTTCTGTTATCGTATGTTCTGTTCCCTGTAAGCTTTGGTCGCCTTGGAGTCATTCTCAACTGAGGTTCTCAAGGATTAAATTAATCCCAAATGATCTAAGGGCATCTATTGTATATCATTGGACTCATTTCTCTTCTAAACATCTTGGATGCCACTATTATTGGAAGGATTCATAAAATAGCTACTCAAATAATTTTCCATGTTGTATGGTTCAAATGGGGAACCTGAGTTGAGAAAGCCCCTGTGGGGTGGCCTAAAAAGAAGTACAATGGACCCAAGAGAATAGGATAACTTTCCAGATCCTTCAGAGAAGATAATGAATATAATGGGCCTTGGGTCGTATGCTTTCTCTCCCTGGTTGTGTTCCTTAGGATGGGAATACGGCCCTGCATGAAGCGTCCTGGCACGGGTTCAGCCAGTCAACCAAGCTGCTTGTTAAGGCCGGAGCCAACGTGCTTGCCAGGAACAAGGTGAGGCCTGGCAGGTGCTAGAACTCCCCACTGACAAAGTGAGGATGGCTGTGGTTTCCCTTCCCGATGGCAAGTCAACAGTGAGCACTCAGAGCGTCACACACAGTGTGATGGGGTCAGTTTCAGCCACAGGTGTCATTTGAAGAGGAGAAGGCCCAAAGCAGATGCCCATTCCAGGCCAGAAACTAGGCCTTCAACACAGTAAAACCCTATTGCTGATGTGAGAAGCCCAGATACCTCTGGACACTATTAAAAGTACAGCAGGAGAGAGTCTTTTAAAAAAAAATCAGCCAAAGAACTTCAAAAGGGTATACCCAGTACTTGTAAGAGTGGTACAAATGGGTCTACTTAGACCCCACTTCAGGGAGGGCGGGGTTAGAACAACCATATAAGGAAAGTGATTTGGCCAAATGAAGAGCTATAAAACTGGTCCTAGATTTTCGCCCACTAACTACTCTCTTAGGAATTTATTCTAAATAAGTAATAAAACATGCATGCTGATAAAACTTCACTTGCAAGGATTCTAATGATAGCAATGCTTAAGGGAGGAAAAAATATGAAAGGATTTAGAACTATATTTCTTTTGTATAATTAAAAACAATATAGTCACTGACCTTGTATTTTTGGCGGTAATACTCATCATTTCTTAAAACCACATTTGTTAAGTAGAAACAAAATCATATGTACTGTACACCCTTATTCTTACTATTAATAGATATTATTAAAAAATTATAGCTGTAAAGATGTCCTCCAAAATATTAACAATGGTTATATCTGATAGCTGAGACTGATTGATTTTTAGTCACTTTGGTTTTCTTTCCTACATTTCCAGAATGAGCCCAGTTTTTCTTTTCATAATGAAGGAAAGGATGTATTTTATTTTAAAAAGAAGTGTTATCAATAGCCAAGAGGTATTTGCATCCATTGCAGAAGGGAAGTTTTAAGAGGCTCAACTTCTCTGTCCCCAGATGCCCATCCTAGGTCTGTGCTAAGGTTTGGAAGGGACCTCCCGCTTGCATCTCGGGGCAGAGGCTGATTCTTGTATCAGGTGTGTTAGACTGGAGCTCTGTGTGGCAGCAGCACAGAAACATGGGCAGCAGTAAACTCCCTAAAATGCACATACACACAATTGCCTGACAAAACCCACTAGTATCTCTAGTTAAGGATGCATAAATACAAATCTGCCCTAAGATCTTCAGCAACATCTGGCTAAAGATCTAATGTGTAAACAGCTACCTGTGTCAACCCATCAGAAAATATGCGCCATCCAGTTAGGGCCTTCTCCTCTGGACCTTGCATGCTTATTGGTGTGGTGTGCTGTTGAATTGGAACCAACTCATAGCTGATGCACCAGTGGGTTTTCAGAAGTGGTAAATTGCAGGGGAGGAGATTGCTGATCTTTCACCCTTGGAGCAGATGGTGGATGCGAGCTGCCTGTCAGATTGACAGTGCAGTCCCTAACCACTAAGCCACCAAAGCTCCCTTTGCATGCTTGTTGTTATGTGCCGTCGAGTCACTTGTGACTCATAGCGACCCTATGTACAATAGCCGTAAACTGTGCTCTATCCCTTGCCAATCTTACTGGCTTCTGCATGCCTATCCCCATACCCCAGTATCGGAATCAATCCATCTCTTCAAGGGTCTTCCTCTCCTGTGCCACCCATCCACCCTTCCAAGCATGATGTCCCTCTCCAAGGACTGGTCCCTCTTAGCAACATGTCCAAAGTGTATCAAATGAAGCTTCAGAATCTTTGCCTCCAAGCAGCAGCCTGGCTTCACCCTCTCCAGGACCAACTAGTTTGTTCTCTTCGCAGTCCATGGTATATTCAATATTCTTCTCCAACACCAAAGCTCAAAGGCATCAACTCTTCTTCTATGTTTCCCTGGGCTTTGTCCAGCTCTCTGAAGCATAGCAAGTAATAGCAAAGACCATGGCCTGTATCAGGTGCACCTTAGTCTCCAGACTGACATTGTTGCTCCTTAGTACCTTGGAGAAGTCTCTGACAGCAGACTTTCCCAGTACAATTCGTGTTTTAATTTCCTGGCTGCTGGTACCAAGAGTGTTGATTCTAGAGCCAAGCAAACTGAAGCTGTCAACAGTCTCAACCTGTTCACCATCTATCATGAAGCTACCAATTGGCCCAGTGGTGAGAATCTTTGTTTTCTTGACTTTGAGCTTCAGTCCATTATGAAGGCTACAATCCTTGACCTTCAGGTCAAGCACTTCAGGTCCTCCTCAGTTTCAGCAAGCAGGGTTGTGTCATCTGCATAACGCAGATTGTTGATGAGTCTACCTCCAACCCCATTGCCACATTTATCCTCATAGAGCCCAACCTCCCAGATAATCTGTTCTGCACATAGATTGAAAAGATATGGAGATATCCTTGATACACACCCTTCCCAATTTTGCACCATGCAGTTTTTCCTTGCTCTGTTCTGACGACTGCCTCCTGGTTCAAGTATAAGTTTTGCATAAGCACAATCAAGTGTTCTGGGATTCCCAGGGAGATAGAAAAGGAAGTGTGAGACTCCTTTGTGAACATTTAATCTCCACATTGAATGAGAGAGCCCAGTGCCTTTGACCTTCCTCTGCCAGCTCTTCCTGCTTTTCCATGGGCATATTTCAGAATGTAGATGAACAAGCCATCTTTGTCTCATGGAAGACATTAACTGGAGGTCTCCTACATCAGAGAGTTAGTATAAAAAGAAAGTGCAATTACAAACCAACTCAGGTTTCAGATCACAGACCACTTTGGACTAGGACACAAGACGTGCTCAGAGAATTTTGTTGAACGAATGAATGATGGAGCAGTTACTAGCCTGCCAAGCAACTCGCCAAGCATTATTGGGGATATTAAGATGCATAGCTTGCTTCTTTCAATCACGCTTTCAACCCAGAAGGGAACTATGAGAAACCTCTAAGCAGTAAATGACAGCACCGACCAGGAGCTGTGCCAGGTGGTTGCTGCAGGAATCAGCCGTTCCAGTGAGAAAAGCAGGAGGCCCAACTGGAGGTTCAGAGTCAGCCTGAGAGTTCTTGTGTGTGTTCAGGAGGTTAAGTGTGGAAACTCCCAGCTTGTTCTCCTGAGCTTAAAAGCTGTTCAGGCCTGTGGTTGCCTGAGCTCATCAAACCTATAACTTAGCCTGCTTATATTGCTTTTACTCATGAATTTACTCCACTCTGGATAACATCTGCTGATTCTCCGATACTTACATTTCTTATTTTTTGGAAAGAGGAAAAAGTACTTTAAAAGAAGAATAAAAACAAAAACCATCTTACCAGTTCACTTACCTTCAATTTCATGACCTCAGCTCCTCCTAGCGTTGAATAGCATCTTTTTCTCATTATTACATCCAGGAGCCTAGAAAAAAGGCACCATCCTGAGAGGTTAGTGCAGGGCCTTGAACCAGTTCATTGTGATTTGACCTTCTGCTGAGAATTTGCCTTTCCACCTGGCTAAACAAAAGCAGAACATACATTTTAACAAGCTCTACATGTTACCAAGTACAGCCAGGTTGCTCCTTAAAAGTAAAGGAAGTGAAACTTCATTCCAAATACTCTCACTCCAAATACTTTGGGTGTATTGTTAGGAGGGGTGAGTCCTTGGAAAAGGACATCATGTTTGGAAAGGCAGAGCAGAGAAAAGGGGAATAAAACCCTCAATGGGATAGATTGACACAGTGACCTCTAACAATGGGCTCAAATGTATGAGAATTCTCAAATGATGAAAATGTTACAGGATAGGGCAAGGTTCAGATACCTGAGTGAACCAGATCATTCCTGTTTTAATAAGGCCAGTGGTTCCCAGCTTTAGCTGCACCTTGGAACCATGTTTGGAGCTTTTTAAGAAAATGCCTCTGGGAAGCAGCAACTCTCTCAGGAGTTCTGATATACTGGGTCTTGGGGGGATCCGGCTTTAGCATTGAAAGGTCTCTCATTGAAGGAAAACTTTCATTCTTGAGAAAACCTGGACAGCTGACTACCTTCAGCCCTTCTGTCCTTTTTGTTGTTGTTGTTTTGTTTTTTAGAATTTTGTATTGCCTATTTGTTGTTTTTGTTGCCTCTCCAGGATTTAGGAGTAACCTAATTTCTAAGAACACGTAGAACATGTAATTGCTCTTCACAATCCCAGGATGTGGGTATCACACCCTATTTAACAGGTTGCCATTGAGTCACGTCCAACTCATGATGGACCAATTCATGAGAGTCAAACTATACTCCATAGGCTGGTCAGTGATTGACTTGCCTGAATTAAATCACCAGGCCTTTCTTCTGAGGCACCACTGGACCCATCTTTTTAAGAAATTGGATATTAAGTTGAAGATTACAGAGCAATTTCATTTCCTTTTGGATGGTTTGTACCTAACTCTTGCATGATACCTGCTGAGCTCACAATTTTTTTAGGGAACATCCAAGCATGCTGTTTGCATTACCCAGGGACTCCAGCTGTATTTTACAGGTAAGGAATTCAAGACTGGAAATAGTAAGCCCAGGGGCTACAACTAGTAAGTAGCAGAGCCAGGCCTTAGAACTAAAGTTTCTTGTCAGATGTGACTGTTATTTTTATTTGGGTTCCAAATGAAATGTTCTTTCCAGTGATATCCCCTGCAGGAGCAGCCCGTCCAGAAGACAAGCATGTGAGTGTTGCCTTTTTCGTTTCGTCCTGCTTCTGCCAGGTGTGCCGTGTGCAGGCCTGTGGCAGAGGAGTCCCTAACCTGTCCCCCTGTCTGCCTCTCTCCCAGGCGGGGAACACAGCGCTGCACCTGGCCTGCCAGAACAGCCACGCCCAGAGCGCACGCGTGCTCCTGCTGGGCGGCTCCCGCGCCGACCTCAAAAATAACGTGGGTGAACAAAACCTGCTTCCCTCCACTTCTCTCTGCGTCACATTGGGAAAGTTTGCTAGATTATGGACGTGAAAGTGTGAAAAGTATTTGAGGAGTATCTAGATAGAAGTACTCATTTGTTATTAGCTTTATAAGGAGTCATATGGAGTCAGGAGAAGTAAAAAAAAAAGTTGGAAACCCTGCTTTTCTCAGACCCTTCCCCCTATCTCCTCAACTCCTTCCTGTTATAGTTTCTTACAGCATGTTCTATTATTTACAGGCTAGGACATCTCAAGATGATTTAAGGAAGTACCTCGCATTTATAGAGAGCTATATTGTTAGAAAGTACCAGATGATGTAGGGGAAGACTTTATGATGCTGTTTTCCATACCCAGTATCTAAAAAGGTCCGGTACTATTGCCTTGAAATGAACTGAATGGTCAGTGGTTCTTCGAAGATGATCAGTATGAAAAGTCATATACACAGTACCTAGCTGCCAGTGAAGAACCTGCATTCCCATTTCTACAACTGTGCCCCAGCCACCTTGGCTAGAAAATGTGACTTGTTCTTCACATTAGCACAGTTCCTTCTAGTCCGGGATAAGAAGAACCCGCTGGGAGGTGCCCCTTCTCTAGACAGAGCTGTAATAAAACATCCAGAGGCACTTCAGAATGCCACAATCTCTGTCTGCAGACTTCTTGTCAACTGTACAGAGTTCATTCTCAGCCTATGGGGCAGATTCTTCAGGAAGAGTTTATTGTTCTAAATTGCCTTTTTGCCAGTGAGAGATCCGTTTCCTCATCAGCTCCCCAGACTACACTCACTAGTATAGGATGTTGGGGCTCTCCTGAGAAGAGATGCTCCTTCAAATTCCACGACTTAGCCTACTGCCCTCTCCTTTCAGCTCATGATCTGTCCAAGATGGAAAGGCATGTTCTCAAATGGTGCTGTTGGTCTTCATCCTGTTTACTCTAGATCCATGGGGGGGCGGGGGGGGGGGGGGAGGGGAGGGGAGTAGTGGATCCCTAGCCAGGTACAGGTAAGCAGGACCTGCCTTGGTTCATCTGAATTTTCCTGTGAAACAAGCAGCCGTTGTGTGTATTGGAAAAGCAGAAATTCAGGTCTACTACTTGGCTTCTCTCGTGGCAGCCCAGACCACGAGTGGGGTCTCTTTGTTAATAGAGGTGTTTGTAATTCAAGTTGGCATCCCCGTGAGAATGTATTATAGTCTGTTAGCTTTTAGATGATCTTTCATTTTTATTTTCTGTTTTGTTCTATGACTGCTCAAACTGTGCTTAGAGTTTGATTTCTGTCCGCAGGCAGGCGACACCTGTTTGCACGTTGCTGCACGCTATAATCACTTGTCCATCATTAAGCTCCTCCTCAGTGCTTTCTGTTCTGTCCATGAAAAGAACCAGGTCAGTGCATGTGAACATCCCCTGGCCGCCAGGCATCCTTCCCACAGTCTGACAGGTGTGTTAAGGAGAGCAGAGGCTGCTGGGAGGTGGTACTCTCTGGGCTGTCTGGGATTCTGCCAGTGATAGCCTTTGCATGGGCATTTCATTGAGCTCTGGTGGTCCTGGCTTGTCTGGTCTCTGGCATGAGTATCGCTACAGGGCATATCACCACTTTTGAATTTTGAACATTTTCTGAAGGTCTGAGGTAGGTTTTGATTTTCAGTAGTGTTTGTTACGTGCTGTCAAGTTGGACCCAACTCATAAGTGTGTTTTTCAGGGGCTGTAAATTACAAAGGAGGAGATTGCCCATATTTCTCGGGCAGCAGTTGGTGAATTTGAACTGCCTGCCATTGGGATGGCAGCAGAACTTTTTTACAAAGAAAACCTACCAGAAATAGTCTTGACATGTGGGGGGGGGGATAGAAATTGTGTGGTTTTCTTTTTCTTTTTTTTCCTTTTAATAAATTATTTTATTTTAATTGTGATTTTAACAAAAGTTTACAGCAAAGTTGGAATTTCATTCATTTGATTTTCATTCAAAATGTTGCACATTTTATCCTATCTCCCTCCTTCCTCCACTTCACTTTTTTTTAATATATGTTTGTTTTTGCATGGCAATAGTTTTCTTTTTTTAATTTACATTTTTTTATTATTATTTTTTGTGTGTGTACCATCAAATCGAATCTCACTAGTACAGGAGGAGATTGCCCCTTCTCCAGCAGAGCATCTGGTGGATTTGAGGCAATGGTTTTCTTAAAACACTTTCAGTGGGGTGAAGAAAATGAGAAGGATCTTTTGCGAAAAACAATGTATTCAAGCTTTGTAAATAAATCAGAGTAATATATTAAAAAAAAAGCTTTCAGCTGTAGTGTGCCACTAAGACGGGGAACCACTGACTTAGTAAAGCAGCTGTCGTTCGACAGCCTCCCCAGTGGATTCTGCATCATCAGGTTACCCACACACAGCAACCCCCATGCCCCAGCCCAGTGCTTTTCAGCTTTGGCAGCTTATTAGGATCACCTAGAGAACTTTTCAAAAATCCTTCTGTCCATCCACCCACCCTCAAGAAAACCCGCCATGCTCAGAGCACGTCCTAGACCAATTAAATAAGAATCACTGGGGTGGCATCTGACATCGGACTGTTTGACAGCACCCCTGCTCATTGCTGTGTGCAGCCAAGTTGGAATCCGTTGCTATAGAGCGTTCTCCAAACACACACAATGAAATGAAACAAACATTTTCCCTGGCTATCCATGGAGGGGGAAACAGTCACGGATGGCTGGATTTTCATGCTGCCCAAGAAGAAGAGTATTACACTTTCCCTGATCCTTGACAGATGATGACAGAGTGAACTGTTTTATTCCCCCTATAATTGATTTGGGCAGCTCTGGTGGCCTAGTGGCAAGAAGGTGCACTGCAAACCCGAAGGCACGCAGTCTGAGGCCACCAGCTGCTCCGCAGAAGGATGGACAGTCTCCTCCCTGCATTTAACTGCCTCTGAAAACCTGCCAGAGGGTCGGCTATGGGTCGGTTCCGACTGTGGTGCACAACAACAACAACATATTTGATTTATTGACATCGATATGTTTGAAAAATAGTATCATTTGCATTTGGAATTAGTCTTCTGAGCTATTTGTTTTCACCCTCGTGTCACAGCTGATTGTCTGAAACTAAATGTTTTATATAAAGAAAAAAGAGGGCTTTATTGGAAAACAATTTTTAAAAATTGCGCTTATTTGAATGCACTGACTTTCAGTCCGCATTCAAACAAAGAACGTCTGATTTCTTCCCAGTGGCTCCTTCAGATCCAGAGTGACCACAGAGCTGGATGACTACAGGACTGGGTGACTGCAGGACTGGGTGACCTCACGGCTGACTACTGCAGTGCTGGGTGACCACACGGCTGGGTGACTGCAGGGGTGGGTGACTACAGGGCTGAGTGACCTCAGGACTGGGTGACTGCAGGGCTGACAACTGCAGGGCTGGATGACTGCAGGACTGGGTGACTGCAGGGCTGAGTAACCACAGGGGTGGGTGACCACAGGGCTGGATGACTGCAGGACTGGATGACTACAAGGCTAGGTGACTGCAGGGATGGGTGACTACGGGGATGACAGCTACAAGGCTGAGTGATCACAAGGCTGAATGACCACAGGACTAGGCAACTGCTGGGCTGGGTGGTTGCAAGACTATCAGCTCATGTGCCTAACTTCACTTTTTTGCAGTTCTGTCTTGTGATTTCTGGTATGTCCAATCAAAAAGGAATGTGATAGTATATTTATACATAGATCATTTAGTTCCAAAATATTTTTTTAGAACTGTATTAATTTTTAAAAAGAAGACAAAGAAGAACCATGTAACACTAAATTCCCATATCAATCTCAGACAAACTTTGCTTTGACTTTGGAGACCCACCAGTAGGCCATGGGAGGAATAGCTAGAGAGAACTGTAGGTGTCTTGGAAGAAAAAAGTTGTTAGCATCTTTTCTTCTGATTAATTTCAGGCTGGAGACACAGCCCTTCATATTGCTGCTGCCCTAAATCACAAAAAGGTGGTGAAAATCTTATTGGAAGCTGGAGCAGATGGGACTATTGTTAATAACGTAAGTTGAGTTGCAACAGTGATTTCTAAGCCTGTCCCCATCTCCTTCAGAATGGGATGTGTTTTGATGGTCTAAACTCCTGCTGATTCCCTGGGCACCTGGCTGCCTTGCCCAGCAGAGCTCTGGGAGACAAGGAAATGGACTGAAGCCACAGTTCCTGGATCCCTGAGGGGAACTTGAGTCCATGAATTGACAAACCCAAGGACCCATGTCTAGACTTGTAGCTGACAGGAGGAGGAAGTTCACAGCTGTCTCATTCAGTAGGCTGACAAATGGGTGTTGCCAACAGTGAGTCCCAGGCATGTGTTTCTCAGAAAAGTGGCCCTCGGAGTCATCCTTCTCAGATGGAGTCCCTCTGCCTTTCTCTCCTGTCCCCCTCTCATTCTCCCTCCTCTCTTTCATCCTGTGGCACACCATAGCTTTTCTGGTTCAAGTATCCTTCCCCCCTCAAGATTGACTTGTGATTTATGCCCTCCTGAAATTGTGCAGGCTCCGAGGGGTTGGCATGTAGTGTCTGGGGAGTATGAGGGTGTCACAGCTGGTGAAAGGCTTAGTCTTCTCGTTCCCTGATTGAGCCCTCACTTTTTCTTTTTACCATGTCCCTCACCATCCTCCGGTTTTTGAACCAGTCAGCAGGGATGTCACATGGTTTGGGGTGGCACAGTCACTTCACGCATGATTCCTTCTTGCACACTTGCTTTTTAATCTCGTTCTTGACCAATCCTTCATTTTAAACTTGATCTCCCTAGAATTTAAATTTTGACAATGACTTTCTTATTGCTGTTCCTAATCTGTTCATGAGACTCAATGCCCATCTCCCCTCTCAGTGTCTTCTTCATGTTCTTCAGGGTGAATTGATTTTTCGGCTAGTGTCATGATCCTTGTGTTCCAGCTCCTGATAGGTTCTATTTTGATCCCATCTGCTATCTATCTGCGTTTCCTCATCTTGCCCAGCATGCATTCCTGTCCACACCAAACCTCTTCCTTTGCAAGCACTTATTGCTCACTGGTCAGCACTTTGCCTCTGGCGCTGTGCATAGTTAATTAGCACACCCTCAGGCACCAGTGGATGCCCTCCCTGGATGGCTGGAGGCCTGACGCCAGGACCATGTCATGTCCATGTTTGTCCTCCACTGAACTTGTGGAGGGGCTGCATTGCCAGCTCCAGGTGAAGGTGTGTGCACAGTGGCTGTCCCCTTACTCATCTGTCCTCTGTGTTTTTCCTTAGGCAGGCCAGACTCCTCTGGAGACAGCACGCTACCACAACAATCCAGAAGTTGCTCTTCTCCTCACGAAAGCTCCCCAGGTATTGCTCTTCCTATTTACTAAAGTTGGGCAAGAAAGTCCTGGGACTATATTACTGATTGTAATATACTAAAGCAAATTTCTGCAAACTTAAAATAATTGATTGGCTCACTAGCAATGGAAACAAAGATTGGTTAACTAAACAGTCATTGGAAAAATTGGAAAATGTAGGAATTCACAGAAGCCTTTAGTGTGACTGGAACGAAAGACTTCTTCAGCAGGTTGCTCCAGTGCGTCTCCCTGAGACTGTTGGCACCAGTAGATTCTTCTATTGTTAACATCCTAGCTGCTTAGCCAAAGAAGATGTTACCATTTAAACATCTTTAGAAAAGATTGTGATTGGTCAGCTTGGGGGAAATGCCTATTCTGTAACAATTAGGAAGAGGGCTTTAAGAAGATTACAACATCCATTCAGTTAAGTGGTTAGAAGAGACATTTCCCAGATAAAAGCGTGAAGGGAGGGGACCATTCTGAGCAGACAAAGCAGCAGGTGTCTACTGTTGTTGTTGTTATGTGTCATCGAGTCACTTGCCACTCGTAGTGACCTTTTATACATGAGCCCTAAACCCTGCTCTATCCTGTGCCAACCTCACTGTCTCCGAGACACCTACTTCCATTACCCCAATCACTGAATCTATCCATCTCATCAAGGGTCTTCCTCTCCTGTGCTCTCCCTCCTCTCTCCCCAACCTGGTGTCCCTCTCCAAGGACTGGTCCCTCCTTGCAACATGCTCAAAGTATGTCAGATGGAGCTTCAGAATCCTTGACTCCAAGGAGCAGCCTGGCTTCACCCTGTTTGTTTTCCTAGCACTACAGGCAGTTAAATACTGTATAATTCCCCCACCCCTGCCTTTTATTAAATAATGCTATTTGGACTATTATTCAGTCTTTTTAAAATGATGGCTTATTTTAGTTAAGAATTTTATTATTATTATTATTATTATTATTATTATTATTATTATTATTATCTGAATAATAA